>NC_056751.1:168005564-168178064 GCF_019279795.1 Protopterus annectens | reverse complement strand
TCCAGCACGTCTGAATACCACTGCCTTTTCCTCAAAGCAAAAGCAAACAAAAATGGCCACCACTGAGAGCAAGCTACTCTTCCAATTGACAGTCACCTTTAAACTTCTAACAACTGTCCTCCTCTCCTCAATAAATTGTGTATTAAAAACCCCAGCTACTCCATTTGCAATTCCAAGTCTTGTTTCTAGCTCACACTCCCTCTACTCTTACCTGCTGTGAAAGATCCTTCTCCAAGCAAACTACCCTCAGCCTAATGGAACTTCTTTACCAGATGACAATAAGCAATCTGATAATGTTTGTTTCTTTCAAAAAATACACCTCCATACTTACTTATTTGAAGGAAGCAACTACAATTACTCCAGAGATTATGGTTAAAAATTATATACTTCCTCCCTCCCCTTACTTTATTACTCTGCAATCACAAGACCCAGGAGTCTCTATTCTGCCCACTTAAAAATCATGCTTTGTATGTACAATCTTCTTCTTCTTCTTTCGGCTTTTTCCCGGTTAGGGGTCGCCACAGCGGATCACCATGTCCGCACATTGATTGGCAGTGGAGTTTTACGGTGTCGAGTTGCCAGCCCGGCGCCCAACCTTCCACAGAAGGCACACTCACACGCACACCTAGGGCCAATTTAGAGTGTCCAATCCACCTGCAGCATGTCTTTGGGATGTGGGAGGAAACCGGAGCACCCGGAGGAAACCCACGCAACCACAGGGAGGACATGCAGACTGACAGAAGGCACCCCAGCTGAGGATCGAACCGGAGAACCTCTTGCTGTGAGGCGGCAATGCTAACCACTGCACCACCGTGGCCGCCCATGCTTTGTATGTACAATAATCTAACATTTTATAGCTTTCAAGAATATCCAGTCACATTACACTTGGTTTTGTCTGTACCATTATGTTCTTTCTTCAGTTTTATAATTTTGTGGATCAATTCTATGTGATTTGTTATAATTTATTCAATTGTATGTATAATCACAGTATAGTCTTTTACTATTACATGTTCTTTCTGTATATTATAATTTTGTGGTTTGATTTCAAACTGGCCTGAAAAGGGTTCTTAGATCAAGCTGTTAAAAAAAAACAAATAGACAAATATGGATGAATAGATAGATGGCCTTTCAGCCAGCATTCTTAGCTTATGGAGCAGATCAGCTGCGCTACAGAGATCTAGAAGTCAGGCAAGAAAAACTGACAAGTGCCCATAGCTAACCCCCCTGCATTAATTATTCTACTGCAACAGTGATCCCTCAAGGTGAGCATTAGTGCTAGCCATCAAATTTAAGTGAAGTTGCTCCAATCAATTTTCTACTAACTGACTATGCAAATTAGTGCAAGATTTTGCCCCCACAAATAAGTGTGAACATGTTACGGTAGCATGGTAGGACTGCGGAGTGTTATTACAATGTTTTCAGAAAATGGCAAACAGTAAAGTTCTCTGCAGCACATTAGACACGTTACCTTTGCTATCTAGCATGTCAAAATCTTCACTCTGTGAAAGTTGACTCACTGAAGATGGCACACACTTGTCTTGCAACGTCTGTATCTTGTCTTGCAATGTTTGTATCTCACCAGGTAAAACAGCCCCTAGAATAAATAAAACAAATCACTCTAGCTGACTTGTTATTCAGTTCTACATGCTCAGAACTTTAAAAGTACCAAATCTAGTTTTAAAGCAAGATGTTTACCTAACTTTACCACTCAACCATCCCATCCTGTTAACAGGGATAAAGTCTTGTCAACAGCTCTATGGTTAAGAGTTTCTCAGTTGCATAAAGAGGACATACTAGTAAACACAGATAAATCTATTCATACGTTCACTAAATCTATGAAAAGGACTTACCAGTGACTGTCCCTAAGCCTGGGTTTGGTCTCAGCATTTCTTTCCAAGTCACAGAGATGGACCAGTGCATACGATGTCCATACCACATCACTGACACATGAGCATTCATCTCCCTTGTCTGCCAGCAATCCCCAGTCACTAGCAAGCACCTTGCTGAAAAATCAAGCCAGACTGAGGACTTGGAACCTCTCACCACTGCTAACAAGTGCTGTACCAATATACACCTTCCTGACTCAAGTGGAACTCCAACAGCAGAGGCAGACTGCCTGGAATGTTCACTGGCATGGGAAGGGAGGCATTCCTGTGACCCATTATGAAGAGCCCATCAAAGATCAATTAATACGGTAAGAAAGTACAGCCGCACAAGTTCCACTTACTTGTAATAAAAGATGGTCATAGAACACACTGCCTTTACTGGCATATAGGTATCAGTGCCCTGCTACTCTCCCCCGGCAGTCTGTCAAAGATCAGAACTCTTCCCACGTTCTGCCTGTGAAGACGAGGACCCAATCACCTGGCAGGATGACAGCCCTACACACTCACAAACAGATCCCTTAAAATTTTCCTAGTGTTCCATACCAAATGACACACACACACACACACACACACACACACACACACACACACACACACACACACACACACGTTGCTGAACCAAATTTGTGGGAGGATACTGCCTTAGTGTGTTCTACTTGCTATTCTCTATGAACTTACTTACAGGTAAGTGGTACACACAGCTGTACTTATGCTCAGCACGTTGCCATATTGGCATACGAGTAGATTATCAAAGCTTACCCAATCTTGGAGGGGGGAAAAGGATAAAAAAGTTGGAGAGCCTGGAGAATGCTCAATGCAAAGTCTGCACTGGATCTAGAAGAGCAGCGAGTCTGTAGTGGTTTCTGAAGGCAAGGATGGAGGAACAAGTTGCTGGGTCTAGAATACTTCTAAAGTCTACTCCCTTCCAAAATGCCACTGATGAGGAAAAGGCCCTGGCGAAAACTGGCTTTACCTTGCCTGGATTTATCTATCCATGGTGGGTGTAACAAAAAAAAAAAGTACCAGAGGTCAACCCATGTGCATTGTTTGGAGAGAGAAGTGGACCTCTCTTTGCCCCAGAAACAGAAATAAGCCTTTTGGCCTTCCTAAAGAGCTTTGTTCCGTCAAGGTAGTACCAGAGCTACCTGTGCCGATCCAAGGAATAAATTAATATATATCTCTTATACTTAGATTCCAGAAAGAACCTAGGAAGATTAAAAGACTGATAGAAAGTGAAGACTGAAACCATCTTCATACTAAAATAAATAAATAAATAAAGGGGGGGGGGGTAAGTGCATAAATTCAACACTACCCCTGTTGAAAATCAGATAAGTTTGACCCACCATGGACAGCTTGTGGCTCAAACTCATGTTGCATATAGAGCCATAAACAGTTTTCCACGTTGGAACTTATCAGCATGAGCTGCTGGTTCAAAAGGTGGCAAGGTCATTTTTCAAGAACATAGCTGATATCCCAAAAAGAAGGAATTTGCTTAAGAGGGGGTCTCATACGGAATACTCCTTTCATAAACTTTTACCAAAAAAGAAGAGGGGGATCCACTGGCAGACAAGCAGAGATGGCCACTAAATATACCATAATGGATGCATATGCTAAGCCATGCTGAAGTAGCTCACAGCAATATTTCAGGACCAGAGGGATATTATCCCACAATGGATCCTCTTGTTTCCAGTCACCACTCGGAAAACCTCATCTATATGTAAAACATAAGATTTTCTAGTAGCAGTTTTTTTGGCTCCTTTAACACCCAAGACTATGTGAGCAGGTCCAGCAAATGAGGAGGTCTGTGGTAATTGCCCTAGGTCAATATAGTAAACAGGGAGAACCAACATTGTCTGAAACAACAGAGGGTCACCACAATGATCTTTGGCATTTCTCTTTGAACTTTCAAAGTACCTTGTAAAATTCATACATGAACATTCCCATTCTAGGGAACGAGAATGCGTTTGTCCTCCAAGCATGGCTGCAAGGATGTATGGAACAATTTCTCCAGCTGTTTGTTTTGAAAGGAGGTGAAGAGGTCTATTAGTGGCATTCCCCACATGTGGACTAAATCCTGAAAACTACTGCCTTGAGCTTCCACTCAGGCGGGTCTGCACAGGATCTGCCCAGTCTGTCTGACAGGATGTCACTGAGAAACCTGCTCCCAGCTTATCACTGGCAAGTGGAACAGAGCCAAGACTCTCTACCCTGTACTCTACCCTGTAGTTTGCGGAGGTACATCACTATGATTATGTCCACCATAACCACTACAAAATGACCTGGAGTACAAAGGTAGTGAAGGACTTTCAAAGCATGAAATACTGCCAACATCTTCTACATATCGAGTCTCCAAGTGGTTAACATTTGCATCACCAGTGACACAGCTCCCAGATAAAATTTGACAAATCTTTCTGAACATACTGCATGGATGTCAGGGTGGGGAAAGGAAGCCCTGCATTGATACTCAACCGATTTCTATACCACTGTAATTCTCATCTAAGAAAGGGCAGTACTGGCAATTGGGATTCCAGGAAAAGAAGTTGCTACGCCCAACAACTTCATACATAGGATGTGCCACTGATAAAAATCAGAATTATGAAGGAACAGTCCAAATATTTCTAAGAATTCTCCCTCACTAAAGCAACATTCCCCTGAAGAATTTCTGAAACCCTATCTGGTACAACAGAACCTTGTCTTCGGGCAGAAAAGCTAGACTCTTGTTGAAGTTGATTAAGCACCTCAGAAAGACAAGTCTTTGTGACAGTGTCAAACAAGACTGTAGGAGATTCAACTTGAACTCTACATGGGAAAGTCAGGACGAGATTATGTCTAAAGATTCCACACACCTGGGCAGACAACATGCATAAATCAGCAAGTCTTCCAAGTACAGAAAAAAGTGAACACCCAGAGGCCATCAGTGAGCTAGTACCACAGCAAGGCATTTGGAAAACACTCATTGCAGTGGACAGTCCAAGAGGCAATATAGAAAACTGACTGTGCGAACCAGACAGCCTTCAAATATATCCCCTTAAGGGATGAGACCTAGGGATATAAAGAAAGGCGTCCATCACGACTAAGGTCACCATGAAACAGTGGTCTGGAAACAGAGGAAGCACCATCTGCAAGGTGAGCATCTTGAACTTTGGGACCATGACAAACGTGTTCATAACACAAGGGCCCCCCACACCAGTCTATACGACTGCTGTTTTTGAGAACAAAGAAAAAAAACTAGAAAATAAATCTCTTTTTCGAAGAAGGGACCAGTTCTATGACCCTCAGGACCAGCATTTTCTGCAGTACTGGAGGACAAAGTCTGGTCTAGAAGATGAGGGGGAACTCCCCATGAACACAGGCAGAAGATCTGTCCACTTCCACCTGCAAATCCTGCCAACAATTTTTAGCACTCACCTGTCAGAAACCACTTGACGACTGTGCTGCCTTGTAAACAGCCAACTTGACAGATGAGACACAAGATGGAGGATTGGATAAAGATACATGCTGTGCCTCTCCATAGTCATAGGATGGAAGTGCAGGGGGTAATCCTTTCAAGGAAAGAAAACCTTGTTAGGCTTGGCAGAGTTTTCATCCTGCCATTCATTTTACTGCATTGGATATTCTTCAGCTGACACTTCTGCTTATTAGGCTGCTGAAAATTATCTTGCTTAAATGAGAAAGTACAGTTGTGTACACTTAACATAAATGTAGATGTAGTCACTGTTGCAGTCATTACATTTGGGTAATCTGCTGGCAGGTTGCCCTCAGTCGGCCTGATTAACAAAGTCTTGGGTCCTGCGTCGGTTGCTGTCCCTTCTTCCATGATGTCAGGGATATAAAACATGCAGCAGACACCATTACATCAGTTTTTCTTGCCCCAGTTGTCAAGTGCCCCCCAAATGGGGAGCAAAATATATACATGTAAAAAAAAAAAAAAAATACCAAAACATATACCTCCAAACAAAAGCAAATACACCAAAAAGGCTTTTAAAGACAGTAACAGAAATAAGAGGTATAGTTAGAGAAAAAACGGGGCTGGATGGAGGGTAACCAGGACTGCAACAGTGAATACACTAGAACATCTACATTTATGGTAAGTGTACACAACTGTACTATGGTCTTCGTGTTTCACTGTTGCAGTCATTACATTTGGGTAGACTCCCAAAGCTATGGTTGGGAAGATGGATTTATACAGCATTAGGAGCAGCTATAAGGTCATGCAGGACAGCAGTGGCAAAGCCTGCTCTGGATTTATAGAAGAGAGGTAAATGGTAATGTTTGGTGAACGTATGAACTGAGCTCCAGGTAGCAGCTTCTAGAATGTTTCTTTTAGGAACCCCTCTGAGAAAGGCTGCAGAAGCAGATGCAGCCCTGGTGGAATGAGATCTGATCCCCTTGGGGACAGGTTTACCACGGTGCATATAGCAGAAACGAATACAACGGCTTATCCATTTGGAAATAGTCTGCTTTGAAATAGCCTTTCCCTCTGCCCCTGCAGAAAATGCCACCAGTAATTGTTCAGATTTTCTTAGAGATTTTGTCCTGCTTAAGTAGAATCTTAGTTGTCTGTGTACATCCAATGAATGCAGAATCCGCTCACCCTTGTTCTGTGGATTTGGGAAGAAAGTTGGCAGATGAATGGTCTGGTTAAGGGCCACACGAGATACCACTTTAGGAATAAAGGATGGATTGGTCCTGACAGCCACCCTGTCTGGTTAAAAAATAATAAAAGGCTCCACTGCCATAACAGCCTGTAGTTCTGACATCCTTCTAGTTGAAGTAACTGTGAAAAGAAAAGTGGTTTTCCAAGAGAGAAATTTTAGGTCTGCAGTAGCAGCTGGCTCAAAAGGAGGTAGGAGTGAGTTTTTCCAAAACAAAATTGAGGTCCCATGCAGGAGCTGGTGCTCTCCTGGGAGGTCTTAAATTTTTGGCCCCTCTGAGGTACTGCTTCAGCAGAGGATGAGAAAAGAGGGGAGGCCTCAGTGTTGTAATGAGTTGAAATGGCAGAGGCATGGATTTTTATGGAAGAAAAATATAGGCCCTTGTGAAGCATCTCAGTTAAGTATTGCAGAATCTGAGGAATATTGGGCATTGCTGTGCTTATTCCTTGTGCTTGGTTCCAGGCACAGAATCTTTTCCATTTGTCAGCATAAGATTTTCTAGTACTAGGCCTTCTAGCCTCCAAAATGACATCTATCACAGGTTTGCTGAGAGATGTAACTGATGAAATTAGTTTATTAGCCATGCTGCAAGATTCAGAGTTTGGAGCAGAGTGTGTAGAATTTGATAGTTCTGCTGAGACAGTAGGTGAGGTGTCTGAGGCAGGTACCACGGAGGAAGGTACGACATATTGCGCAGGAGCAGGTACCAGTGCTGGCGAGGCCAGTCTGGAGCAATCAGAATTAATTTTGTTTTTTCTCGTCTGACTTTTAGTAAGACGCTGGAAAGCAGAGAGGGAAAGGCGGCTGAAGGATAGAGCATCCACTTTCCAAGCTTTTTTGTGATGAATTCTTGTGCAGAATTTGTCCAACTGATAGTTTTGGGGTGAGGCAAAAAGATCTAGGTCCGGGCTCCCCCATTTGCATGTCAACATGCTGAAGATTTGTGGATCCAGCTTCCATTCGTGTGGGTCCATACGATTTCTGCTTAGTTTGTCTGCCAGAGTATTTTGCTTTCCTGGCAGGAATTGAGCTTGTAGATGTATTTGATAAGTTAAGGCCGTGGTTCCACAATGCCATGGCTAGTCTGCAAAGGGGATAGGAATGAGTAACTCCCTGCTTATGTACCACATGACTGTGGTGTTGTCTGTATCAGTAGTTGTCCTGGATGAAGGTAGTCCTTGAAGGCTGTCAGAGCATTCTATACAGCTAGCATCTCTTTCTGATATGTAGGTGCATTTGATTTGGGCTCCACTGGCCCTGAATGCATCTCCCTGCCAGATGTGCCCCCCCAAGCATAATCTGATGGGTCTGTAGTCAGGGTTTGGGTGGCAGGGGGTTGAATGAATGACAGTCCCTTGTTTTGGTGGCAGGCCTCTGCCCACCACAGGAACTCTAGCTGCAGGCAAGGAATGATAGGAATTAGAAGTTATGTACCTACCATAACGTTCCATGTTAGTTGTCTTCTCTCGCCTTCTTTCTTGCTGGATGGGTTTGGAGCCGATCCTCGGCTCCGACTCGGCACTTGCTAAGCTTGAGAGTCACTTTTACCAGCTCGAGGCAGCCCCATATCCCATGATGCAAGGCGGTAATTACCCAGATCTCGTTTGGTATCTAGAGGAAAAAACTGCCTACAAAAACTTTCCACTAAGGAAAGAGGAACAACTAACCTAAAAAGGCTGTAAAGGGAAACCAGGTAATCAAGGACAAGAACTATCTGGTGTCCAAGGAAGAAGAATCTTCCAGAGAAAAGGGGAGATCAAGGTCTGTCCAGGCTAGGGGCACAGGAGGGAGGGACGCAAGAAAGAAGGTGAGAAAAGACAACTAACATGGAACGTTATGGTAGGTACATAACTTCTAAATGTTAAGTTGTCAATCTCGCCTTCATTCTTGCTGGATGGGACCGCGTCCCTAGCACCTCTATCCTGGGTGGCTCAATGGAACAGACTCTTGAGAACAGTGGAACCAAAGCTTGCCCTGTCCCTGGAGGCCAAATCCAATTTGTAATGAGAAACGAAGGTAAGAGGAGTGGCCCAAGTGGCTGCTGCACAAATAGTATCTAAGGGTAGCCTAGCCTGAAAGGCTGTAGAAGTGGCTAGACCTCTTGTGGAATGTGCTTTAGGTTTTGAGCTCAGTTGTTTGCCCCTAGGCTGATAAATGTCAGAAATGGTGGAAGATGGCCATCCGGATAAGGTCACTTTAGAAACAGGGAGACCTTTTTTATTTTCAGCATAAGAAATGAAGAGCTGATCAGACTTCCTAAATTGCTTCGTTCTGTCCAAGTAATATCTGAGTTGGCGGTGAACATCTAGGTAATGTAATTTTTGTTCCGCCCTGTTAGAATAATTTGGAAAAAATACAGGAAGATCAATGGATTGGTTTAAATTTGTCTTAGAAGCAACCTTGGGCAAAAAGGATGGATTGGTTCTCAAGGATACTCTGTCCTTGTGGAAGACCAAATAAGGGGGACGAATAGAGAGGGCATGAAGTTCAGACACTCTTCTAGCCGAGGTAATGGCGACAAGAAAAAGTGTCTTCCAGGAAAGAAACTTTAATGAACATGAAGCAGCCAGTTCGAAAGGGGGAAGTATCAAGGATGTCAGCACTAAATTTAGGTCCCACTGTGGTGGAGGATCCCTAACAGAGGGCTTAAGAAGGAACACTCCTTTAAGAAAGGCTTTACAAAGTTTGTAGGACATAATGTTGTGGTCTGCAAACCCGACATGAAAGTTCGAGATTGCTGCCAACTGAACTTTGACTGTGGAAGACAAAGAACCTGAGTGAAAAATTTCCGCTAGAAAATCCAAGACTGACTGAATAGGGGCAGTAAAGGGATCTATGTTCTTAGATTTTGCCCAAAGGGAGAAGCGTTTCCACTTGCTGGAGTAAATCCTCCTGGTAGAGGACTTAAGAGAAGCTACTATGTCTCTAACGGGGTTAGAGATCATAGGAAGCCTGGCTAAGGAAGGAAGTGGAGCAACCAAGCTGTGAGGTTGAGGGAAGGAACGGATCGGTGCAGTTGACCCGACTGGTGGGTCAGAAGATCTGGAGCTGGGTCCAGGTGCCAGGGCTGCACCAAGAGATGGCGATGAAGGAACGGGAACCAAATTTGTCGAGCCCAGTAAGGGGCAATGAGAATCATTTTGGCTCTCAAAACGGTAGCTTTCTGGAGTACCTGTGGTATCAATGGAAAGGGAGGAAAAGCATAAAGGAGTCCCCGGGGCCAATCTTGGGTAAGAGCGTCTCTGGGGGGATGGCCCGGAAGTGGGAAGAGAGAGAAGAAGTCTGGGCATTTGCTGTTTTGAGGAGTAGCAAAAAGATCGCAGCATGGGCGGCCCCACTTCTGAAAAATCTCCTCCACTATGGATTGCTTGAGAGACCACTCATGAGGCATGAGTATAGCTCTGCTCAATCTGTCTGCTATTATGTTGGTTTTCCCAGGGATATGCGTTGCTACCAGAAACCGATGAGAGGAGATCGCCCATTGCCAAAGTCTGAGAGCCTCGACACAAGGGATAGGACTTGGTTCCGCCCTGCTTGTTGATGTACCACACCACGGACATGTTGTCCGTGTGAACTGCAATAGTTCCTAAGGGAAGAAAGTCGTTGAGGGCTTGCAACGTTAAAAGCACTGCTCTCATCTCTAGGACATTTATGTGCAGGTGGTATTCGAACAGTTGCCACGTGCCATGAACCATCCTGCCCTGATAATGCCCCCCCCACCCGATCAGGGAGGCATCCGAAGTGACCGTGGCTACCGGGGCCAGGGGAACAAATGGTCTGCCCTGATGGACTAGAGGAGAGGAAATCCACCAGGATAGATGGTTCTTGCAGGTCTGTGTCACCAAAATCTTGTGACGCATGGGAAGCTGCTGGAAGGACCATTGTGTGAACATCATCCATTGTAGGAGACACATGTAAAAACGGGCCAGAGGAAGAAGTGTGATGGCAGCCGCCATAAGGCCCAACACTTTCAAGACCAACCTGGCTTGTACCCTTTTGCTGGCAAGGATGATCCGAACGTGGTTTTGGATATCTAGGATTCTCTGACTTGTTAGGTTTGCTGACATCAGAGTAGTGTCTAGATTTGCGCCTATAAAGGTAATAGATTGGCAGGGCGATAAGGACTTTTCGAAGTTTACTGAAATTCCCAACTGACTGCAGAGACGTAGGGTGTAATCTCTGGCTTGGAGAAGTTGATGCCTGGTGGTGGCTGAGAGGAGCCAGTCGTAGAAATACGGAAACACCTGGAATCCTTGACGTCTCAGGTGAGCCGTGACCACTGCCATGCATTCACTCTGGGGGCTGTAGTGAGACCAAAGGGCAGGGCTCTGAACTGAAAATGACTGGTCCCCAGCCGAAAGCAGAGAAACCTTCTGGAGCGTCTGTGGATTTTTATGTGATAGTACGCATCCTGAAGGTCTATGGAGCACATCCAGTTGTCTTTGCCCAGAAAAGGCAAAATCGACTGAAGTGTGACCATCCGAAATCTTGTCTTTTTGACAGACTTTTTGAGCCTGCTGAGGTCTAATATTGGTCTCCAGTCTCCCGTCTTCTTGGGAGCCAAAAAGAACCTTGAGTAGATTCCGGACTCTAAATGGTCTGTTGGAACTGGCTGGATGGCCCTTTTTTTTTTAGAAGCTTTGAAACCTCTAGTTTTGCAATTTCCCTTAGACCGGGTGGAATGTCTGGAAGGGAACTTTTCTGAGGGAAGGGGCTTTCCTCGAAAGGAATCTTGTAACCCTCGGACATGATCGACTGTACCCATCTGTCTTGAGAGAGGGAAAACCAGGCTTCTGGGTACAGCGACAATAACCCCCCCCGACTGCCTCCAAGGGTGGACAGTCGGGCAACACCTCAGGGATGCTGGAAGGGCTTGTCAGAGAGAGGCTCTCTACTGCCCTGGTTCTGCGGACCCCCTCTGCCCCTAGGGCGGCGTCTATTGTTATTACCCCCTCTGCCTCTGGGGGTAAACTGACCACGTGCGTCCGGCGTGACTCCCTGAGATTTTCGGAACCACATCTTTCCCCCTTTCTGACCTTTGGGATAAGGCCTAGAAGGGGTGGAGAAACGGACTCCTACGGCAGAAAGTCTTGCCGTCTTGTTCACACCTGGTCAAAGTGTCCTTCACCTGAGGGCCAAACAATGTTGACCCATCAAAGGGAGAGTTTGTGAAGGACGCCTTAAAGGGGTCTGCAAAATTACAGAGCCGCATCCAGGACTGACATCTGAGAGCCACTCCTGTGCCTGCAGCTCTACTCGCCCCATCGGCTGCATAAGAAATGAGCCGCATGGAGGAGTTGGTTATGGAATTAAGGATTCCCAGCTGAGAAGCAATCTTTTCCTGAGCCTCTGCTGCCGAAGGATCCTGTACTACTTCACCTAATTCTTTAAGGATGTCCCTTTGAAGTCTGGTGAAGTGACATAAATAATTCAGCGAACGCATAGCAAAGGTCGCCGAGGAAAACATCCGCTTACCATACCTGTCCATGGTCCTAGACGCTTTATTAGGAGGATGGACTGGTACGGAAGGATCTGCAAGTTCCTTCTTGGTGGCGGCCGCCACCACCATGGCATCAACCGGGACACCTTTAGTAAGAAACTGCTTTTCAGCGGGGGCCGTAATAAATTTTGAAGGTCTCCTGGGGACTGGTTCCACCAAATCAGGAGATGCCCATGCCTTTTGAGCTATGACCTCCATGAGAGGGTCGAAAGGCGGACACCCCCAAGAAGTGGAGGGTCGAGATCCAAAAGCCTCCAGGTATACAGATTCATCCTCGGAGGGGTTAATGGAGGGCCAGTTCCCCCTCTGTTTCAGGAGCTCAAGGATGTCTGAAAAGGAGACATCCTCAGAGGGGGATCTTGGGGACCCCTCCGACTCATCCAAATCGGTATCCGATGTTGTAGACTCAGGGGAGTCTAAGTGCTTCCTCTTGCAGGTCCTCTTACGCGGGGGTTCACCTGAAGGATCAGGAGAAACCTCGGAAGAGGAAGTTCTTTCCAATGGGGAGACCAGGGGTGATGGATCTCTGGGTCCGGGAGCAAGAGAGCGGGAAGAGGTATCTACAGGCACCGTAGAGGGAGGAGCTAAAGGAACAGACTGCTGACTGAGCTCAGGGGCTAGCACACTCCTCATCACCTCGAAGGCTCCCCTCCCAGGGAGGGCAGAGAGATCCCGCTCCGAAGAAACAGGGATCCCTGGTCCCACCGAAAGGGAAGGCTCCGAAGCAGATGTCGGGGCCGAGCTCACCAAGGCCGAAGCTCAGAGAGGGAGAACGGGGTCGGACAAGGGTCCGATGCCACTCGCCCCCTCGGAACCGACCAGGGAAGCCCGACGCCCGGATCCCTCCAAGGAAGGTCTCAAGGAGGAGATAGGAGTCGAGGACGACGGAGCCGAAAGGTGTGGTATCGGCTCCGAAGCAGCAACAGTCACGGTACCAATAATCTCCGGCTCCGAACTCTGAAGGAGAGTCGAAGGAGGAATTTCAGGAGGGTGTAGAATAACGGTCGTCTGTTGAGACGGGCTATGGAGCACTTGGGCTAGTGCCTGTGATTTTAATAGCCTACTCACCACTCTCTCTAAATCATGGTCTGATAGCCTGGAAGACCTCGATGATCGGCTCCGATGGCTTCCCTCTGAAAGCAGGGGGGAGGCTGGAGCCGAGTGTATAGATTCCAAAGAAGGAGGATCTAGACCTCTTTTTGGACGGAGCCATCGTACCCGAAGAAACCTCGGCTCCAGGCGGAGCCGACGACTTGTCGGCTCCGAGTGGAGACAAAGATATCTCGGCTCCAGCCGGAGTCGAGACATGCTTCTACGCTAGGGTGTCGGCTCCAGCCGGAGCAGACAGGTGCCGAAGCCAGGGTATCGGAGCCGAACGGCGCCGAAACTGAAGCTTCCACTAAGGAAGGATCGGCTCCGGACGGAGCCGATGTCGACTCCGGCGGAGTCGGAACCAAGACCACAGACTTGGACACCGAAGCCTGGGTCTTGGAAGGCTTAGAGGGATTCCCGGAGCCGAGCTTGGCCGGGGAGCTCTCAGGCTTAAGGAGACCCCTGAGGATCAATTTATTTCTACGTTCCTGCAGGACTCTCTGGCTAAAGGAATGACAGATAGCACAGGAGTCCTGCAGGTGTAGGGGTCCCAGGCAATAAATACAAGAAGTGTGACAGTCTGTCAGAGACATCTTCTGACAGCACGAGTCACAATGAGACCCTAGTATCTTTAGACATGTCTGAGTCCTAAATACACACACACACTCAGACAGAAAGACACTAATAAACAAACCTAGAAGTGTAAGACACAGCTGTAATACACAACACAACACCCACACCTAGGAAAATCCTGACAGGAACTGTTAAGGCCTAAGGCCCAAAACACTAGAAAGTTAAGAATAAGGGGTTGAGGAGAAAGGGTATGGAGCTAAGTGAATAAGGATTCACTAAAGAGACTATAAAGAATAAAATTTAGGGAATTTGATCTAAAATTCCTCACAAATAACAATATAAAATTACTTACCAGGAGCTGGTAAAAAAGATGACCTCATTAGCGAAGCGGCAAACGAGATCTGGGTAATTACCGCCTTGCATCATGGGATATGGGGCTGCCTCGAGCTGGTAAAAGTGACTCTCGAGCTTAGCAAGTGCCGAGTCGGAGCAGAGGATCGGCTCCGAACCCATCCAGCAAGAATGAAGGTGAGATGGACAGCTTAACATTCATTGTTTCCAGGCTGTGACAATGTTGACTCCCATAAGCTTTTTAGGTACCATTGAGGTTTCCTCATATGCAGTCTTGTATATGGAATTAGTAGAATGCAGGAGGCCATGAACCCCAAGGCCTGCAGAATGCGTCTTGCAGATAGCTGGGTTTTTGTGGCCACCTGTTTGAAGTCATCAATTGAATTTGTTTTTCTGGCGTAAGGCAAGTCATCTGGGCAGTTGTATTCAAGCATGAACCTAGGAATGTAATTATTTGAGAGGGTACCAGTTGTGATTTATTTTCGTTTATGGTATACCCTAGACAAGTTAGAAATCTTTTTACAAACACCAGATGTCTTAGAAGAGTGTCCCTGTTTTCTGCCCGAATTAGACAATCGTCCAGGTATGGATA
Source organism: Protopterus annectens (assembly GCF_019279795.1). Taxonomy (NCBI): domain Eukaryota; kingdom Metazoa; phylum Chordata; order Ceratodontiformes; family Protopteridae; genus Protopterus; species Protopterus annectens. Next base: position 168,163,415 of record NC_056751.1, on the reverse strand, counting down.
AATTTGAATATTTCTTTGCCTGAAAAATGCAATTACTGGTGCCAGGCACTTTGTGAAGACCCTGGGTACAGTAGATAAGCCAAAGGGCAGTGCAGAGAACTGGTAATGCAAATAGCCTGCTTTGATGCGGAGGCATCTTCTGCAAGATTCCCTGATTGGGTTATGCAGGTAAGCCTCTTAAGTCTAGAGTTATCAACCAGGCATCCATGCCTAGCATAGGTAGTAACTGTTGGAGAGTCAGCATCTTGAATTTTGGAATGTCCAGAAATGTATTTAGAATGGATAAGTCCAGAATTGGACACCATGATTTGTCTTTTCTGGGTACCGGGAAAAGTCTTTAATAAAAACCTTGTCACTTTTCCTTTTCTGGTACTGGTTGAATAGCCCCCATATTCATGAGGGACATAACTTGTTTCTGGGTCTCTGCCCACTGATTTGGAGGCAGATCTGGCCATCCGTTCGGGACTGGCAACATGTGGAAATGAAATCTGTATCCCTAGGATACTACATTTAAAACCCATTTGTCCTGGGTAATCAGTTGCCAGTTTTGTACATGAAGTGCCAGTTTTCCCCCCAAAGGGGCAGTCAAAAGATAAGTGCTTGGTGATTGCAGTGGAAAGTCATTGAGACTGTTTACCGTAGGAAGGTGCCGTGTTACTTCCAGGTTTGGAGGTGGAGGCACCCCATTCCTTTGTTCTATAAGTTCCTTGCGACTGAAACCTGGAGCCTTTGGAATGTCTCGGTTTGACCTGAGCGGCTCTAGTGGGTACTGGAAAGGATCAGTTCTTAGTAGGCCAGTGCCTACTGAACCTGGGTGGTTGCACTTGCAAGAAATCTTTTACAGTTTGCATAGATTATAGCTTTATCTTCCATCTTTTTCAAAACTTCTTCAGCCTTATTACCAAATAGACTGTCCTGTTGTAAAGGAGCATCCAACAATTTTGCTTTAATATGGTCAGGCAGATTTTGCTCCTTGAGCCAAGCATGCCTTCTTATCACAGATCCAGTTACAGCAGCCCTGCAAGACGCCTCCAAAGAATCAAAACCACATTGCAAAGTATGTTTTCTAACTTGTTCAGATGAATGTAATAAATCCTGCAACTCTATTTTCCACACAGTCCGAAATCAACATAATTTTCTGTTTAAGTAAACCCATGACAGTGTTGATATTTAAGCACATGAGTGACAGTTTAAAGCCCTTATTGCCACGGTTACAGATGTGTAAACCTTCTTACCCCATCTATCCTGCGCCCTGGAATCTCTATCAGAAGGGGTAGGATTTTTAGCAGTAGAAGCCTTAACGCCCTTGGGACCCTGAGAAATGGTTTCAGGGTCAGCAGTATGTGGTTTTTAGAGAGGAATTTGTGGGAGTCAGGAACCCTGTAATATCTGCCTGGCTTACTAGGAGCTGGAGGCAGGGAATCAGGAGTCATACTCAACTTTGAGAAAACATCAACAATGTCTAGAACAGGAGGTATAGCCAAAGGCCTATGCTGAGGAAGAAGGAAATCCCCAAGTCTCTCTTTAGATTCTGAGAAATCCTGACTCTTCCAGTGAAAGTGTTGCCTTACGGTATGCAAAGTTTCTCCAAAAGAAAAATCCTCAGGAGGAGAAGCAGAAAGGAACAATCTTCTGCAGTGTCCTCATAAGTGGGAATAGATAATGCCTGATCAGAAGATTCATAGTCAGTGCCTTGTCTAGGCCTCTTAGCAGGAGGGGGATGGGTACTCCTGATCAAGGTAAGTAAATCCTCAGCCATTTTGATCATTTGCTTTTTAGGCACTGGGGCCTGTACACGTGGGACCAAGCATCGTTTGTTTAGACATAGAAGTAGTTTTTGGCCTTAGTTTTGAAGATGGTGTCAGTTTAATATACAAATCTTTAGGCCTGAAAACACCCTCAGAAGCCGGTGCCTGCTCAGCGTCTCCAGACCCATCTAAGGTAGAGACATCCGCGGGTTCAATACTTAAAGTATCTCGTGGCATACTGGACTCCAAATGGGTCTCAGTAGAGGCCTGCGAATCAAAAGTAGCGGGTATCAGGGACTGTGAAAGCACCTCACTGAGTACCGGCGACTGGCTGAGGAGAAGCTTCGTCGTCGGTTTTGGACCTCGACGGTCTGTCTGTGTCTTTTTCTTTGCGTTTTTTTAGGTATTCTGGTAGTCAGATTGCTAACCAACGACATTTCTGGAAAGTTAAATCTCAAGCCAAAATATTTAGAAGCAAAAATATACCAATGTTTAATAGTGCATTGATTAAATTTAGCACAAAACAGACAGCAAGGCACGTTGTGGTCAGGGCCTAGGCAAGGAATACAGTACAAATGAAAATACTTGAGGTATTTGCTTCCCACAAGTAATACAATTATTAACTTTTACTGACATCAGTAAGGAGAAAGAAAAAGTTTCCCCAATGGGGTACTTAGCTTTTAGTTTAAGACTTCAGTTCTGAAACTCGAAAACGAAAATTTCAGGAGTCGGCCAACCGGCACTTGCGAACTTCTGCTTCGGGCACCGCACGGCAAGAAAGACTGATGTAATGGCATCAGCTACATGTTTTATACCCCTGACTACCTGATGTCATGGAAGAAGGGACAGCAACCGATGCAGGACCCAAGACTTTGTTAATCAGGCCGACTGAGGGTAACCTGCCAGCAGATTACCCAAATGTAATGACTGCAACAGTGACACACGAAGAGCATCTTTTAAATAAGAAACATTTTTGCATCAATTTACCTACGTCATCCAGTGTTTAAGGATATGATTAGCTACTGTACCAAACACAGACTCAAAAGATGCATTCATAATCTCATTTTCATCAAAAAAATGTGTGCGCGCAACCTAGTCACCACTGACAATGTTGCATTTTTAGAAATACTATCATCCCCCATCAAGGTACTTTTTAGAACATACTTTGATACCTGAGAAATATCGGAAATAATACCTTTAAACACAGACCTTTTGCTCTGTAGGCAATGATGCAGCAAACTTGTCTAAAATGTACATTTATCTCAACGCTAACTACCAATGTTTTACATGGAAGTTTAATACTTAAGCTATGGTGCTGGACTGCAAAACACTATGCTAGAATGCGCCAGCTAGTTTCCCCCAAGGTTCTAGCCTCTTGCTTAGTTAATCTGAAGGACTGGGCACAAAGAAGACATTGTCTTATTAGCAGAGATCAGTGGGGACAATGAAGCAGGGTCCACAGACAAAAGGTCCTGGAAAGCCAGGCAAGGCCAGGCATACCCAACATTTCGTAAACCCTTTCTCTGGTAAAGATTCAATGAACAGAGAACTAAAAGCTTTCTAGAAGACCTCCCCCAATGCTAGGATCAAAGGAGGGAAAATAATCCGTTTGGGTTTCTACAGCTATTCATCAGAAAAATCAACTGATCAGACACGAACGGGGCAGAGTTCTCAGACATAGGACTTCCCTGAAAAAGAGGATACTTAGACTGCCCGGGGGTGGAAGCACATTTTTATAATCCAGGTATGCACCCCATTACCAAATGCCTGTGCCATGGATCTATCAACAGCCACCACCTCAGGTGGAAACCAGTCAAAGACTGCTGCCCCACCAGGTGGGGGGGGGTCTTCTCTCTCTTTATGGCATGCACTACACTAATGGGTAAAAACCATCACTACTGGCAATAGATTCTGCATCACTGTCTAGCCTGAACATATAGCTTGGTTTGCCCATGCCTGCAGCAAGCAATGGTACAGCCCCAGAGGATATGCCTTGCCCTTCTATCACACACACAGCTGTGATTAGCTACAACCACACCAAGGACCTGGAAGTAAGAAAAGGCAAGTGTGGTCTGACAGCCTGCCTGAAGCCAAGGCTGCTGTGGAATTACAAGCCCTATGCTGAGGTACATTTTTGACTCATTCTTTCATTTTTTAGGTGCAGATGAGAAGATGGTGGGGCAGGGTTTTGAGTCCATCGAATCAGGGAACAAGAAACTAAGCAGCTCAATGGCAAATCCCACTAAATAGCTAAAGACTATTTCTGTATTTCCAGTAAGAGTTCAAACCACAACATACATGCATAAAATCCTCCTTGATTTTGTGAAAAAGGCTAAATTTAATCCAAATGAATGGATACAGCCTAAACAGTATTAGACAAGAAATCACAATCAACGAAAAGAAGAAATAGTGGTCAAAATAACACTAATATAACAAAGTGCTCCTTTTATTAAACAAGAAATAAATCAAACTGGTGAAAAATTCATGTCAGAAATGTTTACCATACAAAATTATTTAAAACGCTATAATCCTACTTAACTCAAATAATCACAACCCAAAGGGGGAAAAAAAAAAAAAAAAAGATCAGCAAGTTTTCCTGTCAAAACTTGCAGATGAACTTTTAATCAACAGGCCTTACTGTGCTAGTAAAAGCTAAAACAGAAGCATATAAAAAATCTAATCAGAAAAAGAGACAGTCAAAGCAGCAAAGAATACTATTCAAACACTAGAAAAACTAGAGGTAGGAAATAAAACCCAAAAGGAATTTCTTATCTAAGCTCTACAGTTGATGTCACCCATTTTGAGAGAAGCAATATCTCAAGAGATCTCTTTCTTTCTGTGTCACAAGAAAACTGAAAGGGTCCTGTCTGTATGCGAGAAGGGCTGTCCTGGTGCTGCCAAGTGACTGTTTTTTCAACTCGGCAGACAGGAAACGGTTGGAGTTCTGAGCTTTAACAGACTGCCAGGGGGAGGGCGGCAGAGCACTACTACCCATGACAATAAGGCAGGGCAGCAGAGCACTACTACCCATGACAATAAGGCAGTTTGTTGAACCTTACTTTGCATACAGCTAGCAGCAAGGATCCCCAGAATGGGTAGTACAACTGGGCTGAGAGTCGGACCCAAGCACCAAGCCACCACAGAGAATGTAGCCAGAAAACCATAAAACAGCGCAGCTTAAAAAAAGAGTGTGGAAGAAAAGTCTTCACCATCTCATACAAAAATATCCATACCAACAAGATTACAGACCAGGCAAAAAACCTGGGGGAGGAGCATTACTTTTTCAATGACAACCTTAACCTCCAACAACTCAGAATCAGATCATAATGGGATCCTTCTAAAATTTCCAATCACCAACCAAAAACCCCTTGCTATAGCCAAGTGCATATCTACTCCTACCAGCCTCACTACCAAAATTCAATATCCTCATCCAACAAATATATTCCAGAGCTCCCAAAAATTGTAACCTAATCATTCTTGTAAACTTCAACCCTAATTACTGATATGTCAGAACTCCAGAACAGCTCAAGTCCTACTCAAATCAACTATGAAACCACTAGACCAAATCTACAATCCAAGAGGCAAACCTTACTTGATTTGCTAATGACTACTAATCCTACAATTATATCTAATCTCACCATACATGCACCTTCCTTCAGTGATCACTGTCCCATAACTCTTGGTACATAATCTAATGTTAAAATATAAACCTAATTTATCACCTTCAAACCAAAAACCTTTCAGAACGTTACTAATTTTAAACACCTTGATTGGTTTCATTTATATGCCATAAGAGATCCCAATGAAGCAGCTAACAAACCTTACCAATAACCTGCAGCAAAACATTTTTTTTCCCTTAATTCAAATGCTATTTTGACGTCATAAACATAACTGGGTATCTAACAAACTCAAACACCAGCTCAAATTACCTGATTAATCATAGTGCAATTGGAAATGCAACCCCTCCACAGAATTCCAGAGCCAAATATACCTCACTACATAACCCAGCCAAGAAATACAGCCAGAGAATGGACATGCAGAGTTTGTCCGCTAGTACGTTGGTTTTCCCTGGAACGTGCATTGCAACTAGAAAGTGGTTGGTGGAGATCATCCACTGCCACACACTCATCCTGCTGGCAGAGAGGGTTAAGACTGGGTTTCCCCTTTGTTTGTTGATGTACCAAACTACAGACATGTTGTTGGTCTGAATCCCAATAGTTCCTACAGGAAGAGCGCCTTGAAATGCCTGCAATGCTAATAGGACTGCTCTCATCTCCAGCACAATGATAATGTGAATTGGTCCTCTTGTGGGACCACATGCCTTGGAACATTCTTCCTGAGTAATGCCCCCCACTCCAAACAGGAGGCGTCCGTAGTCACTGTGGCCACTGTGGATGGTAAAACAAAAGGGACGGACTTGATGCCGCCCGACTGGATTCACCACTGAATGTGTTGTTTGCAAATCGGTGTAAGCTTGACTGGGAAAAGACAGGGGCTGTCGAAGAACAGACCATTGAACAGCTAGAGTCCATTGAAGAACACACACAGTAACATGCTAAAGGAAGTAGAACTACTGCTGCTGCTGCCATAGACCCCAGCACTTGAATGAATCTAGCTGGAGGAGATTGACTGGAAAGAATCTGATGAATTTGAGACCAGAGTGTGTCTATGCAATGAGCTGGTAAAGATGCAATTTGTATCATTATATTCAGATGTGTGCCAATAAACTTCAGGCTTTGTACTGCTGTCAGATTTGACATGGCATAACTGACTGCTCCAGATTTGTCATTCACTAGGAATAACAGTCACTGGACTGTTGAAGGAGATGCACAGATGGGGCAGTGAGGAGCCAGTTGTCTAGATATGGAAACACTTGGAATCCTTTTAGTCTCAAGTGAGCTGCCACCACTGCCATGCATTTGGTGAACACACTGGAGACTGTGTTGAGTGTCCAAAGGGCAGACCTATGAATGGTAGCTGACTAGCTCGCATCCGAAAACTTAAATATCTTTGGGACTGCTTATTTATTATGATGTGACAGTACACATCCTGAAGATCTACAAAGCATATCCAATCATCCTTGCAAAGAAAAGTCAGAATTGACTGGACCATGACCATTTGGAACTGGCTTTTTCACATACTGACTCAGCCTGCTTAGATCCAAAATTGGTCTCCGGTCCATCTTTTTGGGCACTAAAAAGAAATGTAAGTGCCAAAGCCTATTCGTCTTGTGGGACCCTGCTGGATGACTCTTGTCTAGCAGCTTTTGAATTTCTTGGGTTGTGGCCTTCCTCCAACCGGGTGAAACACTGGGAAGCTTTTTTCTTTTGTAAATTTGGGGTTGGGAAAATGGTATGAAGTAACCTCTGGACATTATTTTTAGCACCTATGTATCTTTTGTTACAGTAACAGAAGTCTGGGTGCAAGGACAATCATCCCAAATTGCCCCCAGAGGTGCAGCACTTCAGGAGCACTGATAGGCCTATCCTGAAAAGAATTATGGAAATACTGGATTTGCGGGCCTCCTCTGCCATTAGAACTACCGCCTCTGTCTCTGAATGTGTTGTCTCCCCATGGATCTTGGAAAGAACCCAGAGATTTGTGAAGCTACATTTTCTTACCACCTCTGGTTTCCTCTAGAGAATGCTCAAAGAGGGATAGAAAGCTTGATTACCACAACAGACAGGGTCTTTCCTTCCTGCTCGTGGTGGATAATTGTTTCACAGATGGACCAAACAAAAAAGTTCCATTAAAGGAAGCATTGATAAAAGACATCCTGAAAGGCTCCACAAAGTTGCATAGCTGCATCCAGGCATGTTTCCTTATGGAAATACCTGAACTGGCTGCCCGTAAGGTCCACTCAGTTGCATGAGAGATCAACCTCATGGACGTGTTAGAAACTGATGAGTGCCCAGCTAAGACCACCTTTTGAAATCCTCTGCAGTCTTGGACTAAGAAATTAACAGCCCTTTGGTCAAATCTCTCAACAGTCTTGTAAAATGTGCCAAATAGCCAAGGGACCTCAAGGTGAATGTCACTGACTCTCTCTCCAAATCTGTCCAATGCCCTAGACTCTGCTTGGAGGTGGACAGACAAGCTCTGTTCTGCTAGTCTTCTTTAGTGGCCACCACCACCACCCCAGCATCTACTGAGACTCCCTTGTTCCAGAGGGTTTAACTTTGTCAAGTCGGCAGGATACAGGCTCAATGGAATCAGGCTTCTTCCATGCTGGTGAGACTAAATCAACGAGTTCATCCTCCGAGGGAGTCACCTAAGACGTAGACGGGCCAGAACCAAAAGCTTCCAGAAATACTGATTTCTCTGAAGAAGGATTATCAGAACACCAACCACCTTTCTGTCTAAGGATTTCGAATAAGTCTCTAAAGGAGACATCAGGTGGTGATATAGGGGACCGTTCTTCCTCAAAATCAGTATCTTCAGTGACAGAGTCCAATAAGGAATCTATGTGCCTCCTCTTGCACGCCCTATTCTGATGAACCTGCTCAGGGGTATGTTCAGGGGAGGTACCAGAAGACAGGAGAAGTTCTTCTTCAGGGAATGACTGGAAGCTAACAGGAACGCGATGCCCCTGTGGACTAGTCTTGTTGTACTCAGAGCTCGGAAAAGAAAAAGAAATAGGAAGCGGATCTGAGGGCTGACAGACTGGATCTCTAGAAACAGAAAGTCCTTTCCACAGCCTCAAAGGCAGAATGACCTGGAAAAGCTGTGGCCAACTGCACCAGAGCAGAGGCTTCCAGTATGGGCAGATCACGACTTGGACCGGATCCATACCTGAAGGAAGGGACTAGACCTGAGCTGTCCAATGCCGAGGTTCCAAGGGGCAGGGATGAATCAACAACATCAGTGTACACCCCAGTCTCGCAGATCCAATGTCAACGCTTTGGCTCCAGGACCCACTCTGAAACAAAGGAATAGGAACTAAATTGGTCAGGAATGCTGGTGGAGTCAAGGAAGTGATTCGCTTCGTATAGGACTTGAGACTTCTTGGAGCTGTTGAATCCTGGGTTTCTGAAACCGAAGGGTTGATCGGAGAAGGAGACAGTACTGCATGACTAGTGGCCTGAAGACTTCCGGATCCAATAAGGAATGGATCCAAAATGACCTCCATCTGGATCGGAGCTCGGAGGAAATGTTTGCATCATCCTATCAAGATTCGCTTCAGAAAGACTTCTGGAGAACCTGGAGGAAGTGGCAGACAGGGGCCTAGAGTGTTTTTTGGCAGTCTGCATAAAGGAGGAATAGCCCCTACAGGAGACTGGATCCAAAATAAACCCGGGGGAGCGAGCTCTTGTAATGTAAGACTTACTAGGTTTTGATGCAAGGACTTTGGATTAGAAACATGAGATATGGGACTAGTTGAAAAAATGATTGAATCCCAAGTTTTAGGATCTGAAAATTTTGGATCCGAAGATGTAGCCATCTGAAAATTTTGGATCCGAAGTATGTAACTTTGGGTCCGAGGACGTCAGATCTGATATTTTAGCCACTTTCAGACAGTTCAGAGGAAGTCCTGCGGAACTTCAATTGAGAGTGCTTTCTATGCTCCAGAGTAGTTTGGGAGGATTTACTGGTGGGGTTTGAGCCCCTGAGGGAGAAGCAGTTAAAGGCGGAAGTAGACCCTTCAATACAAGTCTGCTGTGTCTATCAGCTAATGCTCTTATGTTAAAGGGTGCACATATAAAGCAGTGCTGAGATGAGCTGCTCAGAGACGGTATGCGCACTCCTTGTGGTCATCCAAGTTAGGGATTTTATGCCCACAAAGTGCATTTTTTTAACCTTGTTGGTTTGCCAGCCATGAGACAGTGAAACAAACAATATACAAGTAAGGTTTTGTGAAATAATTTAGAAGAGAGAAAATTACCAGCAATGGTAATCAAAGATTACTGTAAAAGGCAGATTGAAAGGTCATAGGTTATAAAAAAGAAATATTACCAACTGCGGTAATGAGAAGAAAATACTATACAGTAACAGTATTTACAGAAGGTTAAAGCTAAAGATGATTAAACAGAGTGAAGAAACTAACTTTACTTGTGAAAAATTATCAGAAACTCTATACTAAACAGTTGAGAGAAGGACCCTATGTCTGAGCACGACGGCGGCAAATGAGATCTGAGGTACTGAGCATGGACTAAGGCATTATGGGTAGAGGGAGGAACTCGAGAGTTGGATCCAAAGTCTAAAGTATGAGCAGTAATCAGATCAGTGAAAGGGGCAGCAGAGGGTATAACACTATCCAGAATGAGAATGATTTCCTCTCAAAAATCTTAATGAAATGGTTTTCAGTAGCAAAGTCCTGCAGCAAAGTGGTTAGTGGGCTCTGGAGGAAATGGTCTGGGCTAAAGGCCCAGGATAAGCTAGATACTGCCCAGAAGACCACATCCCTAGCCATAACAGAGGTGCTCTTCTGCACCATCCAAAGGATGAAAAATCAGAATTCAAAACCACTTCTGTCTCCATGGTGCACACAAAACAAACTTAATTTTTACCAAAGAACTCTATAAGACAATCGGAGAAAGTAGAGAAAAATAATGTGGGATACATCAAAGCCATACAAGGGTGAACTACCACCTTCACTATCTACTAACTAAGCAGTCAAAGGTCACTTATCCTATCTGATAGTGGCAGAACTATCCTCCATAGTTTTTCACATCAAAAGACTTGCGTCTAGACAGACTTTGGACCACAGCAACAACAAATGACTGGAGGAGCAGTTCCTGATCTATCATGTACAGCAGCTAAGAGTGAACAAGGCTCCAGCCTCTAAGTTATTCTCGTGCAAGGAGGAATTGACTCTTACTGCCTTGACCGAAAATATGTCAAACTACTGAGATCACATTCCAAGACTGGGAATCTGGACAAAATCTAAAGTTCACAGCCTGAAGGTTCAAAATCTGAACCTTCAACTCTAAACCACAACACAAGTAGACCCTCCTCCAAAACCCAGGTACTGCTACTGACTCAACCAAAAACAGGAAAGGAGCCGCATTGAGCTGCATCACCCACCCAAGAAACCACACATAAATTAGTGACAGAAAGAGGAAAAAAGGGCCCACCCAGGGTTTGGTGGGTACATGCCATTAGATCCAGAGACCCAAGACCAGGTACAAACACCCAAAGAAGTTGAAAACATGGGAGACAGGATCACCAGAGACTCCTCAAAGATGACAGCAAAAGCCATGCCCACAGCTGTGCCATGACACTATGAAGAATGTGGCAACATTCGTATCAAAGAAAGTAGGTCAAATTTTCAGGCCATTAACTACACACAGGCTTCTAAAAGTACAGTTTTGTACCTACCATAAATGTAGATGTTCGAAGAGCCACATTGCTGCAGTCCTTACACTTGGGTAGTCCGCTGTCCTCGGTCGGCCCGAATATCAAAGTATAAGGCTGACGTCGGTCAAGGCGCATTTGACTGACATCAGGACGTCAGGGTACAAATGCGCATGACCGACGTCATATCCTCAGTCTTTTCTTGCCCCAGATGTCAGAAGACCCTAAAAATAAAGGTCAAAACCAAAAGACAGCAAACAACCAACCATCCTAGCAGTAAAAATATGTACAATATATACAATATACACCATATTGACAACCCAACCCACACAACCTCTAACTACAGAGGGAAGGAGGGAGGGTATTGGACTGCAGCAATGTGGATCTTCGAACATCTACATTTATGGTAGGTACAAAACTGTACTATGTTCTTCATCTCACATTGCTGCAGTCCTTACACTTGGGTAGAATCCCAAAGCAGAGGTAAGGGAGGATGGCCAAACTATAAGGAAGCAGGAGCTGCCAAAATGCCCTGCAAAACAGCAGTGGCAAAACCAGCCGTAGATTTAGAATAAAGTGGTAGGTGATAATGCCTAGAGAAAGTATGCACTGAACTCCAAGTAGCTGCCTCCAAAATATCCTTAGTTGCCACCCCCCTCAAAAAAGCTGTAGAAGTGGCAGTAGCCCTAGTGGAATGAGGCCTAATCCCAGCTGGAATCTCCTTGCCATGATGGGAATAACAGAAAGCAATGCAAAACCCAATCCACTTAGAAATAGTTTGTTTTGACACAGGCTTGCCCTGAGAACTCAAAGCAAAAGAAACAAATAACTGCTGAGACTGCCTGAACCCTTTAGTTCTGTCCAAATAATATCGCAACTGCCTGTGTACATCTAAAGTGTGCAAAATCTTTTCCCCTTTATTTTGGGGATTTGCATAAAAAGTAGGCAAATGAATAGTTTGGTTTAAAGCCACACTAGAAACCACTTTAGGCATAAAGGAAGGATTAGTACGTAAAGATACCCTATCCTTATGGAAAATTAAGAAAGGCTCAACCGCCATAAGGGCCTGCAACTCAGAAACCCTTCTCGCAGAGGTAATGGCCAACAAAAAAGCAGTCTTCCATGATAAATACTTCAACTCGGTAGTAGCTACAGGCTCAAAAGGTTGTAGAGTGAGTTTCTCCAACACAAAATTGAGATCCCAAGCAGGAGTAGGAGCTCTACGTGGGGGTCTTATATTCTTTGCCCCTCTAAGAAATTGCTTGAACAAAGGATGAGAAAACAATGGTGGGTCACAATCATAGTGAGCCGAAATTGCTGCAGCATGAACCTTAATAGAAGAGAAGGACAAACCTTTGTCCAGTAATTCAGTAAGATATTGAAGAGCCGCACTTAAATTAGGCTCAGAAACGTCAAAATCCTTTGCTGCACTCCAAAATAAAAATCTCTTCCATTTATCTGCGTACACTTTCCTTGTACTAGGCCTTCTAGCTTCCAAAATAACATTCAAAACTTGCTGTGGAAGTTGAGACCCACTATGGTTCAAAACAGAATATGCCAGGCTGTTAGGTGAAGAGAGTGAAGCTTGACATTGAGCAAATGACTGTCCTCCTGAGACAACAGGTGTGGAATCGAAGGCAAAGGCCATGGAGGCTCCCGTACCAAGCTTCTCAGTAATGGGTACCAATGCTGTCGAGGCCAATCTGGAGCTATCAAAATCATCCTTGGCTTGTCCTGTCTGGCCTTTAGTAGTACCTTTGGGAGGAGAGGCAGTGGTGGAAAGGCGTACACATGAAGATTGCTCCAATTGAAAGAAAGAGCATCCACTTTCCAAGCTGTGGGATGAAACTTTTCGTGCAAAACTTTGGCAGCTGGTGGTTTAGTGGAGAAGCGAACAGATCTATGTCTGGAGTTCCCCATGACACTGTCAATTTCTGAAATACATGAGGATCCAATTTCCATTCGTGGGGATCCATGATTCGTCTGCTCAACACATCTGCTAAGGAGTTCTGTGCTCCTGGCAGAAACCTTGCCTGAAGATTTAGCTGTAAACTGAGAGCAGTCTCCCACAAAATCATTGCTTGCCTGCATAGAGGATAAGAATGTGTTCCCCCTTGCTTGTTGATGTACCACATGACAGTTGTGTTGTCTGTTAGAATCAACACCTGCCCTGGAAGAAGTAAATCCTTGAAAGCTATTAATGCAAACTGGACTGCTAACATCTCCTTCAAGTTGATATGTAGATGTTGTAGTCTGGCAGGCCACTTGTCTTGTATCCACTTTCCATTCAGATGAGCTCCCCAAGCTTTGTCTGAGGCATCTGTCGTTAGAATCTGACTCGCCTCTGGCCGGGTCACAGAGAGTCCCTTGTTTAGGTGACATTCCTGAGCCCACCACAACAATTCCTTCTGTATGCAAGGTATTATTTGAATGACAGTGTCCAGATCCTGGCAGTGCTGTGTCCATACATTTTGAGATACCATTGTAACTTCCTCATATGCAGTTTGGCATTGGGAAGCACCAGAATACAAGATGCCATGAACCCCAAGGCTTGAAGGACTGTCCTTGCAGTCAGCCTGGACTGATGAGACAATTGATGAAAGTAAAGGGAAAGATTCTTTTGTTTGTCCGGGGTCAAAAGGCCATCTGGGATGCTGTATTCAGTCTTACACCCAGAAAGCACATGTCCTGAGAGGGTACTAGACTGGACTTTATTTCGTTCACAGAATACCCCAGGCATCTTAGCACTGCTATCACATATTCCAAATGATGAAGAAGCTCGTCCCTTCCTTGAGCCAGAATCAGGCAATCGTCCAAATAAGGATAGATCTGTATTCCTTTTAGCCTGAGGAAAGCTGTCACTGGAGCCAGAACTTTCGTGAACACTCTGGGCAGTAGATAAGCCAAAGGGCAATGCAGAGAACTGATAATGAGAAGTCCCAGCCCGAAAACGCAGATACTTCTGCAACTCAGTCTGATAGGAACATGAAGGTAAGCCTCCTTGAGATCCAAAGTTACCATCCAATGGTCTTTGCCCAGCAGAGGTAAAAGCTGTTGTAACGTCAACATTTTGAACTTGGGAATGTCCAGATAAGTGTTGAGGGTAGATAAATCCAAAATTGGTCTCCACGTGTTCCCTTTCTTTGGCACTAGGAACAGGCGAGAATAAAATCCTAGGCCCACTTCTGGCATAGGGACCGGCTGTATGGCCCCTATTTGAAGTAACAGAGAAATTTGTTTGTGAGCCTCTATTCTTTGCTGAGGAGGAACGTCTGGCATGCCTTTGAAAGGAGGCAAGGTATGGAAATAAAACCTGTAACCGTGGTGTATGATCTCCAATACCCATCTGTCTTGGGTAATTAAACTCCAATTTTCCTTGAAAAGTGCCAACCTTCCTCCCAAAGGTGCTGCCAGACGAGAAGGCTCTGGCAGCTGAAAAGGTAGGTCATTGGGCCTGTTTACGAAAGGCCTGAACCCTGCCCTCACCCGAAGACTGTGCAGGTGAACTCCCTGTTCTAGGCCTGAAAGAGCCCTGAGCTCTGCCCCTACCACGTCTAGACCTACCCCTAGACTGGGAATCATAAGAAGGATACGTCCACCCCTTGGTAGGCCAATTTCTACTAAACTTCGGAGGCTGAACCTGCAAAAAATCTTTAACAGTCTGCATAGACTTAGCCTTGTCTTCCATTTTCTTTAAGACTGCCTCAACAGGAGAACCAAACACATCAGATTGTAAAGGAGCATCTAAAATCCTTGTCTTAACATGGTCAGATAAATTCTGATCCCTCAGCCAGGCGTGCCTGCGAAGAACTGACCCAGTAGCAGCCACCCTAGACGAGGCCTGTACAGCATCAAAACCACATTGCAAAGAATGCTTACCCACCTGTTCAGAAACATGTACTAAATCTTGTAACTCTTTACAATCAATACCTTCCGCCAGAGCATCAACCTTAGACTTCAATTGTGAAAGGAGATAGTTTTGGTATTTCAACATGTGAAACTGGCAATTCAAAGCCCTCATAGCTAGAGTGGAAGAAGTATAAACTTTCTTTCCCCATCTATCCAAGGCCCTGGCCTCTTTATCTGAAGGAACCGGATTCTTGACAACAGAAGCCTTAACACCTTTAGGCCCCTGACTAACAGTTTCTGGGTCTGCCCTAGGACTCTTAAAAAGATACTTATGAGCTTCAGGCACCCTGTAATACCTATCCGGTTTAACAGGAGCAGGAGGCAAAGAATCAGGATTAAGAGAAGCCTCTGTAAAAACATCTTTCACCACATCCAAAACAGGAGGTATAGCCAAAGGCCTATGCTGGGGTAAAAACAAAAATTCCCTAAGCCTTTTCCTGGAATCAGAGAAGTCCTGACCTTCCCACTTAAAATGCTCCCTCATGGAATGAAGAGTCTCTGAAAAAGAAAAATCCTCAGGAGGAGAAGCAGAAGGAGTAGAATCATCCACATCAGAATCAGAATAAGGAGAATACTCCTGCAAGTCTTCAGCCGAAGACTCTGAAACATCCGAAGCCTGCTCAAAACTCCCTAGCTCAGGTTCCACCCTAGGTCTCTATCAGGAGGAGGCAAAGAACCCCTAATCAAAGTAATCAAATCTTCTGCCATTTTAAGCATATGCTTCTTGGGCACAGTTCCTGAAGAACTAGGGGTGACACCAACTGAAGCTAAACCTGGCCTGCCTCTGGGAGAAGCCTTGGAAACAGAAGGAGAGGGCCTAACCACCCTAGGAAGGGAGGGGAATACAGTAACCTGAGAAGCCCCTTCAGCCTGACCTGCCTCCTGAGAGGCCACATCCTGCAATAACAAAGTCTCTCCCTGGGATCCCAAAGAAACCTCCGGTGGAACCACTGGCTCCACCGACACCTCTAAAGAACCGGCGTCCGGTACGGACGGTTCTTCTAGCCTAGGCTTAACTGCTTTGTCCTTGCGCTTCTTGAAGCGGCCGGAGCATCCGACGGCATTTTATAATTGCACCGCTTCCCGAAGACTAACCTGGCACAATCTAACCTTCTCTTTATAGTGCGCTTATTGAATCTAGCACAAGAGCGACACCCAACAACGTCGTGCTCAGGCCCTAAACAAGGAATACACAAAGTATGATGATCTCTATGCGGTATCTGTTTCCCACAAGAAATACAGTTATTCACTTTTTCTGACATCCGGTAAACCACTGAGACAAGAAAAAACTAAAATATTCCCCAACGGGGTACTTAGCCAACTTTGACTCTGTCTGAAACTCCGAAATCAAAAAATTTCAGAACGCCAACCGGCACTTGCAATGCTGCTTCTGCATCGGACCATGCGGCAAAAAAGACTGAGGATATGACGTCGGTCATGCGCATTTGTACCCTGACGTCCTGATGTCAGTCAAATGCGCCTTGACCGACGTCAGCCTTATACTTTGATATTCGGGCCGACCGAGGACAGCGGACTACCCAAGTGTAAGGACTGCAGCAATGTGAGATGAAGAACATCTCTGGTTTCTGAGACGCTCGCAAAAGAGTAAATGTCACAAGAAGCATGCACTCCATAACTAAAAAAAAAAAATTAACACTTGAGCAGGAACTGAAAGAGCGCCGGTGAAAAACAGAGTAGCCCCATGTGAATGCAATCAAGAAGGAAAGTTCTTTAGGAAGGGATTCTAGTCAAGACCACCCCAGCTGCCTGTCACCCAAAGATTTCACAGTGGTCCCCTCCAACTAGTGTTTGGCTTCTAAGGCCAACAGTATAGAATTACAAAGCAACTCACCTTAATGCAATGTAAAAAGGAGGGAACTACAATAGCAAAAGAATAAAAGATGCAAAAGCATCCCAAGGGACTACCAGCCTCCAGCCCTCTTATCAGAGGAGGAAAAGGGGCTCACAAAAATCCCTTAAAGGAGGAGTGATTCCAAGGTTAAGAATAAAATGAACACAACTCACACCTCCTTCCAGACTCCTTAAATCAGAAAGACCTTAACAGCCCCTACAGCAAAAAACACTGGACTGTCTAAAATGCTTCAGTGAGTTGGCAATCAGGAAGGAAGGAGGAGGGGGAAGGAAAAGCAGCAGCAGCAGAAGATGGGATGACAAAGTGGCAGACCTACTGAGCTTACTGTATTCTTGTTGAATACACATGTGTAACACTACTTCAATCATCTTGATTATATGTATATCTTACTGTGCAAATATACTACAGTGTGTGAGAATTAAAGATGTTGTGGACTCCAGAAACTTCCTATGATCCTATGAAGTGTTTTTTTGCATGCTGCATCAAGTTATGCTTCAGTCTATGAATTCCTCCAGCTCAAAGGCACCTGCACTGTATTGCATTCACGCACAATATCAAACTCTAGTCTTTTTTGCTGCTATTCTAAAAATTAATGTTTACAGTTCTGCTTTAGCACTTTCACATTGTTTATGCTGAAATGAGTAATGCTATAACCTTTTTGAATGACTTTCATATCTTCCATAAAGAAAGTTCATTATTCCAGTTTTTATGATCAACATTGCTAAACTACTAATCTGTCACACCTGTATGTCTTAAATTTTTGGCTCAAAATGTCTTCACTTCAACCATGGTCTTTAAGGCAAGCAGGGAAACTTGTCTGGAAACTGGAAAGTCAGTATTCAAACACTTAAGCTGTACTTCACTGCAACTAAAACCTCAACCATGGCAGATTTTAAGCATGAACTTACCCAGCAGTCATTGGTTTCCCCCAACCACAGCAATTTAAAAAGAAGTTATGTACTCACCATAACGTTCCATGTTGGTAGTCCATCTCACCCTTCATTTTTACATATGGGTTCGCAGCCAATTCTCTGCTCTGACTCGAATGATTTACAAGCTGGAAGACTTCTGGCTGGCTCGTGGCTAAGCAGGTATCCCATTGGTGCACCAGTACAATCTCCAGATCTTGTTTGCCGTTCACTAGAATAATAACCATAAAAACAACCAATACTAAAGGGTCTCCAACCAAGGGCAACCAAATTATTACTTCCAGATCTTCCAGGATGGGGGCAAGAGGGTGGGTTGGTAAAAATGAAGGGGTGAGATGGACTACCAACATGGAACGTTATGGTGAGTACATAATTTCTTTGTGTTAGATAGTCCGATCTCACCTTCATTTTTACATATGGGACAGCGTACCTAGCACCTTATTCTTGGGTGGCTCAATGGAAAATACTCTTGAGCACTGTGGAGTCAAAGGCTGCTCTACCCCTGGATGCCAAATCCAATTTGTAATGTGTAATAAAAGTGTGAGGGGTAGCCCACGTAGCTACTGCACAAATATTATCAAGTGGTACCCTGGCTTGAAAGGCTGCAGAGATGAACAGCGACCTGGTAGAATGAGCCTTGATCCTGCAGGGTAAAGGTTTGCCCTCCGAGCTATAGATAAAGGCTATACAACTGGAAATCCAATTAAATAGTGTCACTTTAGAAAGTGGTAAGCCCAATCTAGAGTCAGAAAAGGAAATTAATAATTGATCTGAATTCCGGAAAACCTTAGTCCGCTGTAGATAAAAACGTAGTTGTCTATGAACGTTCTAGCTGATGAAAATGGTACTCAGCTGCATTACAGTGGCTAGGGAAGAAAACTGGGAGTTCTATCGATTGGTTTAAGGTAGCATTAGAACAAACTTTGGGGACAAAGGAGGGATTAGTACGCAATGACACCCTGTCTTTGTGAAAAATCAAATACGGTGGCTTAACAGACAAGGCCTGTAACTCCGATACGAGTCTAGTTGATGTGACAGCTACCAAAAACAAGGTCTTCCAAGACAAAATTTTTTTTTTTTTTTTTTAGAGAAGATGAGTAAGAAGGTTCAAAGGGGGAAGATGTCAATTTGGACAACACAAAACTTAAATCCCAAGAAGCCACTGGTTCTTGCAGAGGTGGTCTCAATAGAGTGGCCCCTTTCATAAAGGTCTTGCATAGCTTATGAGACATTAAATTGGTATCTGGAAAACTTAAGTGAAAATGAGAAATTGCCAGTTGGACTCTGATAGTGGCAGCGGCAGATCCTTGCTGAAAAAGCTCAAAGAAAATCCAGAATCACAGGGACAGAAGCAGTGTATGGATCTACATTCATTCTCTGTGCCCAAACAGAAAATCTTTTCCATTTACTGCAATACAGTCTCCTAGTTGGTTTATGGGAGGACATAAGAATATGTGACACTGAGGACGATATATCATGAAGCCTGACTAGGGATGGAACTGGACCACTCTGTCAATTTGAGGGTGTGGATTGAGGGCTGTAGGGAACCAGACATGTGAGTCAATAGATCTGGAGCTGGGTCCAGAATCCAAGGATCGTCCAGGAGGAGAGGCTCGAGAAGGGGAACCAGACCTGACGAGGCCAGTAAGGAGCCATGAGGATAAACTTGTTTCCCAGCCGACTGGCTTTCTGAATCACTTTGGAAATGAGAAGGATTGGAGGAAAGGCATACAGAAGTCCCATGGGCCAATCATGAGCCAGAGCGTCTCTGGGAGTCACCCCTGGAGGAGGAATGAAGGAAAAATAGCTGCTGCATTTGGTATTGACTGGCAAAAAGGTCACAGCAAGGCCGTCTCCATTTCCAGAAAATCTGATCCACTATTTCCCATTTCAGAGACCACTCGTGAGGCATTAGGATTGCCCAGCTGAGCTTGTTGGCTATCACGTTGGTCGCCCCTGGAATGTGCGTTACAACCAAAAAGCGCTGGGAAGAAATCGCCCATTCCCAAACTTGCATGGCCTCTCGACAGAGTGGGTAAGATCTGGT
Source organism: Protopterus annectens (assembly GCF_019279795.1). NCBI lineage: Eukaryota > Metazoa > Chordata > Ceratodontiformes > Protopteridae > Protopterus > Protopterus annectens. The sequence goes on along the minus strand of NC_056751.1, from coordinate 168,143,615 downwards.
ACTGCCCTGTTTGTTGAGATCCCAAACCACCGACATGTCTGATTGTATCGCAATTGTCCCTAGAGGAAGAAGGTCTTGAAGTGCTTGCAACGCCCGAAGCACTGCCCTCTTCTACAGAACACTGATAGGCAAATGAGCCTCGTGTTCTTGCCATGTGCCTTGGACAATCTTGCCAAGATAATGCCCCCCCCCCCCCCAATCTGGGAGGCATCCGTGGTCACAGTGGCAACAAAGGGGGCACCCGTGATCAGTTTACTGGGAGCTTCTTGCATGATTCCGTCAGCAGGATAGGATGACGGAGTGGGAGATATTGGAAGGACCACTGGGAAGACGGAAGCCACTGGAGAATTCTCATGTGCAACCTGGCTAATGGTGCTAATATAACTGTGGAAGCCATAGTTCAGAGGAGCTGAAGAACCCACTTTACTTTGACTTTTCGCAACGGAAGAAAACAAACTTGGGAGATTAAGTTCTGTGACCTTTTGGCGGCGAGACGAGCGGTCATGTTCACTGTGTCTACCTCTGCGCCTATAAAAATCACAGATTGAAAGGGTAATAATACAGATTTTTTTCCAATTTATGGAGATCCCTAACTGAGCACAATGTTGAATCGTGGCGTCCCTGTTTTGGAGGAGTAGATGCCTGGTGGGGGTGGTCAGGAGCCAGTCGTCCAAATACAGAAACACCTGGAATCTCCAATGTCTCAGGTGAGCTGTCACTACTGCCATGCATTTGGTGAACACCCTGGGGGCTGTGGTAAGACCAAAGGGTTGTGTACACTTACCATAAATGTAGATGTTAGAGTAAATTCACTGTTGCAGTCATTACATTTGGGTAATCTACTGGCAGGTTGCCCTCAGTCTGCCTGATTAACAAAAATCGTGGGTCCTGCGTCAGTTGCTGCCCCTTCTTCCATGATGTCAGGTCGTCAGGGGTATAAAACATGCAGCTGTCGCCATTACATCAGTTTTTCTTGCCCCAGATGTCAGGTGCCCCCCTAATGGAGAGCAAATAAACACAAAAACATAAAAGTATACCTCCAACCAAAAGCAAATACACCAAAAAAGGCTTTTAAGCACAGTAAAGGAAAGTAGAGGTATAGCCAGAAAGAACTAGGGGGCTGGAGGGAGGGTAACAACGACTGCAACAGTGAATACACTCTAGCATCTACATTTATGATAAGTGTACACAACTGTACTATGTTCTTCGTGTTTCACTGTTGCAGTCATTACATTTGGGTAGATTCCCAAAGCTATTGTTGGGAGGAGGAGTTTATACACCATTAGGGGCAGCTATAAGGCCCCTGCAAGACAGCAGTGGCAAAGCCAGCTCTGGATTGAGAGAAAATTGGTAAATGATAATGCTTGGTGAAAAGTATATACAGAACTCCAGGTAGCAGCTTCTAGGATATCCCTGGTAGGAACACCTCTGAGAATGGCAGCAGAAGTAGATGCAGCCCTGGTGGAGCGAGATCTGATCCCCTGGGGGATAGGTCTTCCATAGTGCTTATAGCAGAAATTAATGCAATGGCTTATCCATTTAGAAATGGTTTGTTTTGAAATAGCCTTCCCCTCTGCCCCTGCAGCAAATGCTACCAGCAATTGTTAAGATTTTCTTCGAGATTTAGTCCTATTCAAGTAGAATCTAAGTTGTCTGCGCACATCCATGCTCATCCCTAAAGATTGGTTCCAGGCACATAATCTTTTCCATTTGTCAGCATAATATTTTCTAGTACTAGGTCTCCTCGCCTCCAAGATGACATCCATTCACAGGTTTGCTGTGGGATGAGGGTGAATTTAAATGATTAGCCAGGCTGCAAGGTTCAAAGTTGGAAGCTGAGGGTGCAGAATTTGGTTCTCCTGCTGAGACAGCAGGGAAGGGGTCTGAGGCAGGTGCCATGGGGATATTTGTGACACACTGCGCGGGAGGGGGTACCAGTGTTGGTGCGGCCAGCCTGGAGCAATCAGAATCAATCTTGGTTTGTCCTGTGACTTTTAGTAGAACTTTGGAGAGCAGAGGCAGAGGAGGAAAAGCGTTGACGGATAGGTTTTTCCAGCTGAAGGACAGAGCATCCACTTTCCAGGCTTGTTTGTGGGAAGTCCTTGTGCAAAACTTGCCCAACTGGTAGTTCTGGGGGGAGGCAAATAGATCTATGTCTGGGCTCCCCCATTCGCTTGTCAACATGCTGAAAATCTGTGGTTCCAGTTTCCACGTGTGAGTGTCCATGAGGTTTCTGCTTAGTCCGTCTGCCAGTGTATTTAATTTTCCTGGCAGGAATTGAGCTTGTAGGTGCACTTGGTAGCTCAAGGCTGTGTTCCACAATGCCATGGCTAGTCTGCAGAGGGGGTAGGAATGTGTACCCCCCCCCCCACTTGTTTACGTACACATAACCGTGGTGTTGTCAGTCTTTACCATTAGATGTCCTAGAAGGCTGTCAGGGCATTCTGCACGGCTAACATTTCTTTTCGATTGGTATGTAGGTGCATTTGATTTGGGTTCCATTTACCCTGAATGCACTTCCCTGCCAGGTGAGCCTCCCATGCATAGTCTGATGCATCTATAGTTAGGGTTTGGGGGTAGTGTGAATGGTAGTCCCTTGTTTTGGTGGCAGGCCTCTGTCCACCATAGGAACTCCAGACGCAGGCAAGGTATGATAGGAATCATTGTTTCCAGGCTGTGACAATGTTGACTCCATAGACTTTTTAGATACCACTGTAGTTTCCTCATATGCAGTCTTGCATATGGAATAAGAAGAATGTAGGAGGCCATGAACCCCAAGGCTTGCAGTATTTGTCTTGCAGATAGCAGGGTTTTTGTGGCTACTTGTTTGAAGTAAGTTACCAAATGAATTTGCTTCTCTGGCATGAGGAAAGCCATTTGGGGCAGTTGTTTTCAAGCTTGCACCCAGGAATGTAATCTGCTGACAAGGTACCAGTTGTGATTTCTTTTCGTTTATGGTGTAACCCAGACAAGTTAGAACCCTTTTTACAAACACCAGATGATTTAGAGCTTTGCCCTGGTTTTCCGCCTGAATTAGACAATCATTCAGGTATGGATATATTTGAATATTTCTTTGCCTGCAAAATGCAATAACTGGAGCCAAGCACTTTGTGAATACCCTGGGTGCAGTAGACAAGCCAAAGGACAGTGCAGAGAACTGATCATGTAAGTAGCCTGTTTTGAAGCGTAGGTATCTTCTGCAAGATTCCCTGATTGGGATGTGCAGGTATGCTTCTTTTAAATCTAGAGTTGCCAACCAGGAGTCTTTGCCTAGCATAGGAAGCAACTGGTGAAGAGTCAGCATCTTGAATTTTGGAATCTCCAGAAAGGTGTTTAGAGTAGAGAGGTCCAGGACTGGACGCCATGATTTGTCTTTTCTGGGTACCAGAGAAAGCCTGGAATAGAAACATTGTCCCTTTTCCTCTTCTGGTACCAGTTGAGCAGCTCCCATGTTTCTGCCCACTGATTTGGGGGCAGGTCTGGCCACCCGTTTGGTGTTGTCAACATATGGAAATGAAATCTGTATCTCTGGGACACTATTTAAAACCCATTTGTCCTGGGTTATGAGTTCCCAGTTCTTTGCATGAAGAGCAATCTTTCCTCCCAAAGGGGCGGTTAAAAGATAAAGTGCTTGGAAATTTTAAAAGGAAGTCATTGAGACTGTTTACCATAGGGGGGTGTCTTATTTCCAGATTTGGAAGTGGAAGCCCCCCACTGCTTAGTTCTGAGAGAGTCCCCTGGTTTTTTGCTGTGTCTGGGTTTGGCTTGAGAAGACCTGTAAGGGGCCGGAAAGGACCAATTCCTAGTAGGCCAGTGCCTACTAAATCTTGGAGGTTGCACTTACAGTCTGCATAGATTTAGCTTTATCTTCCATCTTTTTAAGAACTTCTTCAGCCTTATTGCTAAACAGGCGGTCCTGATTTAAAGGAGCATCCAAACAATTTAACTTTAACATGATCAGGCAAAGATTGCTCCTTAAGCCAAGCATGCCTTTTAAGCACACACCCAGTAACAGCAGCCCTGCAAGAGGCCTCTAAAGAATCAAAACCACATTGCAAAGTAACTTTTCCAACTTGTTCAGCAGAATGCATTAAATCCTGTAAATCTTTATTTTCCACAGAGTCAGGAAACAATATAATTTTCTGTTTAAGCAGTCCAATAATATGCTGTTGATATTTTAACATATGAAATTGGCAGTTTAAAGCTCTGATTGCCAAGGTTGCAGAAGTATAAACTTTTTTACCCCATCTATCCAGCGTCTTGGAGTCTCCATCAGAAGGGGTAGGATTTTTAGCAGTAGAAGCCTTACTGCCCTTGGGCCCCTGAGAAATAGTTTCTGGATCTGCAACAGGATTTTTGAAAAGGAACTTGTGGGACGCAGGAACCCAGTAGTATCCATCAGGTTTACTAGGAGCCGGAGGGCAGGGAATCAGGGGCCAAACTGGATTTCCGAAAACACATCATCCACAATGTCTAGTACAGGAGGTATAGCCAAAGGCCTATGCTGAGGTAGGAGGAGGAAATCCCTAAGCCTCTTTTTTGAATCAGAAAATTCCTGGCTTTCCCAGTGAAAATGCTCCCTTAAAGTATGTAAAGTTTCCCCCAAAAGAAAAATCCTCAGGAGGGGAAGCAGAGGGAATGGAATCCTCTGCATCAGAATCCTCATAAGTAGGAATGGACAAATCCAGGTCATTAGATCAAGCTCAGCCCTAGGCCTCCTGGGGGGATTGACTACCCCTGATTAGAGTAATTAGATCCTCAGCCATTTTTATCATTTGTGTTTTAGGCATAGGGGCCTGAAAATTGTTTTTTTAGACATGGATTGAGATTTAGGCCTTAGTAATAAAGGCGGTGTCGATTTAATATGCAAGTCTGTAGGCCTGAATACACCCCTCAGAAGCCGGTGCCTGCACAGTGGCTCCGGTCCCATCCAAGGTAGAGACATCCGCGGGTTCCATAGGTGAAGTATCTCTCAGCATACCGGACTCCGAAAGGGTCTCAAGTAGAGGCCTGCGAGTCAGACGTAGCGGGTATCAGGGGCAGCGAAAGCACCTCACTGAGTACTGGCGACTGGCTTAGGAGAAGCGTTGTCGGCAGTTTTGGACCTCAACGGCCTGTCTCTGTCTTTATCTTTGCGTTTTTTCGGAATCCCGGTAGTCGGATGGCTAACCAACGACATTTCTGGATAATTAAACTGAGAACAGAAATATTTAGAGGCAAAAATGTACTGACAACGGAAAGTGCGCTGATTAAATAAAGCACAAAACCGACAGCAAGGTACGTCATGGTCAGGGCCTAGGCAAGGAATACAGTACGAATTAAAATCTTTATGAGGTATTTGCTTTACACAAGTAATGCAATTATTAACTTCTGCTGACATCGGTAAGGAGCAAGAAAAAGTTTCCCCAACGGGGTACTTAGCTTTAAGTTGAAGACTTTGGTTCTGAAACTCGAAAACGAAATTTTCAGGAGTCGATCGACAGGCACTTGTGAACTGCTTCTGCTTCGGGCACCACACGGCAAGAAAGACTGATGTAATGGCGTTGGCTGCATGTTTTATACCCCTGACGACCTGACATCATGGAAGAAGGGACAGCAACAGACGCAGAACCCAAGACTTTATTAATCAGGTCAACTGAGGGCAACCTGCCAGCAGATTACCCAAATGTAATGACTGCAACAGTGAAACGCGAAGAACATCTGATAGTGACTGGCTCCCAGCCGGAAGTGTAGATGGCTTCTGGATGCCTTGTCCATTTTTATGTGGTAGTAGGTGTCCTGAAGATCCAAAGAGCACATCCAAAAGTCTTTCCCTAACAATGAGAGTATAGACTGCAGTGTTACCATCCAAAACTTTGCTTCACTGATTCGTTCAATCTGCTGAGGTCCAATATCGGCCTCCAATCTTCAGTTTGTTTTGGAACTAAAAAGAACCTGGAGTAAGTTCTGGATCCTATCTGGTCTGCTGGGATGGGCTGGATGACTCTTTAAGAGCAACTTTTTGATCTCCACAGTTGCCTGATCTGTGTGATTGGGTGGTACCTCTGGGATCCTTTTGGGAACAAACGGTGATAGGGAAAAGGGCATGATATAAGCCTCTGGGAACAACTCTTTGTACCCACTTGTCTTGGGTGATATTTAACCAGGCTTCTTGGTACAAAGAAATGCGACCACCGACCGACCTCAGAGAAGCGCAGTCGGGCTCCACATCAGGAGCGCTGATGAGGCAGTCCTCGAAAGGAATCATGGCCTTGTTGGTACTGCGGACTGCCCCTGCCTCTAGGGCGACATCTGCAGTTTCCTCCTCCTCCTCTGCCTCTGAAGGAGGATTCACTGTGTGTGTCAGGAAAGACCCTTTGGGACTTCTTGAACCACATTTTACCACCCTTTTGACCCTTGGGGTATGGTCCGGAAAGGACAGTAAAACGCACTCCCACGGCAGAAAGAATCTTTCCTTCTTGCTCACACCGACGGAGTGTATCCGTCACCTTGGAACCAAACAATGAGGAACCATCAAACAGGGCACTGGTGAAAGTAGACTTGGTTAAGCAAAATTACATAAGAGCATCCAGAAGTGGTGCCTCAAGGCAACTCCGGAACCCGCTGCTCTACTCGCTCCACCCACAGCATAAGATAAGCTGCATGAGGAGTTAACCACAGAATTTAAGGTGGACAACTGAGTAGAAATCTTGTCAAGAACTCCCTCAGTACACGCACCTTGTATGGAATCTCCTAACTCCTTGAGGAGATCCCTCTGCAACCTCGTGAAGTGCGTGAGATAGTTCAGCAATCGAAGGGTAAAGACCACTGAACTAAAGATACGCTTCCCAAATCTGTCCATCTGTCGAGACTCCTTGTTTAGCAGATGAACAGATGAAGTCTTCGCCAACTCCTCCTTCGTGGCCGCCACCACCATGGCATCTACAGGAACGCCCTTGGACAAGAACTCTTTACTAGGAGGGGCAGACAGGAACTTGTTCAGTCTCCTGGGGACTGGCTCCACGGTGTCAGGTGTATCCCACACCTTTCGACTAACTAGATCCATCAGTTCGTCAAAAGGTGGAGACACCCAAGAGGCAGAAGGTTGAGACTCGAAAGCCTTCAGGTACACAGACTCATCAGAAGGGTTAACAGTGGGCCAGTTGCACCTCTGCCTAAGGATCTCTAAAATGTCCACAAAGGAGACATCAGAGGACGACTTGGGGGACCCTTCAGACTCCTTGAGGTCAGTGCCCGATGTCAAAAACTCATCCTGGGAGTCAGCATGTTTCCTCTTACATAACTTCTTCCAGGGAGGCTCCTCGGAAGAGTGGGGGCCACCAGCCGAGGTCTCCTGAGGCTGCAGGTCTCTGCTGTCTCCAGAGAGTAGGGACTGAGACTGAAGTGGGTGCTCTCGGGGGAAGAGTGCTGGTGCCACTGGTAGGGGCTGGAGAATGAGACAGCACATTATCATCTGAAACACGACCTCTCCGGCTCCGAAAATCTCCCACGCTCCGAAGAGACGAGGGTCGACGCTGGAGCCAGAGCTGTCGGCTCTTAGATAGATGCAGGGTCTGAGCTCACCCTCACCGAAGTACCGAGAGGAAGGCTCGGAACCGAAGATAGATTCCAACCCTCCCCCTGTCAGAGCCAACAGGAGAGCTTCGGCCCCTGGACATGACGGACGGCACACAGCGTGTCTGAGCCGAACCCAGCTCCAAGGCAGCAACAAAGTGAGCTGTAGCTGGCATTTCCTCCGTTGGCACCAAGCATTCCGGCTCCGAAAGGCCAGTAGGGGTCGGAGGAGAAATACCAGTCAAGGGCAAAGCTGGGCCAAGTGGCTCTGGAGCAGACAGTCAGAGCCAACAACAACTTTGGTAAGGAGTTTCAGCACTACCCTCTCCACATCATCTTCTGAGAGGCTCCTGGAAGACATAGTATGGGGATCTTGACCTAGGGGGCACTTCAGACTTAATTGTTACGGAAATTGGTAGGGAGCTTACAGACCGGCTCAGAGTAGCAGAGTCAACTGCTGTATCAATAGGTTCAGAGATCGGCTCCGAAACACCTGTAACTGACTGACACCACCATGATGCTCTCCTTCGGCTCCAAAGGCTGAGGAGTCGAGGAGGCAGATTTGGACTGTTTCGACTGTTTAGGAGGTGGCTCCAAGACACCAGCCAGTGCCGGAGAAGGCCTTCTTGAGGATTTTGATTTCCCAGAGTTAGAGGAAGCGGAAGAACTGTATAGTGCTTCCTCAAAGCATGGTTTCAATAGACCCTACAGTATGACTTTGTTCTTTCTCCCCTGTAACACTCTAGGAAAGAAAGCATGGCAGAACAAGTACGATTCCAGCAAGTGGATGGCCCGTAGGCAGTAGAGACAGTTACTGTGGTCATCCGATAGACATCGTTTGGGAGCATTTCATGCACTTTTTGAACCCAGAGGGTTTATACTCCTTACTTTCCTTAGACATTGTTACACACAAAACCCAGAGAGATTGAAAGGGAGAAAAAGGAGGAGGACTAAGTACTCTAAAACAGGCCTAGCCCTAAAAAGGAGTTACACGAGGACTAGGTCCTCTAACTTAAACGGGCCTAGCCCGGTGTAGAGAAAGCTAGGTCTTCTAATTTAAACAGACCAGAAAGGAAAGCCCACTCACACAAAAGAAAACATAAATGACACAATAAATTTCTATATTTCTAATAACAGGTAGTATTGCTAGGGAGGCTGCAATCCCCACCAAAAACAAACAATCTCAATATAGCAGAAAACTAACTGCCAACGGTGACCAAAAAAGGTCAGAATAAACAGACAAGACAACAGGAGCCTCTGTTGACTAAGAGCGGAAATCCGCCAAAAACTAATACTCTACCTAATAATCAAAAAATGCGCAACGGCGCCCAAAACTAACTGGCACACAGGATACCCAATAACCACTAGTAAACTAAGTTGCACTCAAAAAGGGCAAGCAATAAAACTGCCTAATATATTAGTAACACTAAATATACAATAAAAGTTCTAATAAAGCATTGAAATATGATATTGAATATAAAGAATTTGAAAAACTTAGCCAGAGCCAAGAGAAGCACAGCCGAACTTGCCGACGCGGCAAACGAGATCGGAGGATTGTACTGATGCACCATGGGATACCTGCTTAGCCATGAGCCAACCAGAAGTCTTCCAGCTTGTAAATCAGCCAAGTCGGAGCAGAGGATTGGCTCTGAACCCATATGTAAAAATGAAGGTGAGATCGGACTACCCAACATCAACATTTAGTTATATTTGCCAAAATAAAGGCTACTGCAGCAGCTTTGGGTACTTGATAAACCATATGACTAAATAATAACTATGATGACAAATCTTTGACTGTTTTAATAGTCTTCCATCAAGTATCAAGCTTTATCATTTCATTAAATCTTTTACTACTGACAATGTCCTTGACATAGTTAAATCCTGCTGAAGGGTATTCTCGCCAGTAAAACTATCATGGCTGACTTTAGGCACTCAAAATATCAGTGGCTTAACATCCTTGACTGTGTGGTGGCCCTGCAAAAGCTGCTGCTGGTTGGGGAAAAATGGTGAAAGATAAGTCATTCATTCTACTATTACACACTTAATCCTAAACAGGGTTGTGACATAACCTTCCCAGGATAAAGACAGTAAGCAAAGAAGAGCAAAATAAGAGCTAGAGATAGATAGCAAAGAGCAAACGATCTCAATGCTTATCTGGGATTTTAAGAAAAGACACTCTAGATCTTCAGTGATGGTCTTCTCCTTCAGGGAGTTTTACAAATATTGGCAAGACAACTTTTCTGCTCAACAATTCTGAGCAAAGCAAAAATTAATGGCAGAACAATGGTTCAAAACCAGGAACACACTTGAAATACTAATCTAATGCACTTAATGTTAATAAAATATATTTCACATCACCACGCATTTGTTTTGTATAATAAAAATTAAGAATCTTTAATGTTAGAAATTTCTGAAAGTCTTATCTTGAGCAATTTACCAGCAAATCAAAATTTTTACAAGGGACAAGACAAAAATAAGAGGCAAAATCCATTCTGTGAAATCATACACAAGTATTCATTACTCCTGATGAATGCAGAACAGTCAGTGATCTGGTGCGGCTCCACACATTATGATTTAGTCTTGCTGTAATTAGTGTAAAACAAATATTGCTCTGGCTTAATCTAGTATGTACGGGGGGGGGGGGGTTGCAGTGTAAGAGCAGCAAACTGGCTTATAATTTCTTCACTATCACAAGCATACCTCTTGCACATAACAGGTGACGGGCTTTGGTGGTTTGACAGGAAAAAGGTACGTGTCAAAGCAACTGCTCATGGCCACAGTGGTCCAGAGAGAAGCTTTGCCATTTCACAGTAACTTGCTCTGGTTGAGTTCCTAGCTGTGGCTTTTTCTATGGGAAGTTTAAATTTCTTGTCTTGGTGTCTATTCCTGTTGCTATGGTTTCCTCCAGCATCTCAAACATGCATTAGAGAAATATCATTCCTCCAATTTCCCTAAAGGTGAACGTGCAGTGTGCGTTTATTATGGAATATATAACATGTATAAAATCTGTACAACAGAGTTGATTATTCAAAATGACAAATATCCAAACATAGCCTTCCAAACCTTTCGGGTTGGAAAAATCAAAGTCTGAATATGTAAACATTATACATATTTGCTTGTGCATATTTTTTGAGCTTGTACTACAATAATATACTGTATCATTTCGCACTTACAGTAAAGGTTTTATTTTTCTTGTTTAATGCTCATCAAAAACATTTTTGAGGTTTTTTATCCGGTTCAATTATATGTTTGATTATCCGAACTACCCTAGGTCTCAATTAGTTCAGATATTCGACTTTCTACTGTATTTAACTATTTTTGTCTCTACACACACAATGTCAGGCACGTATATAACTCGGGTCTATATCAGAACATCAAAGTTTTAAAACTTTGAATGTTATAATATCGACCCGTTTTAAATCGAATGCTAAAAATAGCGAAGGTGCAGAACACCGATTTATTTCCTAGGGAAAGAATTTGGTTGGCCAGTTCTGTGGCTTCGCTATTTTCAGCGCTGTGGTGATTTACGCGTCGGGTTCAGGTAAGTGTGCGATTGTTAGGATTAGGGCACGGGTTAAGCGAGTTAGGGTTAAGGCACGGGTTAAGTGAATTAGGTTTAGGGGAGGTGTTAAGTGAGTTAGGGTTAGGTGAGTGTGCAATAGGGACGGACCTTAGGGTTAGGGTTTGGGTTAGGGTAAGTGGATAGATAGTAGTGTATGTATAGTTTAGTGTAGGGTTAGTTGTAGGATTATAAGTGCATGTGTGTGTATTGACGTTTTTTAGGTATGCTTGTGCTGTGTGCATTTCAGAATAGCGATTTTTTCCCAAGGAAAATATTCGCTGTTCTGAATGTTCGATATTATGTGGTTAAGATATTTTAGGTTCGATGAAATAGCATTCGCTATTTTCATCTTTCGATAACGTGATATAAACGCTATAACTCATCTGGGTGGCAGTTAAAAGAAAAATGCATTTAAAGAGTAATTACCTATCAACAATAAGACAAAACGTTCAGAAACCACGATGAAATGAGCCAAAAAGCGCCAACCAAAAAACCAAAAGAAGGTTAAAAAAAATTCAAGTAATCACCAGCCAGGAACACCTTTATTACAAATATCCTTAACGCTGACCTTGTACAGAGCGTTTTCGTCAGAGTACCACCCAGGCTTCTTCAGAAACAAAACAGTGAACACAAACACCTGTTTACACATTTATACCCAATAATTAACTATTACATCTATTAAAATTTAAAATCACACAGTAATTAAAAAATACTGCCACGATATGGGGGAATGAAAATACATAAAATCCAATAAAAAAGTAGTACTTTACTTCACAATATTGTTAAAAATTAAAAAATATATATTTAAAAATAATAAATATTTAATAAGTCTCCTAAAATATATGTACCAAATTGTATAATAAATACTATATTATAAAACGATGCAGATACTTAAAATGATGAATGTAATTTAAAAACACAAATAATAATGGATGCACTTCAATATTTTATAATTTAGCGGATTTCAATTTAAGAAGGGGTGAGATGGAAATAAGATCATTTAACCCTGGGGTTCTATTGGCTTACAATAATATAGTATTTATTATACAATTTGGTGGTACAAAACATTCAGATCTTTAGAGCTTCTAGGGGTGTGGAACCCTCATACCCCAGAGTATAAAAATGGATTCTGGGTAATTCCCCAGCTTGAGTCAAGTGGAAGGGAGCAGGGCAGCTTGTTGGTCCTGGGGTGTAACCTAACCAATTCGTTTTGCAGCCCCCCCCCCAACCCCCGTTGCTCTTCCGAGCTCTGCCATTGTTATCTTCAAAGAGAAAGTGTGCTTTGATGGACCATCTTACACCAACTTCTCCTTGGCTGCCAGCAGGAAACCAGCTGTAACAGTGTGGGCTCAGCAGCCACTGGCTAACATCCACTACTTTTATTAGGTGTCCCCCTTGTAGTGAGCCACAGGTGTCTCCACTGTCTAAAAGGAAGCAACCAGAGGGCAAAAACCAAAATGAACAACTATAGCCAAAACAGTTTTACTGACTAACTTTGTTTTTGCCTTTGGGGGAAAAATATCAGACTGGAGTTGTCCATCTCCACCCATAATTAAATGTAGAAAAGATGACAGAGTAATGGCTTCTGAGGTACAAGATGGGAGAAAGTGAAAACTTAATGCAGCCTGCAAAAGTTTTATCCTCTCAGTGGTCCTACCACCTATGGCACTTGGCCTGGAGGTACAGAGAATTACCAGAGAAAAAGGATACAATTAAACAATACAAAATCAAAGCAGAAAATACACAACACTTGCAGGTTGGGAAGGGCAACTTTTTGATCTTTCAAATACACTCACCGTTGCAAGCCCAAAATATGCCTGGCATGAGTTTATACAGGACAAATTTTAGAAAGACACAGTTGTTTTGATTACAGAAATACAAAATATTCTTTATTCAAGTAGTAGGCAGCTATATGCTGACATACCATCAATGATCAAACACATCCCACAAATAACTGAGGTATATTACCTGATGACATACCACTGCTAAAGGACAAATTTTTAAGAAGGTTTTCTTCATTGCTGACCTCAATGACAAATGGCTCAAAAGAAGCACTGGCTGAAGGCTGGAAAGTTTTCAGGGACTCAGTAGCTTTTTGGATTCTAAATAAAAAAAAATAACGGGATTCCTCAAGCTGTTACATAACACAGGACAATAACAAAGAAATGGAATCGACAGTTTTGTTAAAACTAAATTAAGAACTCCAAAGAAAAAATGCATAGCATTTCACCACTAAGTGATAACATTGTCAATCAAAATCATACTGCAGAATCATTACCTTTACTTGTGTATAACATTTAATGCGTCTTTAAAATGCATGCATTTTGAATCAGTCAGCAAGTTTTACATAATTAGTACATGAGAAAAGGAAGGCAGCAAACTTCAGCTTCCACAAAATCCTTACTAACTCAGTCTTGGGCAGAAGAAAGCTAACCAATCTTGCTTTCTGAAAATTTTCAAGCTAGGAAATTACTTGTTTTCCAGAGAGGTTCTTTCCCAAATCCTGTGAGCACACCTCAAATGATATGCAATATCTCAAACAGTGCAAGTTACAAAACTGCTAAATTTTAAAGATGCTTATTAGACAGTGGGCTGCACAGTAGTATAATCAGAAGAATGTCTGGTGCCACTCAAATTTATATTGCACATTTATAAAAGAGAAATGGTATTTACCTGCCAAAATTTATTAAGCATTAAGACCAAACAAAGAGTCATAAGATTCCCCCAACACATCAGAAAGTGAATTGTTCTTTCTAAAGCAATCCATTGGTGTGCGAGAAGAGAGAGTAAGGCACACTGAAGTCCTGTGACTAAGCACAATCAATACAAATTTTCACAATAGTTCAAAACAACAATATTAAGCGACAAAAGCTTGTAAGTTAGATGGAAACTATGAATATCAAAATTAGGTGCCATAATGCTGTATATAAGATGCACTATTTCTTTGCGTGTATGCCACACACAGTATTAATTCAGATATAAATTTATTTGGTAAACATGTTTGCATTGCTGCAAGCCTTCACATTATGCAACATGTTATAATGGAATTTACACCCATAACTTGCACATGCCATTGCCAACATGACTACTGCACTCCATTTCTCCAGTTCAAGTAAATATGGAAAATATGTGATGCTTTTCATTTTTTTTGCAAACATTCCTTATTAATTGCAGTCCTGTACATCTCATGCTGAATAATTCACTATGAATGTCCAGCAAATCACGTCAGCTTTTATAAGGCACCCTGGTCAGTCACGCATGATCATGAGATATTAGGCTCAGTAAAAAAAAAAAAAAAAAAAAAAAAAATACTTTCACTTTATTTTGCCTCTTCTTAAAAGTACTCAATTGTATTTATTCTGCTGCATTTATTACTGCTTGGCAGTAGCCTGATTAAATTGCAACTATATTCTAAGCCTTTTGGTTTAAGCACTTGGGCTTCAGACCAGTTGTTTTACATTAAGAAGGTTTGTGGTCTGCACTGTTGTGGCAGGACAAGTAGCTTACATCCTTCTAAGTTAGGAATTGCTGATTGAAGGCTCAGTGTCTGTTATTCTAAAAGCGTATTAGTTGTGGTTTACGCACTTGGGCTTCAGTCTAGTTATTTTATATCAAGAAGGTTTGTGGTCTGCACTCTTGTGGGAGGAGAGATTAGACTCTGCCCTTCTGAGCTGGGAACTTCTGGTTAAAGAATGATTGCGCCTGCTTATCTGAACTGTTTCTTTCTGAAATTGGCACACCTCGTTTGCTGTAGCACAGACTAGATACAGGCATGCTAAATATAGCTTTGTTTGTATAACTTGAGCACTAATCCAGGCCATCTTTTTTGGAGAAGGTTTCCCTGCACCCTAGTGACAGGAGTGTGCAGTTAGAACTTGATTGATTGAAGACTGCTGGAACAGGGCTCAGTTTTAAGCTTTTTTACTGGTTTGGGTAATTTGTTTAAATCAGTTTGCTCGTTTTCTATGGTTATAAAAAAATTGCACTTTATTCATCTGCTTTTACTGTATTTGTCTTTCTTCCTACTTTATTCCATTTATTCTGCTGCATTTATTACTGCTCGTTAGCCTGATTAAATTGCAACTGTTATTCTAAGCCTTTAGTTGAAGCACTTGGACTTCAGACCAGTTGTTATACATTAAGAAGGTTTGCGGTCTGCACTGTTGTGGCAGGACAGGTACCTTACATGAAGTTGGGAGTTGCAGATTGAAGGCTTAGTGTCTGTTATTCTAAAAGTGTATTAGTTCTGGTTTAAACACTTGGGCTTCGGGCCAGCTATTTTACATTAAGAAGGTGTGGTCTGCACTCTTGTGGGAGGACAGGGTAGATTCTGCCCTTCTGAGCTGGGAGTTTCTGGTTAAAGGCTTATTGTACCTGCTTATTTGAACTTTCCTTCTGAAATTGGCATGCCTTGTTTGCTGTAGCATGGACTAAATACAGTCCTGCTGAATCTAGCTTCATTTGTATAACTTGAGCACTAATCCAGACCATCCTTTTTTGGAGAAGGTTCCCCTGCATCCTAGTGGCAGGGTGTGAAGTTAGAACTTGTCTGATCAAAGACTGCTAGAACGGGGCTCAGTGTTTAGCGTTTTATTGGTTAATTTGTTTAAATCAATTTGCTCATTTGCTACTGTTATATTAAAAAAAATGCACTTTATGCATCGCCGCTTAGCTAGGGTTAAACTATTCCCGGTGCCATAATGTCGCTCTTCAAATTCTCCCTTAGAGCTAGCCAGTTTTTTAGTTTTAGCACTCAAATCTGTTTCTTTGAGCTCAGCACTTGTTCAGAACTCGTAAGCACTAAATAAGCTATAAATTACTACAGCACTCGCATTTCCTCACTTGTCTAGAAGAAAACAGTTTTTAGTACTTAATAAGCACCTATCCAGGCATGTGTAAGGGTCAGCTCCCAGTGTTTTCTCCTGTCTACCTGATGAATCTGGGCATCTTGGGGCAATGCAACAATTACCTTATGTACACAGACAACCCTCTCCTCCTTCCACCAAACACTACAACCTGAGAGAGATGCACTTATATAGCCAAACTGGAAGCAAAGCTCTCTTCACCCAAGACTGGACTAGACAGTCAAGAGGAGAAGGTAAACACATGTACCACACCAATCACAGTCCCCCAAAACCTACACCACCAAAACACACACATAGCAACACAAAACGCACACCTACATTCACGGAGGCTCTCAATAAAAATCTGCTCACGCAACAGAGACCTCCAAAGCAGAAATGCAAGTAACCTCCACCCCCCCCACACAACCCAAATGACACATCATCCACAAACTCAGTGTGCCACTCAACCACAGCCCATAAGGCATAACAATGTACCAAACACTCTAGTCATAGGTGACTCTGTAGTCAGGCACACTGATGTCCCACTCATCAGGTTAAACGAGGAGAAAGTTGCTGTCAGCTGCCTGTAGGGTGCCAGGATCCGCCACATAATGCACGCACTCAGGTCACTCCACAACAAGTGCAACTATGACTATCATTGTCCATGTTGGTGTGAATGACCTGAGACGTACCTACTTCCCTGGACTACATGAAGAGACATGGAGGAGCTCTCCAATCTTGTAGCCCAGGCAGGTATGACCCTAGCCCTGAGTAGCATCCTGCCATCCACCCAGAATGATACCACACAGTACAAGGACAAAATGATTGACCAACAATTGGCTAAGCTTCTGGTGCCATTCTAAGGGAATCCAGTATCTGTCTGCCTGGGATGACATGATTGACAGACCACGATGCTTTGCCAAAGATGGCCTGCACCCGTCACCCTTGTGATTCCGGACACTGGCTAAGGCTCTTGCCATCCCTATAGTACCTTTTTTAGGCAACGTTCAAATGACAAATTCACCACTGTAACAGATACAAGCAAGTAAAATCTGAGGGTAATGCTACTCAATGCTAGAAGTCTAAACATCAAAATGCATTCACTCGAGGCACTCCTTAAAATGGAGAATATAGGCATCTGTGCAGTGACAGACCTAGTTCAAGACTCCAGAGAGCACCCCTGCATTACCAGGCTATAATTCATACCACACCTTTTGGCCACCTAACCTGGACCAAAACACTAAAGGTGGAGGTGTGTCCATATTCATTAAGGATATCCACACCTCCAGGCTAGTTGCTCAGCATAATTTATCCGAGATTATCCAAGTGCAACTAATTCTGGGGGCAAGACCACAATCCAAACTGTAACTGGCTACAGATCCCCCACCATGTCCCAGGATTCCCACTCATTTCTTGATACACTGGAATATATTAAGGTACAACCCAACAAACTAATAAATGGGTGATTTCAACTACCCCACCATTAACTTGGTACTCGTGCACCAACTCTTTTGCTCAACGTTTTCTGGAATTCATAAATTTCAACGCCATGGATCAACTTATCCACACCCCCAACCAGGGGCAGCAATATCCTAAACCTGGTCATTGCCAACATGGGCGACCTGTGTTACACACCAGAGGTCAATTCCTTGTTGATCAGATCTGACCACAAGCTAATTAGCCTAGACATCCACATCCCGACCCCACCCCCCATTAAGGAAACCACCATAAAAGAATTCTCCAAAGCCAACTTCACACAAGACAGAAGTGGCAAACTTCACAACACCCATGCAGGTGGACAATAAACGTACGACTGCTGAATCCTACATAAATGCACTTTATAAGCACTTACAAGAGTGCATGGATCGTGCTATCCCTAACAGAACCAAGATGCTATCCTCCAAAAAAAGGAAGCCAATCTGGTGGTCCTCTGCCATAAACAAACTCTACAACAGAAGAAAGAAACTGTTGTAGAAGAGAGTAAAATCCCATGATTGGAGGAACTCCCTGGTCAGCCTCAGTAAGAAGCTGAGATCCCTCATAAAATCCTCCAAAGCTAGTTATAAAAACAAAATTGCCACTGATTCTAAAGACAACCACAAAGCATTCGTGCTGCTAACTTTACCCCCCTCTCACCCCCTAAAGGGCCCATATCTATACCGGACGAAATGCAAAGTTTCTGTAATCACGGCTGCACAGGTAAAAACCACACTCTCCAAAGTCAAGAACACAGCATCCATGGGACCTGACAGCATCCCAGGCTGCGTTCTAAATGAACTAGAGAATGAACTGGCACCCCACCTAAGCACCATGTTCAATCATAGCCTCACTTCAGGCTTTGCGCCCAATGAATGGTGCACAGCAATGGTAATCTCACTCCACCAAAGGGGAGCCAACATGGACCCCGGAAACTACCGCCCCATTAGCCTAACGAGCCTGGTCTGCAAGGCCATGGAACGTATCATCATGGAACTTATAAACAAAGACATTGGTAATTTCTAAACTCTGGACCCCACCCAGGTCGGGTTTGTAAAAGGCAGATCATATCTCCTAAACCAGACAGGCTTCTTTGAAGCAGCCACCAAAGCCATAGACGAGGGCAAGGTGGTTCACATGGCCTATTCAGATCTCACCAAGGCTTTTGACACACTCCCCCACTGTGGAATTATAGATAAACTCACCAAACTAGGTATAAATCTCCATGTCACAAGATGGGTTGCCAACTGGCTCACTGACCGAACCCACATTGTGAAAGCAGACTCCAAATCCGACTTCAGACTATTGACAAGTGTAGTACCACAGGGTTCAGTCCTGGGTCCTCTCCTGTTTGGCATCTACTTTTCTGAAGTATAGGCTAACACAGAAGGTCTTTGGCTAATGACATTTGCAGATGACTGAAAACTAAGAGCCATAACAAACTCCTAATGATGTGGACATCCTACAAAAGGGCCTCACTGAGACAGATGCTTGGTGTCAGAGCTATGGCCTCAAGCTCAATGCCAAAAAATGCATGGTCATCCCCTTTGGTAAAAACTCTGTACTCATGAGCCACCACATAGGTGGTAGTCTACTTAACACCAAATATGTGATGAGACCTTGGGACACAGATGGACAGTACTCTCCTTTGATAATCACATCGCCACAGTAGTCAGGAAATCCTACATTGCACACCTCATCACAAAAGGTTTCTCATTCAGGAAAAAAAGAGGTCATTGTTGCCCTCTACTCGTCACTCATTAGACCCATTATAGTGTACAGCGCCCCTTTTTGGTATGTACCTCACAAGACATCTACAACAACTGGAAAGGCCGCAGAAATACCTCACAAAGAGGATTACCGGGCCTCAAACAGATGCCTTACGCAGATAGTCTAAAAAAATTCCAGCTTTACTCCATCACATATCGCCTACTCAAGAGGCGATTTCTGCCTAACATACAAACATATGTCAAACCCAGAACTGCTGGACATGCTCCACTTAAAGAAATCCCAATCCCTCCGAGCTACATGCTCTAGGGACCTAAACCTAGTCACCACAATAAACAGAACATGCTGGAGGGATAGATTCCTGTCCCAGAGACTTCCCATACTCTGGAACAAACTACCTATCTATATCAAACAAATCTCATTAGCACGCTTCAAGAAAAATCTTTATGATTGGATGAGAAATAAGAAATTCACCCTGGGGATCACCTCTGTGGCTCTGCTTGACAGGGGCACAGGAAAATAATTTTCCTGGGTGGCGAAAGCCAGGGTACCTTTTTTGGCTAGGCTTGTATAGGCCCTAGGGCCGATAGCCTAGTACCTACCTACCTAATATCCGTAGTACAGTATACCTAAAAAAAAGAAGTTATGTACTCGCCATAATGTTCCATCTTAGTAGTTCTACTTAATTTTTCTGCAACCTGTGGGTATTCGGATCCATATCGGATCCGAGCCGGCAACTTTTTTTCTTGCATCTGCTCCACGCTCCTCCCCTACCCATAATGCACTACCATCTCCTACCTTCCCACAGATAGAGTTTGCTGCAACTAAATACATTAGCATCTCAGCCCAGTGAGCCAAACCTCTATATGGACATGACAAGGTCTGGGGGACGGAGGGAAGGTTGCAGAAAAAAAGTACAACTACTCAAAAGTTATGGCGAGTACATAACTTCTTTATCTGAAGTAGTTAACTTCATTTTATCTGCAACCCGTGGGACAGAGTCCCCAGCTACTCCAATCCCGGGAGGCCCTTATGGAAGTATATTCCTGAGCACCGCAGAGCCAAAGGATACTCTACCTCTAGAAATCAGGTCTAATTTATAATGGGCAATGAAGGCATGTGAATTGGCCCAGGTTGCTGCTGCACAAATGTCATCCAAAGGAACCCTACACCAAAACGCAGCAGAAGTTGCCATGGATCTGGTAGAGTGAGCTTTAACAATACCAGGAGATAAACCTTTTGCTTTATATACCTGTGAGATGCAGAAAGTGCTCCATCTAGCCAAAGAAACCTTAGAAATAGCTTTTCCCAAAAAGGATTTGGAAAAGTACATGAAGTTGTCAGACCTGCGGAATGATTTTGTTCTACGAAGATAGAAAGGAAGTCGTCTATGAACATTTAACAAATTAAGTTTGTATTCACCCTTGTTTTGGAAATTAGGAAAGAAAACAGGCAGATTAATGGACTGGCTTATGTTTGCTTCAGATGCCACTTTAGGCAAGAAAGAAGGATTAGTATGGAGAGAGACTCTATCCTTATGGAAGACCAAATAAGGAGGCACGGAAGACAGAGCTTGAAGCTCAGAAACTCTCCTAGCTGATGTAATGGCGACTAGGAAAACGGTCTTCCAGGACAAAAAGTTTAAATCCACCGAAGCTGCAGGTTCGAATGGAGGAGCCACCAATGCCTGTATGACAAAAGTAAGGTCCCAAGGGGGCACTGAATCTTTGACAGGAGGGCGCAAAAGAAAAGTGCCTTACACAGCCTAGAAGAGGCTAAAACTAGGTCTTCACCAACATGAAAATTAGAAATTGCTGCCAATTGTACTTTCACTGTGGAGGTGCTAGCTCCTTGCTGAAAAATACCAGACAAGAAATCCAACACCGCTGGAACAGGGGCTTGTAATGGGATCTAGATTTCGCTATGAGGCCAAAAATGGAAAAAACTGTTCCATTTACTGTGATAAAGTTTCCTAGTGGAATCTTTAACAGAAGCCACCAATATGGATTTTACAGGGGATGAAAGACCGGGAGTCCTGGCAATCAATGGAACTGGAGCAACCAAGCTGTCAGCCTGAGGCTGCCCAGGTCGGGCGGGCGAACACCCAAAGGATGGGAGATTAGATCAGGGCAGGGATCCAGAACCCACGGAGGAGCTAAGACATTGAGACCAAAGGAATGGGAACCAAACCTGGCGAGGCCAGAATGGGACAAGGAGGATAACTTTGCACCGCAGTCGGCAAGCTTTCTTAAGAAACTTCAGAATGAGTGGCAATGGTGGGTAAGCATACAGAAGCTCGGGGGGCCAAGCATGGACTAAAGCGTCTCTGGGGGCATCCCCTGGTGAGGGAATCAGAGCGAAGCACTTGCTGCACTTCACGCTGGAAGGAGATGCGAAGAGATTGCAGCAAGGCTGACCCCATGCAAGGAATATCTCCTCCGCTACCGACTGTTTCAGAGACCAATTGTATGGCATCAGCCCGACTCAATCTGTCCGCTAAAATGTTGGAGCGCCCCGGGATGTGTGTTGCTATAAGAAACCGACCAGTGGAAATCGCAAACTACCACACTCTCATGGCCTCGCAACACAGGGAGTAGGATCCGGTTCCCCCCTGCTTGTTGATATACCAGACAACAGACATGTTGTCTGACTGAATTGCAATCAGAGAAGGAGGACAGTGTGAAAGGCTTCCAATGCTAAAAGCATTGCCCTCATCTCTAGAACATTTATATGCAACTTGGTCTCTGTCTGGGACCAAGTGCCTTGGACTGTCCTTCCCAAACAGTGCCCCCCCCCCCCATCTGAGTTGGGAGGCGTCCGTGGTCATTGTGGCTTGGACTGGAGATGACGCGAAGGGGTGTCCTTCTATAACCTCTGGTGAATTTAACCACCAAAGAAAGGACGTCCTGCTGTGACTGATCTTGATCGGAAATTCCATGGGCAGGTCTAGACCATTGAACAGCCACAGTCCATTGAAGAATCTGCATATGAAGGCGCGAACAAGGGAGAATTGATATAAAGGCAGCCATGGAGCCCAGTGCCCGGAGAACCTCTCTCACCTTTGGGGACTTGAAGTTCGCTATTTCAGCTATGTGGCACCTAAGGTGTAAGATCCTGTCTGGAGTTAAAAATACTTTCATCTGCAAAGTGTCTAGCCATGCCCCGATGAAGTCTAAAACTTGTACTGGTTGCAACTGGGATTTTTGAACACTGACTGTAATCCCCAATAGATCTGCCAACCAAATAAAGTAAACTCGGGCCAGACAAAGCAGACGCTTGTTGGGCACAGTGAAGAGCCAGTTGTCCAGGTAAGGAAATACCTGAATACCCTGCAGTCTCAGGTGAGCTGCTACAAGTGCCATTACCTTGGTGAACACCCTGGGGGCTGTGGTGAGACCGAAGGGTAGGGCTCTGAACTGAAAGTGACTGGCTCCCAGCCGGAAGCGCAGAAACCTCCCGGAGCTTCTGTGGATCTTGATGTGGTAGTAAGCATCCTGGAAGTCTAACGAGCACATCCAGTCGCACTCTCTGAGATAAGGTAGAATGGACTGTAGGGTGACCATCCGGAACTTCTGTTTGGTGACAGACAGGTTCAAAGTTGACAGGTCTAGAATAGGCCTGAGGTCCCCCGTCTTTTTTGGCACTAAAGAACCTTGAGTAAACGCCTGATCCGGACTGGTCTGGGGGAACCTGTTCAATGGCTCGTTTGAGAAGCAGCTTTGAAACCTCTAGAGCTGCGGCCTCCCTGTGAGCGGGTGGAACATTCGGAAGGTGTTCTGGAACATTTGGAGGGGCAACAAATGGGATGGTGTAACCTCTGGATATAATCTAACACCCAGCGATCTGTTATGGACTCCCATGCTTCTGGGTGTAAGGACAATCTCTCACTGACTGCCTCCAGAGAAGGACAGCCGGGCAAAAGCCTCAGGGTTGCTGAGCGGGTCGATCAGAAAAAGGTTCCCTAGACCCAAAATTCCTGGGACCCCCTCTACCTCTGGGTTGGCGTTGATCCTGTCCCCCTCTGCCTCTGGGGGAATAGTTGTCCTGAGAATCCCAGGAAAACAGATTTTCAGAACCACATCTTTTGCCCTCTGATCATTAGAGAAGGACCGCTGAGGGTTAAAGAAGCGGATCCCGATGGCAGACAAAGTCTTCCCGTTTTTTTCACTCTGGACAAGTGTGTTACATACTGTCTTCCCAAAAAAGGAAGAACTGTCATAGGGAGCATTAATAAAAGATGCCTTGAAAGGGTCCGCGAACTGACAACCTCAGCCAGGCATGACACCTCATGGCTACGCCTGTCCCAGTTGCCCTAGCTGCTCCTTCCATGGCATGGGAAAGGAGCCACATAGACGTGTTCAATACTGACTTCAGAGTTGACATTTTCGCAGAGAACAGCTGTTTGTCCTGCGGCGATAAAGACTCTGGGGGCGACTCAGCAAATTCTGATACAAGGTCTCGCTGAAGCCAGATCACATGTACCAAATAGTTCAGCGCACAGATTGAAAAGGTCGCTGAGGAATAAACGCGCTTCCCAAACATATCCACCGACAGGGACTCCTTGTCTGGAGGGTGGACTGAGGAACTCTCTTGCGCTAGTCCCCTCTTGGTGGCTGCTGCAACCAACATAGCGTCAAATGGGGCTCCTTTTGACCAAGGTTGTCTGTCAGCAGGAGGAGATAAAATCTTGTCAGGGCATTTGGGGATGGGCTCTATGGTGTCAGGCTCCTTCCATGCCCGCGTGGTGACAAGGTCCACCAAGGGGTCCACTGGCGGAGACACCCAGGAAGTACATGGGCCCGTGCCAAAGGCCTCCAGGAACACTGACTCATCCCACAGAAGGTTTTGGGGCTGACCAACCTCCCCTCTGGCGGAGGATCTCCATGATGTCTCCGAAGGAGAAGTCGTCGGGAGGCGACTTGGGGGAACCTTCTTACTCTAAGTCAGTGTCCATAGTGAGGGACTCGGGGGAGTCCAAGTTCCTCCTTTTTGCACTTGCACTTACAGTGGCCCTCTTCAGTGGGACTCTCTGAAGAGGACTCGTGAGCTGCAGGGGGTTCCTCAGGGGGAATAACCTAGGGCTCCGCTGGCACGGGCTGTCCTCGAAACAGGATGAAGGGAGTCGTCGCCAAATCCAGAGGGGTCTGGGTTGAATCCGAGGGGATGGGCTGGGACCTCAATCCCTCGGAGAGAACCCTCTCCCTCCCCGGATCCGAAGCAGGGACCAGAGCCGAAGCAAGGGTAGCCTGAGGTCTGAGGAAAAGGGTCAGATCCGAAAGAGGCAGAGCCGAAAAATCCATTCCCTCAGGTCAGACTCCCTGTCCGCGGCTCCGAGAGTCACTCGGCTCCGAACTAGTTGGATCAGAGGAGCTCAAGGTAACAGCCGGAGTACAGGCTGTGGGAACAGTCGGCGCCGAGCTAGCAGCTCCAAATAATCTTAGATTCAAGAACCCCAAAGCAGACGTACAGATCGGGGAAGGAGAGATGGGGTGGAAAAAGGGCATGGAGGTCCCCCCTCCGGAGGGAGAGGGGCCTGGCAAGACTCCCATCTGAATTTGGGTCTGAATGAATCTCTGCATCATCCTGTCCATGTCTAAGTCTGATAAGCTCAGAGTCAATCGCGAAGAAGCCACTGACTCAGATCTGGCTGGTCTGCGCTGTTAAGGGCGAGGAAGGCCTCAGATCCAAAAGGTTTCAGCGGCTCCGGTGAAAAACGAGGAGACCAGAGCTGTGGAGAAACTGGCCTCATGGACTTAGTAGGGGGACTAAGGAAGAGCTCCCTGCCCGAAGATTTCTTGCGAGGTCTATCCCTTTTCTTGTCCCTGTCCTCCTTGCACCTTTCTCTGTCCTTGTCTATCTGCTACACTCACTGTAGCTTTTTTCTTGTCTGACCCAGCACCAGAAGAAATGGGGGTTTGAGTCCCTGTCTGGGTGGGAGGTTGGGTGGGAGTAATGGTTATCGAGGCCGTGGCAGACCAGCATAGATGCAGGAAGAAGGCCTTTGGCTACCAATTTGGCCTTCCGATCCCTGAGGGCTCTAGGGTTGAACCCAGTGCAGATTGCACATTGAGTCAACAAATGGGACACTCCCAAACAAATTACACACAGAGTGTGACCATCAGCCAGTGAGAGCTTGTGGCCACACACTGTGCATTTTTTAAACACAGATTTTGGCTGATCAGCCATGGTCCTGCATCAAACACCACTCCCTACAAAGATCACCACACAAACACACATAGGGGAAGGGCAGGCCTAACAACTACTCTACAGAGTTTTCTAACAAAAACTTTTTTTTTTTTTGAACTAACCAACGAACAAGCAATATACTAGTAGGGGAGGAAGGGAAACAACTAACACAGACACACTAAAGATAAAGAATTTTTAAACTTACTATCCCTGAGCTCAGAGTGAAGGAGACCACGATGCTCACTATGGTGTGGCAAATGAGATCTAAGGAAAAGTAGGAGATGGTAGTGCATTATGGGTAAGGGGAGGAGCTCAGAGCTTGGAGAAGATGCTAGGAAAAAAAGTTGCCGGCTCGGATCCGATATGGATCCGAATACCCACAGGTTGCAGATAAAATGAAGTTAACTACTTCAGATCAAATAGTATCTCTGTTTCTAAACTAAGTATTTTTAGGATTATTTTACTTTTATTCTATTGCTTCTCTGGGCCCTACTTGCATGACAGTATCATGCCCCATTTTTGTTTTATTAATTAAATATGTAAAACATTCAACATTTTTTCGTAACCACTTACTAATGCTCTTTATTAGCAAGCCCTGTGCATATTACAATATTTCATCAGTCCCAGTAGCTTAACTGGTAGCAGACTTCCCTTTGGTACAGAAAACTTGTAAGAATTTGGGTTAAGTTTCCAACGCTGATACAGCAGTGCAGCATAATGGAAGCAGTGTGTGTCTTTGTGGCACTTCTGAGTCTGCCATTCTTTGCATAATGGAGGCCACATTTGCCTGAGTCAGTGGTAATTCTGGTGGATGCAAATAATCCTATAGGACTTACTAAAAAAAGGAAAGGATCCTTTATTTTAGTTTGGCAGATGACACACACACAGTCCTGTGGTACTAAGTTTGATTCCCTCAGCTCTTATTTGCCTACTGTATGACCTTGAGGAAGTCATATAAACACAAATTGCTCCCTGGTTACCACTGAATATGGACTGTGTCCAGTGGGTCTACCTAGTAACAACTGGATATTTTTACTGTACCTCCACCATATCTTGTCAGCATATAGGTGACACCTTGCTTCCTAACACATTTTTCCATAAGATATTGTGTCAATATTAGAAAAATATTAAGTGTTATTGTAAAATACATATTTACATGTTTTGCTGCATCTCGCTCCCACGTGCATTTACCATCATTTATTTTGTAACATCTTCTGCTTAAATAGATCCTCCATAACATGACAGTAGCAGACTCCCATGTCAAGCTTATTAATGCAAGTATGGGAAATGTTATAAATTTTATAACTTGCAAGTGCCATCTCGCTTCCTAACACATGTAATACTGCTCAAGTAAAATTTGAATGGGGGTGGTGGGAGGACACCAGAGAAACCCAACACTTCAGTAAGCACATAGCTTCATATTTCTCAAGTCATGTTTGGACACTGGAACAGCAGGACAGAATCCCTAGCCAACATCGGTGGCCTACATCAGTAACCCTTTAAAATGGTACCTCCAAAGGAAGCTGTTGTCATATAAATAAATTCCAGGTTATAATAATTAGCAAAGGTGCCCAAGGAGGACCAAGTAGCCACTGCTACAATATCCTAAAGAGGACTATACCAGAGAAAGGCTGTGGACATGGCCTCAGCCCTGACAGAATGAGCTCTAGGAGGTGCAGGCAAACTCTTACCTGCCTGATCATAACAAAAGGAAAGCCAATTGGTGATTCATTTATTCAGTATAATCTTAGACATTTTGTGACCCAACTTAGCGGGAGAAAAACTGACAAAAAGCTGCTCGTCTTTTCTCAATGCTCTACTGGAATCCAGGTAAAAACACAAATTTTCTGGGAACATCTAGACAATATAGTAAGCACTCCCTTTATTACGAGTATTTTCATAAAACATCTGTGAATGAACGTAATGAGAAAACAACAACAAAAAAGAAGAAGTACAAGTAGCGAAGGTAGAGGCCCAGGAAAGTACAGTTGTGTACACTAAATGTAGATGTTCGAGTGTATTCACTGTTGCAGTCATCACACTTGGGTTATCCTGCCAGGGGTAGCCCGCAGTTGGCCTGAATACCGGAGGCTTAGTATTTCTGTGTCGGTTGTGTCGCTTCAGGACTGATGTCAGGTCGTCAGTGGTATAAACAGGCAGCTGATGCCATTACATCAGTTTTTCTTGCCCCAAATGTCAGGAGCCCCCAAAAAGGGAGCCAAGTTATGGTAGAAAAACAACACCAGTAAAAAGTAAATACCAATAGCCCTGTAAGGTGTGAGGGAGAGAGAGAGACAAGGGGGCTGGAGGGTGGGAAACAAACTGCAACAGTGAATACACTCGAACATCTATATTTATGGTAAGTGTACATAACTGTACTATATTCATGTTTCACTGTTGCAGTCATCACATGGGTTGATTCCCAAAGCTAAAGAATGGGTGGAGGCAGTCAAGAAGAACTGGGGCTAGCTAGTATGCCCTGCAGGACTGCAGTTGCAAAGCCCACCTTGGATTTGGAAAAGATAGGCAGGTGGTAATACTTGGTGAATGTAAGAACAGCAGAATGTCCCTGGTAGGGGACTCCTCTGAGAAAGGCTGTAGAGGTTGAAGTTGCCCTAGTGGAATGTGTTCTGACCCCCTGAGGGGGTGGTTTTCCCATGGTGTTTGCAACAGAAAAGGACACTGTGTGCTATCCATTTGGAGATGGTTTGTTTTGATATGGCCTTGCCCTCTGCCCCTGGTGCAAAGCTGACTAGTAACTGGTCAGATTTCCTGAAGGGCTTAGTCCTATCAAGGTAGAATCTGAGCTGTCTCTGCCCATCTAAAGAGTGCACGATCCTTTCCCCCTTATTGTGAGGATTAGGGAAAAAGGCAGGCAAATGGATAGATTGGTTGAGAGCCACACTGGACAGCACTTTAGGCATGAAAGATGGGTTAGTCCTGAGGGAGACCCTATCAGCATGAAAAATAAAGAACAGTTGTGTAAAATCTTACCATAACCATAGATGTCCTTCTCTTCCATGTTGCAGTATTCTTGGTGTGGGATTTCCTGCCTTCAGGCGACTCGTATGTCGGCTCCTATACAAAAGCTTCAGCTTGGCTACTGCAGCTGCGTGGGACGTCACACAGGACCATAAAGTGTAACGTCTGCACGAACAATCCTCAGAACTTGAAGCTAACCAGGCAAAGTAGATAGCCCAACAGGATAGGCTGCCAAAGGTGACATGTATAAGGCCCTGGGTCTCTTCCATAATGGAGAGAGGCATCAGGGAGCAGTTAGACTGGTATAGTCTGTGAGGGGGAATGGTGAGTGGGAAGGAATACTGCAACAGAAGGACATCTATGATTATGGTAAGATTTTACACAACTATTCTATATCCTTCTATTCCATGTTGCAGTATTCTTGGTGTGGGAGAGTATCACAGCTTAGTTTGATGAAAGGGTGGCGGATGCAGAAGATGATTCCACACAGCCTTGTAGGATTGCCCTGGAAAATTCTGTGCGTGCTTTGGAGATTTGGTCCAATTTGTAATGTTTGGTGAAAGTGTGGATAGTGGACCATGTAGCTGCTTCCATAATGGAAGCTGTGTCCATGCCTTTTTGGAAGGCATTGGAAGTGGCCAATGCTCTTGTGGAGTGTGCCTTAACCCCAACTGGAGGGGGTTTTCCGTGGTGAGTAGAAGAAACAGATTGCCTTTCTAATGCAGGATGGAATGGTCTGTTTGGTGACTGCCTTGCCCAATGCCCTGGGGTGGAAAGATACAAAGAGTTGTTTGGATTTCCTAATGTCTTTAGTCTTGTCCAGGTAAAATCTCAGTTGCCTGTGGACATCTAGGGAATGGAGTATCCCATCTCCTTGGTTAGTGGGAGAGAGGAAAAAATTGGGTAGGTGAATGGATTGATTTAGAGACAAGTCACTGACTACCTTGGGCATGAAGAAGGGGTTAAGCTCTCAGTGTGACCCTGTCTCTATGAAAAATGGTGTAAGGTGAGCATGCCATTAAGGCTTGTAGCTCGGAAACCCTTCTGGCAGAGGTAATAGCCACTAACAGTACTGTTTTCCAAGTACAAAACTGTACAGAGGCTGTATCAGTCGGTTCAAAGGGGAGCTGGGTGAGTTTTTCCAGGATGAAGTTTAGGTCCCATGGAGGGATAGGCTTCTTAGGTGGTCTGATGTGTAAGACCCCTTTAAGGAAAAGTTTCACATGTAGCCTGGCTAACAATGGAGGATCTAGAAGTAAGCAAGCTGATAATGCAGAGAGGTGCACTTTCACTGAAGAATAGGAAAGTCCACCCTTTATAAGTTGACACACAAGAGAGGACTAGGGGGGTGTCAGCTTCGTAAGGTTCCCTTTCCTGTCCCAGACACCACTGAGCAAATCTTTCCCATTTAGCAAGGTATGATTTTTCTAGTAGTGGGTTTCCTGGCCTCCCACAGGACTGATAGCACGTCCTCTGAGTAGTGGTGTCTGAATGTGGTTAGTAATTAATCACCCACAGAGTCAGGGATAGCATTTGCAAGTGTGGGTGTAGGACAGTACCTTTGTCTTGTGTCAGAAGGTCCACCTTGTGTGGTAACTTGCAGTGATTGCCCTTGGCTAAATTGTGTAGAAGGGGTAACCAGTGCTGCCTTGGCCAGTAGGGAGTCACTAGCAAGATTTTGTGTTTGTCCTTCCTGATGTTCAGAAGGACTTTCTGAATCAGCGGGAAGGGGGGGAAGGAGAAAAGGAACTTCACCTCTCAGGTGAAACTGAAGGCATCTACTCTCCAGGCTTGGGGAAGTAAGTCTTTGTGCAGAAGGTCTGCAGCTGCCTGTTCTGGGGGGAGGGGGGGGGGTGTAAAGAGGTCTATTTGTGGCATGCCCCACCGGCGGACTATGTCTAGGAAGACCGTCTTGTCCAGAGGATGTTCTGCTCAGGAGGTCTATTTGCTTGTTGTCCTGCGAAGGGATGTAGCTTGCTTGCTGGGATGTTAGGTCCCAAACTAGTAGGGCTAGCCTGCACAATTGGTATGCCTTGGTACCTTCCCTGTTTGTTGATGCACCACATTACAGTGGTATTGTCCGTCACTATCAGAAGAGGACCGGATAGCAGTAGAGGTATGAAGGTCTGTAGAGCTAAAAGAACTGCTGTCATTTCCCTTACATTGATGTGTTTGGTTTTCATGGGAGGTTGCCACAGAGCTTGGACTCTAAGAGTGCAAGGTGGCTCCCCAACCTGAGTCTGAGGCATCTGTATGCAATATTTGTGTGAGCTGAGGGGGCTGCAGTTTAATCCCTGGGTTTAGTTGTACTTGTTGGATCCACCAAAAGATTTCCTTCTTTAAACAGGGAAGAAAGGGGATAACTTGTTCAAAGCAACTTTGATGTTGTGACCAGATATTTTTGAAGTACCATTGCAGTTTTCGCATATGCATTCTGGCCAATGGTAGCATGGGAAGGGTCGCTGCCATCAATCCCAGGAGTCGCAGGAATTGCCTTGCAGTGACTGTTTGGGAGAGCAAGACTTCCTGGAAGTGGGAAGTTAGAGATAGAACCTTGTCCTGTGGGAGAAAGGCTTTCATTCGTTTTGTATTGATTCTGCAACCTAGGAATATCTTGTCCTTGTCTGGGTTCAGGGAGGACTTTTTGAGGTTTGGGGTGAACCCTAGACTTTGTAGTAGGGATATAATAAAGTGTAGATGTCTTAAGAGGGAATCTTCTGACTGTGCTAGGATAATGATGTCGTCCAGATATGGGTAAATCTGGATTCCTTGGATCCTGCAGAAGGCAATGGCTGGAGCTAGGCACTTTGTAAATACTCTTGGAGCAGTGGATAAACCAAAGGGCAAGGCCGTAAACTGGAAGTGCGAAGATGTGCCAGAGAAATGCAGGAAATGTCTGGGTGAGGCCCTGATGGGAATGTGCAGGTATGCATCTTTTAGGTCCAAGGTGACCATGAAAGCATTTGAGGGTATGAGGGGTAAGGGAGTGAGAAGTGACAGCATTTTGAAGGAGGGTTCCTGCAGGTAAAGGTTTAGGAAGGAGGGAGTAGAATCCCTTTTCTTCTTGTCCTGTGGGAACAGGGCTCTGTTGTGCCTTGTTGTTGCAGGTCTGACAGAATTTGTGGAAGAAGATGGCATTGTTTTTTGGGGGGAAATGGAATATCCTTCCAGGGGGGGAATTTGTTTCCAGGATAGAAAGTATCCTTTTTGAATAATGGTTAATACCCATTGGTCTGTGGTGATTTTCTGCCAGAAGGGGAGATAGTGGGTAAGGCGAACTGAGAGGGGCAGATGAGCAAGGCAGTCACGCATTATTAGGACCTCGCCTGTCCTGAAAGGGTCTAGGCTGAGGAGGTGGGCCAGTGGGCCTGGATGAGGAATGTCTTCTAGTTCCTCTTCTGGGTCTGGAGGAGGAGGCAGCAGAATGCGTGTTACTCCTAACAAAGGTGGTCTTAGCCAGGTAGTTCCTATAAAATTTGGGTATAGGGGGATACCAGGAGATGTTTTATATCCTGTAATTCTTTGCTTTTTTCTTGCAGATTCTTAAATAGGTCTGCAGACTGCTTTCCAAAGAGGAAGTTTTGATCCAGGTGGGCGTCAAAGATTTTGGACTTTGAAGTCCTCTGGCAGATATTGTAGTCTAAGCCACAAATATCTCCCAAGAACAGATGCTGATGCTGCAGAGCGTGCAGAAGCATCTGCAGTATCATAGCTGCATCTTATGGAGTGTCTAGCCACCTGTAGTGCTAAGGACAATTTGGAGGAAATATCTGTTTTAATGGGACTGTCAGAAATTGAAGCCAGCATAGAGGTGGCTTGGGATACCAAGTCCAGGGCATACTTGGTCATGTGTGTTTGAAAGTTAATGGCTCTGAAGGCCAAAGTGGAGGAAATGTACACCTTCTTGCCTATCCTATCCATGGATTTGCTATCTTTATCCGTGGGCAATAGGGAGGCAGAAGGTAACCTAGACCGTTTATGAGGGGCAGTGGCAATCACTGCTGGGTCTGCTTAGGGTGGCTTTATGAGGAATTTTTGTTTCTCTGGCACCTTGTAGAAGCAGTCTGGGTGCTTAGGTGCAGGAGGCTGAGAGTCAGGAGTTCTAGAGGCTGCAGTAAAGGTATCAAAGTATGCAGGAAGAACAGGGGGTACACAGCTGAAGAGGAGGGGGACTGCACCTGCAGCAGTTCATTTGGGTTTCAGTCATTTGGGAACTCTCTCATTTGAAATGGCCCTTCATTTTGGTGATGGTTTCACCAAATGTAATGTCTTCAAGCGGAGAATCCCCTTACACAGAATCCTCATCAGGAGAATAACATTCCTTGGGAGAAGTAATCTGGGATGCATAAGAGATGGATTAATCCGAAGAGTAGGTAGATTCATGTTCTTTCTGAAGGAGGGGAGCTGTGGGAATGGAAGAAGCAGAGGCAGGCCTAGGACCAACAGAGGCAACAAAGTTGTGGGTGAAGCAGAAGGCCTAAGGGCCATAAATGCCTGCATAAGAGAAGAAGTGAAGGCCTCCTAGTCAGGAGGGCCTTCAGAAGCAGGCGCAATATGTTTGTTTTCTGCTTCTTTTTGGTTGGAGTCTGCCTAGAGCTGGGTTTGGCAGTGGCTGTATTGGAGGGCCTGGATCCTGGTTGAAGGAACCACCAATTCTGGTTCCTCCTACACATTGACCGGTGTCTGTGTCTGAGAAAGCTCCGTGGATGTGCCAGACGCCGGCTGTGCAGCGGCCTCCGCGAAGGAGGTCGATGGAGCCAACGGATCCGCTGAGCGCTCAACTCCTACAAATTGGTAGTTGGCGGGACGTCCGGGTGCGAAGCAGGCCTAGGCATCTTGGCCTTCTTAAGCGGAGGTTCTTGGGTGGCCTCCAAAATGGGATCCATCCTGAGAGCCAGCCTTTTGAGGCACTGGTTTTCTAAGTAAAGGTTTAAAGCTGCCAGACGGCTACATAAGGTCTTGGGCACAAAGGATTTACAAATATGGCAGGCATTATGATAGTGTTCCTGGCCTAAGCAGAAAACGCATTTGTCATGGGTGTCCTTATGGGGAATTTGGAGCCTGCATTGGCACTTTCCCTTTTTCCCTGACATCAGCTAAAGGCTGCAACAACCAAGCTTATGCAATGCGAAATTTCGGTAAAAAATTAGAAATGCAAAAACCCAATGGGTTACTTATCTATAAATCGATCAGATGTCTGGACAGCGAGCATACGATGCAAAGTTGTCTACGGCTGAAAAGTTGAGGATTGTGCGTGCAGATGTCACACTTAAGGTCCCTAAGTTTATGGCCCTACGTGTGATGTCCCACACAGCTCAACAGCCAAGTTTAAGCTTTTGTACAGGAGCCAATGTACGAGTCACCTGAAGGCAAGAAGTCCTGCACCAAGAATACTGCAATATAGGAATAGAAGGACATTGAAGGGTTCCATAGCCATAAGTGCTTGTAGCTCAGACACTCCTCTAGCTGAAGTGATGGCCAGAAGCAAGGCTGTTTTCCAGGAGAGGAATTTTAACTCTGCTGATGCTGCAGGCTCAAGGGGGGGGGGGGGTAGCGTGAGCTTTTCCAACACAAAGTTAAGGTCCCAAGCAGGGGTAGGGGCTCTTCTTGATGGCCTTAAGTTGTTAGCCCCTCTCAGGAACTGCTTGTTGAGATGGGTGTGTGAAGAGAGGTGGCTCAGTGCTGTAATGAGCACAGATGGCAGAGGCATAGATCTTAATGGAAGAGAAGGATACGCCCCTGTGGAGCAGGTCTGCTAGGTAAATCCAGGATGAGAGGTAAGGAGGGCTGTGCTGGATCTGCTCCTTTAGTGTGGATCCAGGAACAATACCTTTTCCACTTGTCAGCACAGGATTTCCTTGTACTGGCTTCACGTATGACATCCAGTACCCTGCTTGCTTAGGCTGGCCACTGGAGAAGTTGTTAAGGAAGAAGCCAGGCTGCGTGGTGCAGGGTCTGCAATTGCAGATGCAAGAACTGTCCCTCCTACTGAGTCAGGAGAGTTGGGATCTGGGGGAGGTGCCATGGAGGCAACAGTGCCAAACTGCGCAGTACTGGGTACCAGTGCTGTCGTGGCCAGTCTGAGGCAATCAGGATTGCCCTTGGTCTTTCCTCCCTTATCTTGAGTAATACTCCTGTAAGAAATGAAGAGGGGGAAATGCATAGATTGAGAGGTTTGCCCACTGGAAGAATAGGGCATCCACTTTCCAGGCCTTGCTGTGAGGTTCCCTGGTGCAGAAGTTGGTGGTTGTAGCGGGAGGCAAATAGGTCCACCTTCGGGGTACCCCATTTCTGGGTCACAAGGCTGAAGGTGTTGTGGCTTAACTGCCACTCATGTGGGTCTAGGAGATTTCTGCTTAAGTTGTCTGCCAGAGAGTTTTGGTTGCCTGGCAGGAATTGAGCTCGCAGGTGAATATGCATGGCTGAGGCAGTGTTCCACACCGTCAAGGCTAGCCTGCAGAGTGGGTAAGAGTGGGTTCCCCCCCTGCTTGTTTATGTGCCACATCACTGTGGTGTTGTCGATTTTAACTAGTAAACGCACAGGAGAGTGTAGGGATCTGAAAGCTGTCAGAGTGCTGAACAGCTAGCATCTCTTTTTGGTTGATGTGCCAATGAATTTGATTTGGGCTCTAGTGGCCCTGAATGCACCTGCCATCCAGATGTGCACCCCAGGCATAGTCTGATGCTTCTGTGTTTAGGGTCTGGGTGGCATGGGGTTGTGTAAAGGGAAGATCCTTGTTGTGGTTGCATGTTGCTGCCCACCAAAGGAACTCTTTCCTTAGACAAGGTATCATAGGTATGATAGTTTCCAGTTCCTGAGAATGTTGGCACCAAAGACTTTTAAAGTACCACTGAAGTTTCCTCATATGCAGTCTGGCATATGGAATTAGTAGAATGCAGGAGTATATTAGAGGTTCAGCCCAGGTTGGAAGGTTTGGAGACAAAGCCAGAGAGGCAAGATTATGTTGGTTTGGACATGTGCTGAGGAGGGATGCAGGGTATATTGGGAAAAAGATGCTAAGGATGAAGCTGCCAGGTAACAGGAAAAGAGGAAGGCCTAAGATCAGGTTCATGGATGTGGTGAGAGAGGACATGCAGGTGGTTGGTGTGACAGAACAAGATGCAGAGGACAGGAAGAAATGGAAACGGATGATCAGCTGTGGCGACCCATAACGAAAGCAGCCGAAAGGAGGCCATGAACCCTACAGCTTGCCGGATTTTCCTTGCGGATAAGCTGGGTTCTAGTGGCCATTTCAAAGTAAGGAATGCCATTTGGGATGCTATGTCCAAGCTTGCTCCCAGGAATACAAACTTTTGACTGGGGACTAGTTTGGATTTCTTTTCATTGATAGTGTACCCCAGGGAGGTGAGAAGGTCCTTTACAAATTTCAGGTGCTGCAACAGCTTTTCCTGACTGTCTGCCTGAATCAGGCAATCGTCCAAGTAGGGGTAAATTTGAATATTTCTCTGTCTGCAATAGGTAATGGCTGGAGCCAGACATTTTGTGAAAACTCTGGGAGCAGTGGATAAGCCAAAGGGAAATGCAGAGAACTGATGATGCATAGATGCTGCCCTGAAACAGATATTTCCCGCAGGAGTCTCTGATGGGGATGTGCAGATAGGCCTCCTTTAGGTCTAGGGTGGCTAACTTGGCATCTTTGGACAGCACAGGGAGAAGCTTCTGTAGGGTGAGCATTTAGAACTTTGGTACCACCAGGAAGGTGTTTAGAATGGAAAGATCTAAGATTGGGCACCATGTGCCCTCTTTTCTGGGTACCAGGAAAGGTCTGGAATAAAAACCTTGGCCTATCTGATCTGCAGGAACAGGCTGAATTGTCCTTCTGTAGAGCAGGGATTGAACTTGGTTTTGTGCCTCTGCCCACTGGTTTGGAGGAAGGTCTGGGTTGGCAGCATGTGGAAATAAAATTTGTTCCCCTGGGCTACTATGTTGAGGACCCATCGATCGTTGGTGATGGATGTCCAGTTTTTTCCATGGTGGGCACGTTTTCCTTCTAAGGGCATGAGCAATTGGGCAGAGGTGGGAGGAGGAGTTGAGAAGTCATTGTGAATTCTTTCCATAAGGGGTGGCTTAGCACTCCCCGTTTTAGAAGTGGAGGTACTCCATTGCTTAGATCTCTGCATACCCTGAGAGTGTAGTTTGGGGGGGGGGGTCTGTTTCCCCTAGGTCTAGTTTGAGGTGGCCTTGAGGGGGCTGGAAAGGACCAATGTTTTGAGGAGCAATGCCTACTGAATCTTGGGAGGCTGCACGTGCAAAAAATCTTTGTCTGCGTAGACTTGGCTTTTTCTTCCATCTTTTTTAAAACCTCTTTTGCTTTGGTGCCAAACAGACTGTCCTTGTTCAGAGGTGCTTCCAATAATTTTGATTTGACATGGTCTGGCAAGGTCTGCTCCTTATACCAGGCATGCCCTTCAGAACCTGTGACTGCTGCCCTGCAAGATGCTTCTAGGGCGTCAAACACACATTGCAGGATATGCTTACTGACTTGGCTTGCAGAATGCATAAGCTCCTGTAATTCTTTTTCTGCAGTCAGGGAAGGTAGATAATTTTTGCTTAATATGTTCCATAGTATGTTGCTGGTATTTCAGCATGTGGAACTGACAATTTAATGCTCTAATGGCAAGAGTTGCAGAGGTGTATACTTTTTTACTCAGTCTAAAGCTCGGGAATCCCTGTCCGAGAGGGGTGGGATTCTTAGCTGTAGTTGCTTTTATTCCTTTAGGTCCTTGGGAGATCAACAGTAGGAATTCTGAAGAGAAATTTGCGAGTTAGGGACTCTGTAGTACCGGTCAGGTTTCCTGCGAGGAGGGGTAAAGTATCAAGAGTTAGACTGGATTCCATAAAGACATCATCCACAACATCCAGAACAGGAGGGATAGCCAAGGGTCTGTGCTGTGGTAAATCTAAAAAATTCCCGGAGTCTCTTTTTGGACTGAGAATAATCCTAGCATTCCCAATGGAAATGCTCTCTCAAAGTATGTAGAGTTTTCACCAAAAAAAAAATCCTCTGGAGGGGAGGCAGAAGGAATGGATTCCTCTGCATCTGAATCCTCATAGGCAGATAAGGGCATGTCTTCATAATCAGAAACCTCAGAGTCAAACTGTTGGTCAGATAAGGCTGCTGGGAACAAGTCTCTTTCTTTTAGCAGGGGAAGGCTGGCTTCCCCTAATCAGCATTTTAAGGATCTGTGATTGTGGCAAAGAAGCAGGTGCTTGAGTTAGGGTAATTTGTTTAGGCGTAGCTCATACTCTTGGCATAAGAAACTCGGTAGTTTTAGAAAGAACTGAAGACGTGAAAGAAGCCATCGGTTTGTGTCGAATATCAGTAGTGCGAAGAACTTCCTCAGGAGCCGGTGCCCAAGGTAGAGACATCCACAGGTTCTGTAGTCAGAGAGTCTCGTGGCATACCGGACTCCAAATGGGTCTTGGTAGCAGCCTGCGAATCCATCGAAGCGGGCATCAGGGGCTGCAAAAGCGCCTTACTGAATACCGGCAAACTGTCGACTAGCTTAACGGAAGTGTCGTCGGCAGTTTTGGACCTGTGCGGTCTGTCTCTGTCTTTATCCTTCTGTTTTTTTGGAAGATCTGTAGTTTGATGGCTTATCGAAGCCATTTCGGAATACGAAGATCGAGAACTAAAGTATTTAGCTACAATAAGGGCCAGACAATGAATAGTTCGGACGTTGAACAAAGCACAAAACCAGCAGCGAGGTATGTCGTGGTCTGGGCTTAAACAGGCGACGCAGTAAGAATGGAAATCTCAGTGTGTTATTTGCTTTCTACAGGCGAGACCATTGTTAACTTTTTCTGACATCCACACAAACCAAAGTCCAAACCACAAATCCAATTTACTGACAGCAAAAACAGAACAAATGCAGTCATGAGCTTTTGTTTTTAGCAAAGACTTCTTCAGAACTGCTTGACATGGTTATCTCCAACCTTAAATAATCCTAATACATCATGTGATCAACATGTAATCAACCATTCACACGACTCAACTTTAGTTTAGTAAACGCATTGATTATAAAACTTCAACAAGAACTGTTGTGAATATCAATTAAAATTGCATGAAAAATGAACACAAATACAATAAAAATATTTATATATAACAAAATTAACTTTGGTTTGTATCGTTCCTGGGCCTCTACCTTCACTACTTGTGAATGAACGTACTGATTCAGATTAGTCTAACAGGCCACATTTTAGCCAAAAAGGAAGGCTTAGTTCTAACAGAAGCTCCATCCTTAAAAAAACAATGTATGGGGAAACTAACACTAACAATTCAGGAAACTTGCCTTGCTGAAGTGACTGCCACTAGGAAGGTTGTCTTCCAGGAAAGAAACTTAATATCTGCTGAGCTAGTAGGCTTGAAGGAAGGTTTGGTTAGAAACTACAAAGCAAAATTCAAATTCTGAACAGGTGCTGGTCTAGTTAGTGGAAGCCTTCAGTGGAAAACTCCTTTGAGGAAGGCTGTGGAAGACCCATGTCCCACCAATGGATGATTACCAAACCCGTTATGAAAGGAACAGATGGCTGCCAAATGAACTTTAATAGACCAATAAACTAGCATCCATTGTTGTAGATCTCAGTCAGAAAAGTCACAACTTCCCCCAGTGAAACAGACCAAGAAAATGAGCTTGTCCTGAGCCCACAACACTAATTTTTTTCCATTTGCCTTGCAAAATCTTTGGGTAGAAATTTCCTGCAAGACTGAAAATTAGCTACCTCTGGGAGGAATGAGGGTCCCTTGACAGCATGGAAAATGGACAAACCAAGTGGTTAGAACCAAGATAAGGAATGTCCAAGTTAGGCAGACCAAAAGGGTGAGAACACAGTGGGGCCTCTGAAGAAGAGATAGGGGTCTCTTCACTGGGTGAAGCCACAGCAGAGGCAAACCCTTCTTGTAAAGCCAGAATGGTGCTAGAATAACAAGCTTAGCTTTACATTCCTAGGAACTATGTTGAAAAAGAGGCATTTGGAGTTGAATGGCAAAGCAAAAAAACACAACAAAGTTGTCCCCATCTCTTGAATATACTCTTCACTATTCTGGCATTGAGAGACCATTCATGTGGGGGCAGGTTGTTATGCTCAGTTTGTCAACAATTAAGTTGCATGTCCCCAGTATTGTGTTGTGCTAGAAAGCAATGCAAGACCAACATCCATTTCTACAATCTCATAGGATCTTTGCACAGCGGGGTAAGCACTGGGTCACCACTTTGCTTGTTGATGTACTATACTACCAAGTTGTCACGTATTGAAATGCCTGTAATCTAGGACTACTCTCACCTTAAATGTTGTGGAAGGAAGCCTCTCTTCTGAGGTCTATGAACCCTGTACTGTCATGACAGGGAAGATGCATCCATGGTCAGTGTTGCCTTGGGAATTAGTTTGGTAAAGAAAGCTCCGACTGACACATTCTGAGGATCAGTCCACCACTGTAGTCTCCTTTTGGTAGCTTTCAAAAAAAAAAAAAAAAAAAAAAAAAAAAAAAAAAAAAAAAAAAAAAAAAAATTGGTGTATAAACTGGCTGGTAAGTTTGATCCCACTGCTTCTGAAATGTCCAATGCAGGATCCTCATTCTGAGACCGTCCTGAGGTACCATCTGGACACAGATGGCCATCAAGCCCAACACGTTTAGAACACAAACTGCTGAAGGTTTGTCCTATAACATCAGTTGTGCTACCTGTTTTGTGTTAAGGCAGCATTTCTCTCTCAGAAGAGTACTGCTAGTTATTGCAACAGGTTTACTTGGCAGCTTATGATTACCAAGTCCAGAAAATGGCTGAATGTTGGATTTGGACTGGCTCATGGTAATCTTCAAAGACTGACAGATCTGGAGCAAGTACTGCCTGGCGTCCCCTAATGTCTCCTGTGAAGTGGCTGCCAGCAGCCAACTGTTTAAATATGGGAAGATGCATATCCCTAGAAGTTGCATGAGCTTTGCGACTATGACTATGCATTTGATGAACACCTGGGGGGCTGCAGTGATTCTGAAAGGCAAAGCTCAAAACAGAAAATGATCAGCTCCCCCATGAATGTGGAGGGACCTCCTGGAAGCTAGGTCTTTTTTTTTTTTTTTTTTTATGTGCAGTTTTTTTTCTTATGTGCAGATCTAGTCTCCTGCTAGTATACACAGTAGGACAGAGTACTGGGTCTATCCAGAAAGTCTCCTTTATATATTTAAGTTGACCAAGATCCAATATAAACCCAACATCCTCAGGTTTCTTGTGTACTAAAGAATCTGGTGTAAAATCTGGATCTTATTTGGTTCGGAGGGACCCTCTGGATGGCTCTTTCTATGAAGTGCTTGCAATTTTCTTTTTATGCTGCCTCCCCCTCTGTCCGAGTGGTACTCGATAGAGGAAAGACTAATCAGTGGAGATATGGAAAAGGGAATAAAATAACTTCAAGATGCGATTCTCATGACCTAGGAGTCTGACATGATAACCATGCTGGAACGTGTAAGGAAAGGCATCCCCCCCCCCCAACTGCCTACAGAGGAGAGCTGCTGTTGGGCACCCTTCAGGGATTGAAGACAGAAATCTTCAAAAGGATTCCCTACCTCCTTTCCCCACCAACTAACATGAAGCCCTCCTCTACCCAGTGTGTTTATCTGTTTCTATATGGTTGCTGTCACAAATTCTTAGCCCCTTTTGGTTAAGCTCAAAGGTTCACTGGGGAGCTGAGAAAGTACAGTTGTGTACTTACCATAAATGTAGATGTTAGAGTGTATTCACTGTTGCAGTCATAACATTTGGGTTATCTGCTTGCAGTAGCCCTCAGTCGGCCTGATTAACAAAATCATGGGTCCTGTGTCGGTTGCTGTCCCTTCTTCCATGACGTCAGGTCGTCAGGGGTATACAACCTGCAGCAAACGCCATTACATCAGTTTTTTTTGCCCCAGATGTCAGGTGTCCCCCTAATGGGAAGCAATCAAATCTATAAATACAAGGATATACCTCCAACAAAAAAGCAAATACACCAAAAAGCTTTTAGAGCACAGTAAGTGAGAGTAGAGGTATAGCCAAAAGAAGAAAGGGGGCTGGAGGGAGGGTAACCAGGACTCCAACAGTGAATACACTAACATCTACACTTATGGTAAGTGTACACAACTGTACTATGTTCTTCGTGTTTCACTGTTGCAGTCATTACATTTGGGTAGATTCCCAAAGCTAAGGTTGGGAGGAGGAATTTAAATAGAATGAGGACCAGCTATAAGGCCCTACAAGACTGCAGTGGCAAAACCAGCTCTGGATTTAGAGAAAATTGGCAAATGATAATGCTTGGTGAAAGTATGTACAGAACTCCAGGTAGCAGCTTCTAAGATGTCCCTAGTAGGAACACCCTTGAGAAAGGCTGTACAGGTAAGATGCAGCCCTGGTTGAATGGGGTCTGATGCCCTGTGGGATAGGTTTTCCATGGTGCTTATAGCAGAAATGAATGCAGTGGCCAATCCATTTTGAAATGGTTCGTTTCGAAACAGCTTTCCCCTCTGTCCCTGCAGCAAATGCCACCAGCAGTTGTTCAGATTTCATTTGAGGTTTAGTCCTGTCCAGGTAGAATCTAAGCTGTCTGTGCACATCTAAAGTATGTAGTATTCATTCCCCTTTGTTCTGTGGGTTAGGAAAAAAGGTAGGCAAACGAATGGACTGATTAAGAGCCACACTGGTTACCACCTTGGGCATGAAGGAGTGATTGGTACTG
The DNA here is from genome assembly GCF_019279795.1 of Protopterus annectens. Lineage (NCBI taxonomy): Eukaryota > Metazoa > Chordata > Ceratodontiformes > Protopteridae > Protopterus > Protopterus annectens. The sequence continues at coordinate 168,101,560 of NC_056751.1, read as the reverse complement.
AGGGACACCCTGTCCGCATGAAAGATGATGAAAGGTTCCACTGTCATAAGGGCCTGTAATTCAGATACCCTTCTTGCGGAAGTGATTGCTAAAATGAAAGCTGTTTTCCAGGAAGAAATTTTAAATCTGCAGTAGCAGCTGGCTTGAAAGGAGGAAGAGTGAGTTTCTCCAAGACAAAGCTAAGATCCCAGGCTGGAGTTGGAGCCCTCCTGGGTGGCCTTAAATGTTTGTCCCCCCTGAGGAACTGCAGTGGGTGAGAGAAGAAGGGGGACTCTGTGCTATAATGAGCTGAAATGGCTGAGACATGAATTTTGATGGAGGAAAAAGACAAGCCCTTATGAAGCATCTCAGTCAAGTATTGTAGAATCGGAGGTAAACTGGGCACTGCTGTGCTCATTCCTTGAGACTGGTTCCAGGCACAGAATCTTTTCTATTTTGCAGCATAAGATCTTCTAGTACTAGGCCTCATTGCCTCTAAAATGATATCCACGACTGATTTACTGAGGGATGGTAAAGGAGATACTAGGTAATTAGCCAGGCTGCTAGGTTCAAGGTTTGCAGCTGAGGGTGCAGAATCTGGTTCTCCTGCTGAGACAACAGGGAAGGAGTCTGAGGCAGGTGCCATAGAGCCAAGCGTGACACTGCACAAGAGTGGGTACCAGTGTTGGCGAGGCCAGTCTGGTGCAATTAAAATCGTCCTGTTTGATCTTTAGTAATACCTTGGAAAGCAGATGCAGAGGAGGAAAGGCAAACTGATCGGTTTTTCCACCTGAAAAATAGAGCATCCACTTTCCAAGCTAGTTTGTGGGGAATCCTTGTGCAAAATTTGTCCAGTTGATGGTTCTGGGGGGAGGCAGACAGGTCTATATCTGGACTCCATTTGCTTGTCAACATGTTGAAAATCCTTGGTTCCAGTTTCCACTCGTGTGGGTCCATGAGGTTTCTGCTTAGTCCGTCTGCCAGTGTATTTTGTTTTCCTGGCAGGAATTGAGCTTGTAGATTCACTTAGTAGCTCAAGGCTGTGTTCCACAATGCCATGGCTAGTCTGCAGAGGTGGTAAGAATGTGTACCCCCCCTGCTTGTTTATGTACCACATGACAGTGGTGTTTGTCCGTCTTTACTATTAGTTATCCTGGAAGAATGTGGTCCTTGAAGGCTGTCCGAGCATTCTGCACAGCTAACATTTCCTTTTGATTTATGTGCAGGTGCATTTGACTTGGGTTCCATTTGCCCTGAATGCACTTCCCTGACAGGTGAATCCCCCATGCATAGTCTGATGAGTCTGTTAAGATTTGGGCGGCAGGGGGTAATGTGAATGGTAGTCCCCTGCTTTGGTGGCAGGCCTCTGCCCACCAAAGGAACTCTAGGCGCAGGCAAGGTATGATAGGAATCCTTGCTTCTAGATCCTGTGAATGTTGACACCATAGGCTTTTGAGAGAACATTATAGTTTCCTCATATGCAGCCTTGCATATGGAATTAGAAGAATGCAGGAGGCCATAAATCCCAAGACTTGCAGTATTTGCCTTGCAGATAGCTGGGTTTTTGTGGCCACTTGTTTGAAGTTGTCAGATGAATCGTTTCTCTGGTGTGAGGAAAGCCATCTGGGAAGTTGTATTCAAGCTTGCTCCCAAGGATATAATTTGTTGACAGGGTACCAGGTGGGACTTTCGTTTATGGTGTACCCCAGGCAAGTCAGTACCCTTTGAACAAAGGCCAGATGATTCAAAAGAATGTCCTTGCTTTCTGCCTGAATTAGACAATCATCCAGGTATGGGTATATTTGAATATTTCTTGCCTGCAAAAATGCAATGACTGGAGCTAGGCATTTTGTGAATACCCTGGATGCAGTAGGTAAGCCAAAGGGCAGTGCAGAGAACTGATAGTGCATGCTGCTTTGAAGTGTAGGTATCTTCCGCAATACTCCCTGATAAGATGTACAGGTATGCTTCTTTTAAGTCTAGTGTTGCCAACCATGCATCCTTACCTAGCATAGGAAGCAGCTGGTGAAGAGTCAGCATTTTGAATTTTGGAATCACCAGAAAGGTGTTTAGAATAGAAAGGTCCAGGATAGGGCGCCATGTATTGCCTTTTCTGGGTACCAGTAAAAGTCTCTAATAGAAACCTTGTCCCTTTTCCTCTTCTGGTACCAACTGAATAGCCCCCATGTTTGAGAGAGAGAGAGAGAGAGAGAGAGAGAGAGAACTTGATTTTGGGCCTCTCCCCACTGATTTGGGGGTAGATCTGGCCACCCGTTTGGTGTTGGTAACGTGTGGAAAAGAAATCTGTATCCTTGGGACACTTCATTTAAAACCCATTTGTCCTGGGTAATGAGTTCCCAGTTTTTGGCCTGCAAACCAATCTTTCTGCCTAAAGGTGCATTCAGTCGGGAAGTGCTTGGTAGTTTTAAATGCAAGTCATTGAGACAGTTTTCCATAGGGGGAGTCCTACTACTCCCAGGTTTGGGTGCAGAAACCCCACACTGCCCAAGTCTTATGTGTCCCTTGGGACTGAAAACTAGGGGTTTTTGCTGTGTTTGGGTTTGGCTTGAGAAGACCTGGAAGGGGCTGGAAAGGACCAATTTTTGGAGGGCCAGTGCCTACTAAATCTAGGAGGCTGAACTTGTAAGAAATCGTTAACAGTTTGCATAGATTTAGCTTGATCTTCATTCTTTTTAAGAACTTCTTCAGCCTTGTTGCCAAACAGGCGGTCCTGATTTAAGGGAGCATCCAACAATTTAGCTTTAACATTATCAGGCAAACCTTGCTCCTTAAGTCAAGCATGCCCTCTGAGCACAGACCCAGTAACAGCAGCCCTTCAAGAGGCCTCTAATGAATCAAATCCACATTGCAAAGTATGTTTTCCAACCTGTTCAGCAGGATGCATTAAATCCTGTATTTCTTTATTTTCAGCACAGTCAGGAAGTAACATCATTTTCTGTTTAAGCAATCCAACAACATGTTAATGCCCTTGGGTCCTTGTGAAATAGTCTCTGGATCTGCAATAGGATTTAAAAAGGAATTTATGAGAATCAGGATCCCTGTAATATCGGTCAGGTTTTCTGGGAGCAGGAGGTAAAGAATCTGGGGCCAAACTAGATTCTGAAAAGGCATCAACTATGTTTAGTACAGTAGGTACAGCTAAAGGCCTATGCTGAGGCAGGAGTAAGAAATCCCCAAGCCTCTTTTTTGAATCCGAAAAGTCCTGGCTTTCCCAGTGGAGGGAAGCAGAGGGAATAGAGTCTTCTTAAACAGAATCCTCGTAAGTAGATAAGGGCAAATCCAGATCATCAGAAAAATCAGAATCCTGTTCAGAAGATTCATAAACAACTTCAGTGCAAGGTGTTTTAGAAGGGGGAGGTTCGGCTTCCCCTGATTAGAGTTAAAGATCTTCAGCCATTTGTTTTTTAGGCATTTCTTAGGCATGGTTCGAGATTTTGGCCTAAATGAAGGAGGTGTCTGTTTAATATGCAAGTCCATATGCCTGAATACATCTTCAGAAGCTGGTGCCTGCACAGCGGCTCCGGACCCATCCAAGGTAGAGACATCCGCAGATTCCACAGTTGAAGCATCTTGCGGCATAGTCCGAATGGGTCTCAGTAGAGGCCTGCAAGTCAGAAGTAGAGGATATCAGGGGCTGTGAAAGCGCCTCACTGAGTACTGGCGACTGGGCTTAGGAGAAGCGTCGTCGGCAGCTTTGGACCTCGGCGGGCCTCTGTCTGTCTTTATCTTTGCGTTTTTTCGGAATCCCCGTAGTCGGATAGATAACGGTCTACATTTCTGTATAATTACACCAAAAAACGAAATATTTAGAAGCGAAAATATGCCGAAGGATAGTGCGCTGATTAAATAAAGCACAAAATCGACAGCAAGGTATGTCATGGTCAGGGCCTAGGCAAGGAATACAATACTAATGAAAATCTTTGTGAGGTATTTGCTTTCCACAAGTAGTGCAATTATTAACTTTTACTGACATCAGTAAGGAGCAAGAAAAAGTTTCCCCAATGAGGTACTTAGCTTTCGTTGAAGACTTCGGTTCTGAAACTCGAAAATGAAAATTTCAGGAGTCTGCCGACCAGCACTTGCTAACTGCTTCTGCTTCAGGCACCGTACGGCAAGAAAAGACTGATGTAATGGCGTCGGCTGCAGGTTTTATACCCTGACAACCTGGACAGCAACCGACGCAGGACCCAAGACTTTGTTAATCAGGCCGACTAAGGGCTACTGCAAGCAGATAACTCAAATATAATGACTGCAACAGTGAAACATGAAGAACATCTGCAACAGTGAAACATGAAGAACATCTTAATCCCAAACACTAAGCATTTTGCACTCTTGTTCACAGGTAGACAGCCTTTTACTTGCTGCTTAAACAGGGTGGAGCAGTCAAATGGGGCATTAACAAATGCTACTTTGAGGTGGTCTGCAAAGTCCATCAGTCACAGCCAGGCCTGAGCCTGCTGTCCAAGCAGATCCATCCATCTCTTTATAAAATCAGATGCATGGACATGGAAATTTTACTCACAGTAGCCAACTATGTTTCTGTCTGGGAGTGTAGATCATCTGCCAGGAACTGCTTCAAAGTGTCAGCTGTCTTTTGTGCAACATCCCTCTGAAACCTGATCATGACAGCTATGTAGTTTAGGGCTTAAACCCAACACACATGATGCACAGAAAAAGAAGTTATGCCTTACCATAACGTTCCATCTGTATTGTTGATCCTCGTTCAGTCATTACGTATCGGTATTGGTTCCGAGCTCAGGACCGAGCTGGCCATTTTCCAAGCTCGCGTCAGCTTCAAACTCTCGAGCTAAACTCTCCCTGTTACCCTCAGATCGAGTTTGCAAGTCAAAGAAGGTAGAGGCTACCTCTGGTCAAATAACCTGAGAGAACCGGATGGTGAGATCTACTAGAAACCACAGGAGGGGGAAGGAGGGAGGGTCGTAATTACTGAACGAGGATCAACAATACAGATGGAACGTTATGGTAAGACATAACTTCTTTATCTGATATTAATCCTTGTTCATTCCTTACGCATGGGACAAAGTCCCCAGCTACCTCTATTTCTGGGAGGCTCTCATGGAAGGACATTCCTAAGCACCATAGAACCAAAAGATGCTCTTCCCCTGGAGACCAAATACAATTTGTAATGATTGATGAAGGTATGAGGTGTAGCCCAAGTTGCAGCTGCACAGATGTCATGTAAAGAAGATCTGGCATGGAAGGCAGCAGAAGTTGCCACCAACCTTGTTGTATGAGCTTTCATGGTAGTAGGAAACGAGATATTACATTGTGTATAAATAAAGGTCACACAGTCCCCTTCAACCATCTAGCTAATGTGACCTGAGCAACAGCAGATCCTAATCTAGGGTCCAAAAAAGGCCAAAAATAACTGGTCAGATTTACGAAAGGGTTTAGTCCTGTTTAATTAAAAATGGATTTGCCTGTGTATATCTAGGGTATGTAGACAATACTCTCCTCTGTTTGAATGATTGGGAAAGAAAACTGGCAATTCAATGGCTTGATTAATGGACATTTCAGAGATCATTTTAGGCAGAAATGACTGATTAGTTCTCAGAGACACTATCTCTATGAAAAACCTATGGACTATTGATACATAAAGCGTGAAGTTCAGAAATACATCTGGCAGAAGTAATAGCGACCAAAAACAAGGTTTTCCATGACAAATACTTGCAAGAAGAGGCTGGTTCAAAAGGTGACATTGTCAGAGCCTGTAGAACTAATAAATCCCATGGTTGAATAGGTTCTCTAAAAGGTGGCTTCAGAGGATTCATACCTTTTATGAAGGTCTTGCACAATTTATGGGACATGAGAGGAATCTTGGACACCCTCATGAAAATTAGAAACTGCAGCCAAATGAACTCTAATGGTAGAGGCAGATAGACCCGATTGAAACAGGTCGGCCAGAAACAGGTCGGCCAGATAGTCTAGCATTATCGACACTGGTGCTGAAAAGGGGTCTACTTGTTTGTCTTTTAGCCAAACAAGTAAATCTTTTCCACTTGCTCAGATAAGCAATTCTAGTGGAAGACTTGAGAAGCAATGAGAATATCACGTACTGGTAAAGAAAGATCATTCTGCCTGGCATTCAAGGGAATTGGAGTAGCCAAGCCGTGAGCTTCAGGCTGTTCAAGTTGAGATGAATCAGATTCTGTGGGTGTGAGATCAACTCCGGGGTTGGATGGAGAATCCATGGTCGATCTAGTAGGTGAGACCAAAGGAAAGGGAACCAAATCTGTCGAGGCTAATATGGTGCTATGAGGATAATCTTTCTCTTCAACTGACAAGCTTTCATCAGAAACTGGGGAATGAGGGGAAAGGGTAGAAATGCGTAAAGAAAACCCGAGGGCCAATCATGGACTAGAGCATCCCTGGGTGACTGTCCCGGAGGGAGAATCAGGGCAAAGTAGTTAGTCGGGGATGCAGAGAGGTCGCACACGGACGGCCCCAGTGGTGGAACATCTCCGGCGCTATCAAGCGATTCCGGGACCACTCGTGAGGTTGAAGAATGCACCTGCTGAGTCCGTCTGCTATCACTTTGGAACTCCCGGGAATGTGCGTTGCTAGAAGAAAACGGTTGGTAGCCATCGCCCATTGCCATATCCTCATGGCCTCTCGACAAAGGGGGTAAGATTTGGTTCCACCTTGCTTGTTGATGTACCAGACGACCGCCATGTTGTCTGATTGAATCGCAATTGTCCCAGACAGCAGCAGGGGATGGAATGCTTGTAACTCCAGAAGCACCATCCTCAGCTCTAGAACATTTATATGCAGATGGGCCTCCAGTTCAGACCAAGTGCCTTGGACTGTCTGTCCCTGACATAGCCCCCCCACCCCATCAGGGAGGCGTTCGTGGTCACTGTGGCCTTGGGTTGCTGGGGGGAGAAGGGGCGAGACCATTGTGAGAGATTGTGTCAGCCACCAATTTAAATCCTGTTTGCACCTGTGGGTTACTCGAATCACGGCTGAAAGAGGATGCTGAAAAGGATTCCATTGGGCGAGCAGTAGCCATTGTAGAAACCTCATGTGAAACTTGGCTAGGGGAACAATGGTGATGGAAGCCGCCATGGAACCCAACAGCTGTAGAACCGAGTGAGCCGTGGATTTTTCCTTTGAAAGAATTGGAATTCGTTGTTGCTTTATCCTTAGAATTCTGTGCTCTGGAATAGTAGCTCTGCAGTTTTTTGTGAACAAGATAACCCCTATGAATTCTGTCGACTGAGATGGGGGGAGATTGGATTTTTGCCAGTTTATGGTTATGCCTAGCCTTTGAGCAGCTAGGAGAGAGTATGCCAGGGCTTTTTCCAGTAGATGTCTGGTGGGGGTGGAAATGAGCCAGTTGTCTAGGTATGGAAACACCTGGAATCCTTGAAGTCGCAAGTGAGCTGTGACAACTGCCATGCACTTTGAACACTCTGGAGGCTGTAGAGAGTCCGAAGGGCAGTACTCTGAACTGGTAGTGACTGGCTCCCACACGGAAGCGTAGAAATCTTCTTGATGGCCTGTCCAATGTGGTAGTACACATCTTGAAGATCTATACAGCACATCCAATTGTCTTTTTGGAAAAGCGGGAGGATAGACTGTATTGTGACAGTCCGGAATTTTTGTGTAGTCACAAACTTGTTTAATACACAGAGATCCAAAATTGGTCTCCAGTCCCCGCTTTTCTTTGGCACCAAAAATAGTCCTGAGTAGAATCCGGTTCCTATCTGGTCTGGAGGGACTATTTGGATTACTCTTTTTCTTAGCAGCTTTTCCATCTCTAGTGCTGCTTCTTCCCTTTGACTGGGTGTAACGTCGGGAAGATTTTTTGAAGGGACGGGACAAAGATCGAAGGGGATATGATAACCTCTGGTTAGAATCCTTTGTACCCAGGAATCGGTGGTGATGGTTAGCCAGGCATAAGGGTACAAGGAGAAATGTCCCCCAACCACCTCCACAGGAAAGGAGTTGGGCTGCTCTTCAGAAGCGCTGGTAGGATTGACCAGGGAAAGAATCCCTGGAACCCTGGTTACGCGGACCGCCTCTGCCCCGAAAGGAGAGTCTTCCCTGTGAGTTTCCCCCTCTGCCTCTGGGGGAGAACTCGGCCTGTGTGGAACGGAAAGGACCCTGAGATTTCTTGAACCATATCTTCCCACTCTTTTGGTTTCGGGAGAAAGCACGTTGAGGGGAAGAATAACAGACACCTACAGCAGAAAGGGTCTTACCATCCTGTTCACATCTGGCCACTGTGCTTTTAACTTTGGGCCCAAACAACAAGGAGGCCTCCATGGAAGCATTAAGAAAAGAAGACTTAAAGGGTTCTGCAAAGTTGCACAAGCGCATCCAGGCATGTCGTCTCAAGACCGCAGCTGAACCCGCTGCTCCTTTTGATGCACGAGATATCAGTCGCATAGAGGAGTTAGATATAGATTCAATGGTGGCCAGCTGAGAGGCCACTGTCACGGACCTCATCAGACACGGCACCAGCCAAGGTTTCAGAGAGCTCAGAAACCAGATCCCTTTTGAAGCCTGGTAAAATGTGCCATATAATTCAAGGACCTGATAGCAAAGGTCGCTGAAGTAAAGGTGCGCTTCCCTATCCTGTCCAGGGCCCGGAACTCTGTTAGGCGGATGGACAGTCTGGCTTTCTTCTGCCAGATCCTTTTTTGTTGCGTCCGCCACCACCAAAGCATCCACAGGATGACCTTTGGACCAATGGGAATCCGAAGCAGGAGGAGATGAGATCTTATCTGGTCTCCGGGGAATAGCTTTGACGGTATCAGGAGCCTTCCCAAGCATGCTGCACGATGAGCCGGACAAGTTCATCGGCAGGTGGCATAACCCAGGAGGTAGGGGGCTGGGCGCAAAAAGCCTGCAGGAACACAGATTCCTCAGAGGTCGGATTAGAGGACTGCCAGTCACCTCTCTGTTTCAGGATTTTGAGGATATCACCAAAGGATACCTCAGAGGGTGACCGAGGGGATCCTTCCCCTTCATCGAAATCTGCGTCTTCGGTGAGAGACTCCTCTGTGGAGTCCATGTGCTTCCTCTTACACTAACTTTTCCGGTGGACCTCCTCAGTGGGAGAAGCTGTCGAAGACAGCGGAAAAGGGGATTCCTGAGGGAATATGTCCTGCAGCCCTTGCACCCAGTGTACTAGAGGAGGGCTGAGGTATAGACAGTCCGGTATCGCCAGCAGCAGCAAAAGCCTTCTCCATCAGTTGGAAGGCTGGTCCACCAAAAGAGGAGTGTATGTCTAGCACAGGGGTCACCCCTCCCCTAAGTGGCTCAGCCTGCCAACCCGGAGTCCCTGATGGCTGTGGAGCAGCAAGTAATGAGTGTCACAACTGACATCCTGGGTCATTGCAAAACTTTCCTGCCATGAAGGCAACTGCGGTTCCTTAGTGAGATCTATAAAGGGAACGGCAGAAGGGGAAGACTGTGCTATATCCATGGACTTCAAAGGCAATGAAGGAGGAGAATAAGAAGGGGTCTTTGGAGATAGGTGGTGATCACCTCCCAAGGAAGGATAGTTCCTGAGGGGTGGGATACACCTCTGGCCAGGAGTACCTGGTCCACAAGACGCAACACATGTTCGGAAAGGCTTCTAGTGGACCTCACGGAGACCGAGGGAGAAACAGGCCTGTCCACAGAAAAGGCAGACTTAGTGCCCATCTCATCTGACCGCACCAAGGACAACGGTGCTGAGAGAGACTGGACTACTGTTGTCTGCACCGAAGAAGTCATCGGTGCGGAGGTCATTGTTTGCACAGACACAGGGATCAGTGCCTAAATGGTTGTCTGTGCCGAAGCTGGAACCAACAAAACTGGAGTCAACAATAAAGGCGTCGGTTCCGAGGAAGATCTCGGAGCAGACGCGGTCAAGGTCTGCGCAGATTGAATGGTCGGTGCCGATAAGAGTGGTAATGGTCTGAACCAAGGAGCCCCTCGGTGCCGATATATATAGAAGGCTGCAGGAGAAGACAGAGCCGAAATCACTAATGGAGCCGAAGGTCTAGGCACCGAAAGCACTGGGGCTGACAGAGACAATAAAATATTAACTTTTCTGACAGAAAAGTAATCTGTAAAGCTATTAAACAATTGACTCTACTTGGCTCAAGAGAAGTAGCTTGACACGACCGAATGGCAATGCGGCAAATGAAATCTGAGGTAACACGGAGAGGGGGATTGTAGGTAAGAGTTTGAAGCGGACGCGAGCTTGGAAAATGGCCGGCTCAGTTCCGAACTCGGAACCAATACCCATGCGTAAGTAATGGACGAGGATTAATAATATCAGATACATCTTTCCATCAACCTAGATTCCTTATTGGGAGGATGACTGGATGAATATCCTCTTCAAAAAAAGGTGTCCTTTGCTCCAATACAGTCTGTCCTTGAGGGTAGGAAAAATCCCATCAGGTTTTCGGAGATAGGCTCAGTCATGTCCAGCTCCTTCCATACTCTGAACAGATTATGTCAACAAGTTTATCTGGAGGAGGAATTACCCATGCAGAAGGGGAGAGGAATTATAGGACTCCTGTAAGATTTGTTCCTCTGGAGAGGTTGGGGGCAGCTGGCCATGATCCCCTATACCTCAACATCTCAAACTTCACTAAAGGAAGAGTCCTTCACAGGTGATTTGGGAGAAACTTCTTTGTTCTAACTCTTTAATCGGGATAACAGACTCCAAGAGTTTCCTCCTGTACTTCCTCTTCTGTGGTGGTCCACGCTGCTGAGCTTCCTGAACAGGAAACCCTAAATCTCACCAGTTTCAGCCTACACTTCCCCTGATCCTGCAGGAGCAACTATGATGCTCTAGCCCAAGGATCAAGAGTTGAGTCTAAGGGAAGCACTGGCACCTCTGTAGCTATAGGCACAAAAGTACTTCTAACAGTGTCCTTCTGTTAGAGTGGGTCTGCTAAAATACCTGGCCATGCTGGGATCAAAGCAAATGGCAGTGAGGCTGAAAGCAAAGAAGTAAACACAGCTCTTACAATCAGTGTTGAAACCAAGAGAGACCTTTGGTCCTGAGGAACTAAAATCTGAGCTCTTTGACACAGAGAAGCACCCCAACAGAATGGGTGCTGGATGCTCAATGTCAATTCCAGGAGACCTAACAACCAAATTCAGCAACAAGGTTACTGATGTCAAAAAAGTTGGTGGAAATGCAAAGTCAATTGCTCCAACTGTGCCTGAAACCAAGCTTAGAGGAGGAAAGGCAAACGGAGGGACCAAAGACAATCCTTTGTCTGTGGTAGTGACTCTGGGGGACGGGATAACACCATATCAAATCTGAGTATTTTCAAAGGCCATCATCATGTGCACCCAAATCCAGCTCTGATGGCTTCCTCAAGGACCTTTGTGGCTGAATAAAAATAGTGGAAGGATGCCTAGAAAACAATTCCTGCTCCAAGATTAAAAAAAAAAAAAGTTATATACTCACCATAACGTTCCATCTGTGTTGTCCATTTTCACTCTCTCTCAACAATCTGGTTCGGATCAGACTCTGGGACTTTTTTTTTTGTACAGCTCATGGCCATTAGAATTCTTGTGCTCCTCCAGTACCCATAATACTCCACTCCCTAACGTATCTCAGATCTTGTTTGCTGGCTTATAGTTTTAAAAGAATTACCACCACCCAGGTAAGAGGCCACTATCTGGAGCTGAATAGCAGAGCATTGGCTCCCTTGTTACCTCTCACTCTTACAGACAATATTACTGAAAATGTAGGGGGTTGGTGGGAGGGGAGTTGAGGAAGAATGAAAATGGACAACACTGATGGAACATTATGGCGAGTACATAACTTCTTTATCTGATGTTGTCAATTTTCATTAATTTCTCAAAAACTGAGACAGAGTCACCAGCTACCTGAAATCCAGGGGGGACACCAAGGAAGAATATTTCTGAGCACTGCTGAGCCAAATGCTAATCCTTCCCCTTGAGACCAGATCTAACTACGGAGTAATAAAACGTTGAGGATTACCTAAGCTGCAACTGCACAGATATCGTCCATGGAAGCCCTGGATAAAAATACTGATGATGTTACCATGACCCTGGTTGAATGGGCTCTCAAAAGTTCTGGTAAGGATAAGCCCAGTTTGTTATATACAAATCAACCATCTGACTAAAGTTACTTTAACTGATTTGCCTAATTTAGATTCCAAAAAGGAAACAATTTGTCTGTTTTTTCTGAAATTCTCTGTTCTATGTAAATAAAAACATCTGCCTGTGAACATCCAGCAAATGTAACATATTCACCTTTGCTTCTGAAATTTGGAAAGAAAACTGGAAGATTAATGGACTGACTGATGCTGGATTCTGACACCATTGAAGAAAGGAAGGATTGGTTTGCAGTGCTACCCGGTCTTTATGAAATATTAAACAAGGTCTAGAAGACAAAGTTTGAAGTTCTGAAAGTCTTCGAGCAGAGGTAATGGCTATCAAAAAGATAAGTTTTCCAGGTTAAAAACTTTAGTTTTCACATTCTGATGCAGGACTCAAGGGAAGAATGAACCAAGGCTTGTAGTATTACATTTAAGTCCCATGGTGGAGTTGGATCTTTATAAGTCTGTCTCAAAAGAAGTGTATCCCTTAAAAAGGTCTTACAAAGTTTTGATGACACTAAGGTGGAATTTTCAACTTCTATGCGAAATTTAGAAATGGCAGCTAAATGAACTTTTTCAGCTGAAGAACTGGCCCCTTCATTAAAGATTGTTGCTAGAAACTCAAAGAACTTTCAGTACTGGTGCAGAAAAGGGGTCAATATCTTTTTGCGGCATCCAAAAAACAAATATTTTCGATTTACTTCTGTATATTTTCCTAGTGGAAGATTTATGGGAAGACAAAAGTATATGATGGATGGGAAGAAAGCCTGGGTTGTTTAGCTATCAATGCAAGTAGACAAACCGTGGGATCAGTTTTAGGTTTGAGATGTCTGGATGAATGATGCTGTCAAGACAGGACGGCCAGAATAGATTAGGCCAAATAAAGGCAACCAAATCTGTTGAGGCCAATAAGGGGCAATGAAAATGATTTTGCTTTTTAATCAGGAAGCTTTCTGCAGAAATTTGAGGATTAAGGGGGTTGGGGGTACGCATAGAGGAAACTGGGGGCCAGACAGGCTAGGAAGAAGTCTATTGGCTAAAAAAGTAGAGTAGCTAACCTGGATACCTTGCCTGGAGAAATCTTTTTCCAGCACAGAAGTTCAAGTTTCCTCTTTTTTTTTCTTTTCTACAGAAGGAAGGATGTCTCAACCAGCCCACTGGAACTTTGTCAGAAGGGAGGATCCTCTTAGCCACACGTTTATGCCAATCTACAAGTGTTCTGGCACTAAACATCTTGCAGATTGGGGTGGGGCAGCATCTAAATACAGTGCCCCAAAGCAAACCAGGCAGATCATAAAGATCTTGGGAAGGCAACTTTCGACTGCATTGCTTACATTTATGGAATCCCTGCTTGGTTTCCTACTTCATTACTACGCCAAAACTCCAAAACTACAATCACAAATATAAAAGTTAAAGGAAGAAATTTCTTTCCTTGTTTTGAAAGTGTGTGATTCCACAAATCCAATAGATGGGAAAGTGCTGAGCAGGGAGGGAAAGTCCATGTAGCCCATTGGCTATGAAAAAGGGTCATAAGGGGGATAAAAAGGAAGCTCTCTCAACAGCAAAACTTGTAATGTGACCAAAACACTTGCCCGAAAGGAGAAAACACCCCACAAACAGCAAAATACTGAGTCACTCGCACAAGCTCTTTGAGAAGAGTCTTTACAGGATGCAATGAGAACTGGAAATCTTACAGTGGGGGAATTATGGGGAGGGATTACCTCAAGCTTCTGAGGATTCTGTTGCCATCACAATAGGGTGTCAAAAGCACCAGTCCTGCTTGTTTTGTATCCAGAAAGGACTGTAGAAATGTTTCAGTTGGAAAACATGGTTCAGTCGTAGTTCATTACACAGAAAACACTTGCAAATTATACTACATACAGACATCTCAACATCCACACTGCACTTTCACCACATGTACTGATGCTGTTTCTCAAGGCCAGCTGCCTTCAATCATTCAAGCCCCCCAATCAATGTTCAGTACAGATCATTTAGTAGTACTCATTGAAAATTTGATCTATATAAACAAATGTTCAGGAAGGCTACTTATAGTAATACTTAGCGGAAGTGGTTGGGGGCACTTAGTTTCACATCACTGCAGTTCTAACATGACAGTATATACATACCAGATTGGAAGTTAGAGGTGTGACTGACTGCATAGCTGTGCAGCCTTTAAATGGGGTTGGGAAGGGAATACAAAAACTCAGCAGTCCACAGAATGCCACCAACAGACAGAAATAATGGAATTTTATTACATTTTTGCAGTTTGCTCAATTTTTTTTTCATAGTGAATGAAGAACAGACGTAGGATAAACTACAAATACTTCCATCATCGGGACTCATTACATGAGACTGTACGAGGCACACTGGAGCAGTGTGGGGAGTTGGGGGGTTGAAGTTGTATTTTTCTTGGAAATCTGCTCTGTAAACATTTTTGTACTACACTTACAGACCTCTTACTAAGCTACAGAAGTGGCTTAGTTTAGGATATGTGGGTGCAATATTTCATCTTGTGGTGGTGCGGTAGCATTGTCGCCTCACAGTAAGACTCTGTCCGGTTCGATTCTCAGCTAGAGCGTCTTCTGCGTGGAGACATGCGTGAATGGGCGTACCTTTGTTGAAGGTTGTGCGTCAGGGCTGGTAACTCGGCGCGTAAAAATCAACTACCAATCATTAGTGGACCGGAGTTCCGCTGTGGCGACCCCTAACCGGGAAGAGCCGAAAAAAACAACATGCTCACACAAAGTTGTGGATAAGCATACTCATCTCAGGAGTAAAGAGAATTCTCTTGTTCAGATGAGTATGCTCTTTCAGGATCCACAGCAACTCTGATTTCTTGCCAATCATGCCTACATAAGAAGAAATGAGACAAAGAGCAACCATTTTTACAAGCATTCCTCCACAATTCCATTGGATTTTTAACACTTGATATTTTATTTTGTACTTTTCCCACTTGTTGTTTCTTTCGGCTTTTCCCGGTTAGGGGTCGCCACAGCAGAACTCCGGTCTGCTAATGATTGGTAGTTGATTTTTACGTGCCGAGTTACCAGCCGTGATGCACAACCTTCAACGAAGGTACGCCCATTCACGCATGTCTCCATGCAGAAGACGCTCTAGCTGAGAATCGAACTGGACAGTGTCTTACTGTGAGGTGACAACGCTACCGCAGCACCACCACCACGGGTTGTAACCTCCAATAAAGCACGCATCATAATTTTGAGCACTGAAATTTCAATTTCTGAAAGAATGTTATTTTTGTGTGACCTTCTCCAAGATTTACTGATCTCAGGGGAGTGGAAGGAAAAATATCCCATGCAGTAAAAAAGGCATAGCCCTCATAGGAAAATACAACTTTTAAAAATTGAAACTTTGCAATCAGACAACTTCCTATCACAATTTTGAGAAGTGAAAACATGCCTACTTCTTAAACAGCTTTTTCTAACTGTGAAAGAACTAGTGCTATACCCCTGCTGTGGAATGAAGTCTTCTCTACAAAATCAGATCGATGCATTACCCAATTGGTGTCATGTCACTGAAATAAAGGATGGGACAGAAACATTCAACATTTCTAAAATCAGAGACAGGTGCATGAAGAACCCTTGTCCTTGTTTATAGGATGAAGGAACAGCTTCTACGGCACCACTGAAAAGGGAAATCCCACCTGTCACAAAAGCTCTGCAGAGACGGCCTGGCCTCTAAGCAGTGGTTCGTCTGAGTGGATGGACTAAGAGCACTAAGACAAGGCTATTGAAAACTACATTTTATGACACAACACTTAAAGGTAGGACACATCTAGAGATTCCCCATAATCTTCACTATGAGGACTGCCCATGGTAATAGTTATATTTCTGGATTGACCAATGTGTTGTCCTAGGTGACAAAACATGCAACACTGGAAGAGGTAAGTCAATACCACAAATGAGAGTTGTCTTCAGTCTACAAGTAGGCTCTTTAAGCTGAATGATTAGACCTGGAATGGGAGAAGAGTTATGGGGTCCAAAGTATGTGCGTGTGTGGTAACTAAGTCTGACAGTGGAGAGGGCCTGCTTCTACTTCAATACGTCATCCAACAGGTTGTGTAAAGTCTGACTGAAAAAAGAATATAACCTGCCCCATGAAAATGGGGTCCAGGATAGTCTGACTGTGGCAACACTCATGAGCCTGATGGCTAGCCACATTTACAACAGTTGAAGCTACAAAGCAGGCTCCAGAGATGTCCACTATGAACAAGCAGAGGTTTCACCACATCCTCCTTGAGCCTAGAATCAGGACAACAGACTATTCCATTAATTCATTCACTACAGAAGAATGGCTCAGAGTCGCAACTATTCTTGGATCCATAACTTCAAGTTTTTGGTTAAATTTTCTTGCAGCAAGGAATTCTTGGTTGGTGCTGCCAGAACATATTCCACTAAAATTATATGTATGGACTTTCAAATACATTTCTAAATTAATAACAGCAAACAATTCTTCACATCAGTAAACATACTTGTCCAATGGAGGAATGCAAATTACTCCTAAATTAACTCGGAACACTTTCTTCCAGCATAAGAGATTAAGAATATCAAAGATGCTGTGAATATAGGAGATAGTCCCCAGGAAAAAATTCCCAGCAAGTGAACAACTTAAAACAACTGATGGACTAAAATAGGGTGAGAATTTTGTCTGCCACAAAATCAGGATGAGCAAAAAAGTACAGTTGTGTAAACTTATAACAGGTGTCTAGATGACTACTGCTGCAGCAGCCTTAGCTATATGGGTTATATCCTACCAAGCATATAACAGCCAGACAGCTTCCAAAGTTTCAGGGCATCTTCCATGTGCCCAAAACGTCAGCTCGAGCTGAGCCGACTAAAATGACCGGTTTGGATGCCAACCCCTTCAGGGCTTTCATGCCAGAGAGGAGAGGGAGGATAAACCCTGAAAGGACAATGCTAGGAATAAAAAAAAAAAAAAAAAAAAAGTATTCGTACTCTGGCATAAACAATGCACACAAAAACATGACAGAGGGAGGAAGGAAGGGATTGGCTGCTCTAGCAGCGATCAAACATCTACTGTTATTTTAAGTTTACTTACACAACTCTATTACATTCATCATATTAATCACTGCTGCAGTAGCCTCACTTATACGAGTAGACTACCCTATCTTACTACATTTGGGAGGTGGAAGGGGAAGAGACCAGGAATCCCTGGGGAATGGTCCTAGTAAACCTGATCTAGTCCTAGAGAAGGAATTAAACTTGTAAAGACTAGCAAACATATGTACACAGGACCAAGTTACTGCTTTTAGAATCCTTCTAAAATCCAATCCTTATGAAAAAAACAAATGGAACAAAGACCCTGGTAGACAAAATGAGCAACTGATCTGAAGATGTGAAAGAATCAGTTCTGTTAATTTATTACCAGAGTTGTCTGTGGATATCCAGTGCATGGAGTATCCTTTCTACCTCATTTTAGGTTCAGTAAAAACTGGAACCCCCCCCCCCCCAAAAAAAAAACAAAAAAAAAAAAAACCCAGCCAAGCTAGAGTTTTCACTATGTGATACCTTAAACCTCCTGTAATAGAGGTCCACGGGATATAAGCCAAGTGACCACTTAACAACAAAGTGTTTCAGCTAAATGGCTTCTGAATGTTCATAACTCTTACTTTTAAGTTTTTATGGTTACACTCAGGCCAATAAAGGCAAATCCTACTAGCTGTGGGCATGCATACTTCAGTCTTTTTATTGATGTCATTAGCATGGCATATGTGGATATGGGTAAAAAGGTCACACACAAACCATTCAGCAAAAACTGCAAGAAAAACACAGCCAAGCTAGGGTTTTCACTGTTTGGATACCTTAGACCGCCTGTAATTTACTAGACTAAATACCATAAGGATTTACAAAAAATATAAATAAAAAATAAATGGACATTGAAAAGCCATAGCTGAAAAACGAAGTAATTTAAGGAGTCATTTGCATATATCCCATGGACCTCCATTAGAGGAGGTTTAAAGCATCACACAGTGAAAACTAACTTGGCTGTTTTTCTTGCAGTTTTTACTGAATGGCTTTGTCTGTGCAACCTTTTTACTGTTTGGATGTTCATTTTAGCTTCAGGAAAGAAAATGGGAAGATAGGCACTTTGGCTTAAAGTAAAATCAGAAGGATTAGTTCTTAAAGATACAGTGTCTCTGTGTAAAATGGCATAGGACTGATTCATTATAAAAGCTTGCCGAGGTTAGAACAGCCAGTAAAACAACTTTATAAGTTAAGATTCTCAAGTTAGCCAGATTAGCTGGTTCAAATGAAGCAAGTGTTTGCTTCTCTAACAACATTAAGCAAGGATAGGCCTCTGGTTTTCTTGGAGGCCTCTTGTGCAAACCCCTCCCTTGAAAAGCATTTCGACATGAGAATGCATTGAAAGAGAAGGATCAGTGAGCAGACATGCTGAAACAGCTGATAAATGAACTTGATGAAGATGTAAGATATGTCACTGGATAATAATTCACAAATAATGTAAAAGCTAGAGGCCAACTAGCCCTGAACGTTTTCCACTTAAAGTTGTTGGCACCAACTAGAAAACCCTTTTCATTTGCCAATATAGGTTTTTCTAGTAACAAGCTTTATTACCTCCATTAGTACTTGCTGCATGTTTCCAGTAAACAAGTGCCTAAAAGGAATCAAGACCCTGTCATCCACGCAGTTGGCTGAAGTTGATTAGGGTCGGGTTGTGTCAAACACCCCAGATATTGTGCGAGTAGAGCCATTCTGTGAGGAAGGCTGCAGCAACTGGCCATGGCCGCTTCCAAAAGAAACGAGAAAGATTAGTTGTGTAAGAACTTACCATAATGACAGATGTTCTTCTCTTCTCTGTTGCAGTATTCCTGACATAAGGGAGTTGCCCTGCCAAGGCGACGGCCCAACGTTGGCCAGTATATCAAAGTCTTTTACTACCTAGGGTGTGCGGTACATCTTGATGTAGGCCACTATCAGATGTCAAGCCATAAAAGAGAGACACAGGCATACAGAGAAACAATCTAAGGGAATGAGGATCAATGTATCCAAAAAAACGAGGAAGTGGGGGGAAGGAGGGAGGGATGGAATACTGCAACAGAGAAGAGAAGGACATCTATCCTATGTCCTTCTAGTCATCTGTTGCGCTATTTCTGGCATAAGGGAGAGTACAAAAGCTCATGCAGAAAGGAAGAGGAAGTGACAGAGGAATTTTCTATGAAGCCATAGAGAATGGCTTTGGCAAATCCTGCCTTGGATCTGGAAATGGAATCCAGCTCATGTTTGGTGAAGGTGTGGACAGATGTCCAAGTGGCTGCTTCAAAGAAAGAGTTGGTGTCCAACCCTTTGAGAAAAGCCCCTGAAAAAGACACTGCCTTGAAGAGCTTTGACTGAGCCTGGAAGAACTTTACCATGGTGAGAGTATCAAAAGGCAATGGATTTGGATATCCAACTGGAGATAGTCTGTCTGAACAAAGGCAATCCCAGAGCCCTGGGGTGGAAGGACACAAAACAGTTGGCCCAGTTTCCTAAAGGGTTTAGTTTTGTGCAAGTAAAACATAACTTATGTGTACATCAAGAGTGTGAAGGATCCTCTCGCTACTGTTCTGGTGAGAGGGGAAAAAGGACAGGAGATGAACAGGCTGGTTTAAGGACAATTCATTGACTACCTTTAGCATGAAGGAGGGATTGGTTCGTAGGGAAACCTGGTCTTTGTGGAAGGACAGGAAAGTAGATGCCATAAGGGCTTGATTCCAAAACCAGCCTGGCGGAGGTAATCCCCACCAGGAGGACAGTTTTCCAAGTACAGTGTTAGAGAGCTAGAAGAAGCTGGTTCAAAAGGGGCTTGAGTCGGTTTCTCCAGCACAAAGTTGAGGTCCCAGGGTGGAGCTACAGGTCTCCCGAGAGGTTTGATGAGGACGACACCTTTAAGGAATTGCTTCACTTCAAATCTGGTAGCTAAGGGTGGAGAAAGTGGCAGAGAGGCACAAATAGCTGACAGGTACACAGGTGGACAGTAGTCTCTCCTTTGATAATCACATCGCCACACTGGTCAGGAAATCCTTCTACGTAGCACACCTCATCACAAAAGGTTTCTCATCCAGAAAAAAAGAGGTCATTGTTCCCCTCTACTCATCACTCAGACCCATTATAGAGTACAATGCCCCTTTTGGTATGTACCTCACAAGATATCTACAACAACTGGAAAGGCCGCAAAAATACCTCACAAACAGGATTACTGGCCTCAAACAGATGCCTTACGCAGACTGTCTAAAAAAAACTCCAGCTTTACTCCGTCGCATATTGCCTACTCAGAGGTGACCTCTGCCTAACATACAAAGCTGTCAAACCCAGAGCTGTTGGACATGCTCCACTTAAAGAAATCCCAATCCCTTCAAGCTACACGCTCTAGGGACCTACACCTTGTCACCACAATAAACAGAACATGCTGGAGGGATAGATTCTGTCCCAGAGACTTCCCATACTCTGGAACTTCTGGAACAGACTACCTATCTATGTCAAACAGAGCTCCTCATTAGCACGCTTCAAGAAAAATCTTGATGACTGGATGGGTAATAGGAAGTTCACCCCGGGGATCACTTCTGTTGTTCTGCTTGACAGGGGCACAGGAAAATAATTTTCCTGGGTGGCGAAAGCCAGGGTACCTTTTTGGCTAGGCTTGTATAGGCCCCTAGGGCCAATAGCCTAGAACCTACTTATGAACCTATGTGCTTTTATGGACAACTAAGCTAATCCTGCATCAAGCTATTCACACAGATATGACTGAACCATTGGGGGGGGGGGGACCTCTGTAAGTGGGGCCTGTTTTTTTGGCAAGACACCAAAGCAGGAATCCCTTCCATTTGGAGAGGTAAAATCTTCTGGTATTAGGTTTCATGGCCTCCTGCAGTACTTGAAGCATGTCCTCAGAATAAAGGTATCTGAAAAGAATCAGGGCTCTATCACCCACAGGTTTAGTTAGAGGGTCTCTAAATGTGGGTGGATGAGTGAGCCCTTGTTCTGTGTTGGTAGGTCCACTCTGTGGGCAACTCGTGATGACGGTCCTTGGCTGGATGAAGGAGAAGTGGGAACCAATGCTGTTTTGGCCAATAGGGAGTCATCAGCAAGATTTCTTTGGTTTGTCCTGTTGAATTTTCAGCAGGACTTTCGTAATAAGTGGAAGGGGGAAATGCATACAGGAATTTTCCCTTCCAGAAGATTGCTAGAGCAATCCAGTCTCCATGCCTGAGAATGGGGCTCTCTGGCACAAAACTTTGGAAGTTGCTTGTTCAGGGGGAAGGCAAAAAAAAGTCTCATCTGTGAAATACCCCACTGGCGGACACTGTCCAGGGACACATCCCCGGAAGCATCTATTCATGGGCCTGTGTTCTGGATCTGCTTAAGAGTGTCTGCCACATTATTCTGACTGGAAAGGATGTAGAACGCCTGGAGAGAGACATCTAGTAGGTGTGCTAGATCCCAGACTTGTATGGTTAGTCTGCCAAGGAGGAAGGATCTTGTCCCCCTCGTTTGTTGCTATACCACAAGACTGTCATATTGTCTGTGTGTATATGTAACCTCCCTGGTCTGAGCAGGGATTGGAAGGTTTGAAGAACAAGGATTAGTGCCTTTATTTCCTTGACATTTATGTGATCCTTCCTCTGGGAGGGTGTCTACTGTCCCTGCATGTGTGATGTTCCGGGGCTGCTCCCCAGCCTGTGTCCGATGCATCTGTGTACAGCACGAGTTGGAAGTGGGTGAATGGGAGGTCTGGGTTTAGAGACAGATGTGTTATCCACCACTGCAGCTCATTCATGAGAAAGGGTAGGAGGAGGATTTGGTATTGTAGAGGGAGAGCATATTAAGACCACACTGACTTTAGGAACCACTGGAATTTCCTCATTCGTAGCCTTGCTAGAGGAAGCACAGGGATATCAACCTAAAATTTCTCAGGAACTGTCTTGCAGACAGTAGATGGAGGGGGAGAATCTCAGCAAAGAACATAAAAATCTCTTGTGCCTTGGTAGGTGGGAAGAGACACCACCATACTCTTGGTCTGAAATCTGCACCCTAGAAAGGCATGGCCCTGGGATGGAACCAGGGAAGATTTAATCCCAGGCTCTATAGAAAGGCAATTGTCAGTTGGAGATTTTTGTTCAATTCCGTTTGGGAATTAGCTTGAATCAAAATGCCATCTAGGTTGGGGAAGATTAGAGTATCCTGGAATCTGCAAAAGGTGACCACAGTTGCTAGACATTTTGTGAAGACACTTGAGGCATTGGAGAGTCCAAAAGGCAAAAACAAGAACTGATAGTGTGAAGATCCCACATAGAAGCGTAGGAATCTCAGAGGTAAGCATCCTTGATGTCTATGGAGGCTAGGAATGCTTGAGGGAGGATGAGTGAATAAGGTTTGCAGGGTAAGCATTCTGAATGAGAACTATGAGGAAAGTCCATTAGGTAGGAGAGGTCTAGGATGGGTCTCCAAGGACCCTCCTTCTTGTGAACTAAAAATAGGCAAGAGTAGAAGCCTCTTCCCTCTTGTCCTGGGGGCACAAGTTCGATAGTGTCCTGTTCAGGCAGGGTTTGCAGGACTGGAGGAAAAAGAGGCTCCTGTTCTTTTGGAGGTTGGGGTATACCCCCTGAAGGGAGGCACCTTGTGCCAGACCATGAAGTATCCCCCTTGATGCTGCTTAACACCAAAGAGTCTTGAGCAATGTGTTTCCAGGATGGATGGGATAGGGTTAGGTGCTGGGAGATGGAAGGGATACCCTGACTGCTTGAGGAGTCACAAGGAAGAGCCCCGTCTGATCAGGAAAGGGCTGCTTAGCAAGCTGAGAAATGGAAGACTTAGGAGGAAACTGACTTGTTTTCTTAGGCCTTTTTTGGGGGGTTTGATTGTGTTCTGGATTGCCTGCATATAAAAAGACTTGTTTTGGAGGGTAATTCCTGTGAAATTTAGGCACAGGGGATACCACAATGTGCATAAAGTCCAAGTTCCTTACTCTTTTCTTGCAAAGATTTGAAAAGTTCTGCAGAGTTGTCCAAGGGGGCATGCATTAGTTTTCCCTTAATGTCCTCAGGGAGGGGCTGAAGCCTTAGCCAGGCGAATCTTCTTAGGGCAGAAGAGGAAGCTGCAGCTCTTAAGGTGGCTTCTGCAGCATCATAGCTGCATGTAAAAGAATGTCAGGCTACCTGAGAAGAGAGAGCAATTGGGGAGGATGCCAAGGCCTTGTTTTCTGCATCTAGCACAGCTAAAATAAGTTTTGAAAGTTGAGACAGGAGTTCCAGATTATACTTGATCCTGTGGGTCTGGTAGTTCAGAGTTCTGAAGGCCAGGGTGGCTGATGTATACATTTTCTTGTCCAACCTCTCCAATTGTCTGCTATTCTTGCAAAACCACAAAGCACCAACGCTATTCTTGTCCGAAGGGAGGTAGAAGGAAGTGACCTGGAGGCCTTATCATAGGCTACTGACATCACAGAAGGGTCTGTAACTGGGGCTTTGAAAAGAAAATTGCAGTCCTTAGATACTTTGTAGTACAAGTTTGGCTTTTTCAGAGCTAGAAGCAGAGTGTCAAGATAACAGGAATTAGATGTAAAAGCATCTAAAAATACTGGTATAACAGGAGGAATGGCTATGGGACTGTACTTGGAGGTGGTCATAATGCTTTTGAATCTCTGACATGTCTCTATTGCCCCAAAGTGGCCACGCATCCTGGAGATAGTCTCCCCAAAAGAAATGTCCTCGATAGGAGATTCTGTTCCATTTGAATCTTCTTTCAGGTGAGGCATAATCTAAACGTGAGGGGATCTGGGATGAGTAATCCAAAGGATCAATGTCCTCCTCAAATGACGAATCTTCCTCAGAAGTGGCCTGAAACCTATGTCTTTTCTGTGGGGAGGCAGGCCAAGCAAGAGGGGAAGCAGGGTGACCAGTGGAAGGCCTAAGTGCAATGAAGGCCTTAAACAGGCCTTGTGCAAAAGTTTGCCATTCCTTCCGAGGGCCGGGGGGGGGGGGGGGTGAAACATGCTTAGTTTTTTGCTTCTTCTTTGCTGAAGTATCCATGTGATGCAAAGAAGGCGGGCCGGACGCAGGCCTGCATTCGACAGAGTCCGAGTCAGCATCCTGCCTAACAATGATCTGAGCAACTCCCCTAAGGAGTTCCAACACACTAAGCCTGTGTTTCCCCTGTACACTGGTAGTCTATGTCCGAGCTGTCTCTCTGGACGTGCATATAATCTGGTACCAAGGCAGCCTGCAAAGTGGGCCCGGCCTCTGGATCTGGATTCATGAAGGTACTTTAGGAGAGACATTTGTATACAGAGGCAAAGCTTTGGCTGCAGGCCTATACTTTTTGGCCTTACGTATAGCAGGTTCGGTTGTTGGGTCCGAGGAGGTTTCCATTGCACTCTTGGCAAAAAGCTTAAACACTGGTTTTCTAAGTAGATCACGAGAGACGATGAACTCTGGTGGGTCTTTGATATAAGACTGACAAATGGAGCAGTTTTTGTGGTCATGCTGGGGCCCGAGGCAAAGAGGCACTGGGAATGACCATCCTTATGTGGAATCTGTCTTCCACAGTCACACTTCCCTTTCCTGGATGACATTAACCTCAATAAGACAAGGTAGCAGAAGACAAAAAAGATTTCCTCAACAGGGCACTTAGTTTAGAAAGCAGTTCAATCAGCAGAGTGACATCCGGGAATGGTGATTCCGACTGGAGGCAAAGAAGTCCTGAGAGTGGTGTGTGCGTACGTCTCTTATGGCTGACATCTGATAGTGGCCTATGTCAGACATACCATGCACCCTAGGTCGTAGAAGACTTGTATACTGGCAGCAGTCGGGTTGTCGCCTTGGCAGGCAACTCCCTTACATCAGGAATACTGCAACAGATGAATAGGAGGACATCCACTCTGTCTGGGTCAGAAGGGAATCACCACAATTATCTTGGGGAAACTCCTTCTGAATTTTCAGAAGAAACCAAGTACCACTGGAAAGGGTGGAACAGCATACAAGAACATTCCTGTCTAAAAAGAAGATAAGGCACCCATCTTCCAGGCATTCTTGCATGGAGTCCTGGAGCAATATTTTGCCAGTTGATTGTTCAGAGTTGAGCCAAACAGGTCTATATGAGGAACTCCCCATAGATGGATCAAATCTTGGAAGACCCCATGATCTAGTTTTCCATTAGTGAGGGTATGCTCTTGTCCTACTTGGCTTGTCTGTCACAATTTTTCTCTAATGGACTTTAGGATGCCTATAGACAGAGACTTTGTTGTGAAGCCATATCCCAGACATGAGTGATCTGCAAACGGGGTACAACCTGGTTACCCCTTGCTTGATGTACCAAGGGACTATTTTTATTTTCTGTAACAGAGGGCTAGGGGACAAAAGAGATTTAGAGAGCTCAGTGCCTTGGTCACAGTAAGCATTTATTTTACATTTAAGTACTTGACTGTCCTTTTTGTCCCACACACTGCAGATATTTTCCTTCCTGAAACTACTCCCCAAGCAAAGTCCTTGCCATTTGTAGTGACTAAATGCTTTGGAGTGGGGAGGGAGAAGGGGATACCTGGTTTTAGGAAATCTACTGTCTCCACCAAATGATTTTTCTTCTGACAAACTCCAGCACTGGGATTTGAAAAGACAAAGGAAGTTAGTGCTGGGAACAAAGACTCTGGATAACATTGTTTCTTTATGTTGAGTCTTGCTAGATGCATCACTGGAATCATAGAAGCTACAAGACTCAAAATCCTAAGGTATTCCCTCGCAGTAACTGAAGTCTGAGTGGAAAATTTTAGATTTAGATATAGATCGACTTTTTCCAGTGGAAGAAAAGCTCTGAACTGAGGTGTCTAGCTGATAATTCAGAAACACAATCCTGTGTAAAGGAGTCCAAAAAGATTTTTTCAATGTTCTCCCAAGTGAAAGATTCCTGACAATCTGAAAACTCTGCAAAGACAAGCAAGTTGTCTAAATATGGAAAAATATGCATACCCTGTAGCCTACAATATGCTACAACTGGTGTTTGGACTGTCTTGGGGCAGTGGACAGTCAAAGGGTAAGGCAAAGTAGAGTTGTGCCACACTTACCATAATTCCTGATGTTCAAGTAGATCCATGTCACAATACTGATTCTTAGATCTTCATGTCATGCAGAAGCCCACAACTGGCATGATTTAGAGTGTTTACATTATCCCTATCAGACATCCAAAGACTTGCGTCCGAACATCAGGGTATAATGGCATCCATCTGTGTCATCTTCATGCCTTTCTATGGAGTGAACGAGCAGACTGATGTCACAGGACAGACTCACCTCCCCAGTTGTCTGGATTAAGTGAGTAGGGAAAACATAGGAGATAGAGAGGGAATGATTGAGATAAGAGCACTATCTGCAGAAAAACTCATCTGCCCCTTGCACCCAACAAGGGGGAGACAAGTGGTCAGAAGATACAGGGGTTGGAGAGTGAAAGTGTGCACTGCAACACTGACCTACCTGAACATCTACAATTATGGTGTGTGCGCGTGTGCCATGTTCTTTATAGTCAATGTTGCAGTGTTGATTCTTGGGAGGACTCCCAAAGCCAAGAGTTAGGTGATGGGTCATCTGTATGACTTATGGAAATAAGATTTTGCAGGATGGCAGAAGTAAAACCTGCTCTAGCCCTGGAGGCACCTAGGTTATGTTCCATGGGGCTGCCTCTAGAATGGCCTGGGTGGGAACTCCTTTGAGGAGAGCAGTGGAAGTTGCCCAGTGTCTGATGCAGTAGGCTGTAATACGTCCAGGTAAATCCTTTCCATGATACGAGTTACAGAACTTGCTATCCATTCAGAGATCATTTGCTTGGAGACAGGCTTGTTATGTTTACCCTCTGCGAAAGCCACCAGCAATTGCTCTGCTGGGTCTTTTTGCCCTGTCTACATAGTACATGATCTGCCTGTGCACATCTAGGGAGTAGAGGACTTGCTCTACCCTGTTCTGCGGATTTGCGTAAATATTTCTATACCCCAAGTAGACGCCAGAGAATTTTTCCTCAGGTAGACAGCAAACGTTGGAGGTGTGACACGGATGAAAGAGGAAATTGGGGACATACTTTCTGGCAGTGTGGTGAATTGATGGACCTTAAAGATTCTCTGTGGGATGCACTGTCGGAGATGCTGGGTGGGCAGACGAGGGAGATGATTTTTCTGACCTATGATACAGAATCAGAATTGCCTAGACATGGTAAGGCATTGTTGTGTCTAATAATGGTGGCTGCCAGAAAGCAATTACTAGAAAATGTAAATCAAAATCTAAACCAACTATACCAGAAGCAGTGAATGTAGTAATAGAGATAAAACTGGAATTGAGATCTTTAGCAAAAGGATAGGAACAAATTACATAGGAAAAATGGGAAATGTGGGAAAAATATACAAGGGAGGAATGAGGTTTAAAAGATGGCAGGAATTGAATATTTTACGTAATGTTGCTTAAGTTATGTGACATATGGCAATATATGTCAAGTGTAATGTTTATGTTAATTATAGTTTGATTACTTTTATATGAATGTAAATTTGCCTATGTTACAAATGATAATTCAATAAAGGTGTTTGGTAAGTGGATAGCCTGGTTTAAAGCAAGTTTTGATACCACTTTAGGCATAAAGGATGGGTTTGCTCTGAGGGTGACTACCCCACCCCACCATGGAAGACTGTGAAAGGTTCCTTAAATGAGGGCTTGTAGTCAATCTCTCCTAGCTGATATTACAGCTATAAGAAAGGTGGTCTTCCAGGCCAGCATCTTTAGAGAGGCAATGGCAGCAGGCTCAAAGGAAGACAGTTCGATTTTCTAATACATGACTTGCATCTTATTGGTGGAACAGGATTACTTCTGGCTGGTCTCAAGTGAATCACACCTTTTAGGAAAAGATTCATGTGGGGGATGAGAGAAGATGGGTGCAGGCAAGCTGAAATTGCAGACGCACATACCTTAAGGCTGGAATACACAAATCCTAGTCTAAACCGGTCTGACAGGTACTGCAAGACTGTGCTGATGTCTGCTTAAGCATGGCTAGCTGTGAAGCCAAGCAGAAAATCTTTTCCATTTTGTCAGGCATGATTTCCTCGTATTGGGATTTCTTGCCTCCCTTAGAATAAAGAGAATCTCCTTGGGACAGAATGTACTCGTATGTTTCAAAATCCAATCCTCCAGGCAGTTAAATTTGAGGGTGGAAGACAGACCCCTTGACGTGCCTGAGGAGATCCACCTGCTACATGGTACAGAATCTCCCCTCACAGAGTCAGATGGAAGGAGAAATAAAAGTTATGTACTCACCATAATTATGCATCTACATTTTCATTCTTCCTCAACAAATGGATTCAGATCTGATCCTCTGATCTGACTCAGCTACTTTCTTTAGATTTTAGGATCCAACTCTCGAGCTCTTCCTTTATCCATAATGCCCCTGACTACAGTTACTTCAGACTGAGTTTGCTGTTATTACACACTATCAATAAGACATCTTAACTTAAATATGACAAAAGTGTGATAGTAAAAAGATCAGGACAGACAGAGCTGTAGTCCCTATCAACAAATTCCATTAGGTCTCTCCCAAAGGCATAGATAGGGGGAAGTGGAGGAAAAATGAAAATGGACAACACAGATAAAGAAGTTATGTACTCACCATAATGTTCCATGTTTGTAGTCCATCTCACCCTTCATTCTTACCTATGGGATCGGAGCCGATCCTCAGCTCTGACTGCCTATTTACAAGCTGGAAGTCTTCTAGTTGGCCCGTGACTAGGTAGGTATTCCATGGTGCACCAGTACAATCCCCAGATCTTGTTTGCTGCTAACTAGGAGAGATGATAACAAATATACCAAAGAAGCCAATACTAAAAGGTCTCCATAAAAAAGGAATAATAATATTTTTCTGTCTCCAGGTACTTCCAGGCTGGGGGTAGGAGGGTGGGTTCGTAAGAATGAAGGGTGAGATGGACTACAAACATGGAACGTTATGGTGAGTACATAACTTCTTTATGTTCTGTAGTCCTATCTCACCTTCAATTCTTGCATATGGGACAGCATCCCTAGCTCCTTATTCTTGGGTGGCTCAAGGAAAAATGCTCCTGATTACCGTGGAACCAAATGATGCTCTATCGCTGGAGGTAGAATCCAATTTTTAATGAGTAACAAAAATGTGAGGGGTAGCCCACGTAGCTGCTGCACAAATATTATCAAGTGGGTCCCTGGCTTGAAAGGCTGCAGAGGTAGAATAAGATCTGGTAGAATGAGCTGTGATTTTAAAGGGCAAAGGTCTACCCTCAGAATTGAAAATATAAGCTATACAGCTAGAAATCCAATTAGTGTGTGTCACTTTGGAAACTGGTAAGCCTGACCTGGATTCAGGGAAGGAAATGAATAATTGATCTGATTTCCTTAGTCCGGTGCAAATAAAAGCGCAATTGTCTATGGACATTCAGCTGGTGAAACCTGTATTCAGCTGCAATGGAATGACTTGGAAAGAACACAGGAAGCTCTCTGGATTGATTCAAAGTGGCATGGGAACAGACTTTTGGGACAAAGGAGGGATTAATACGAAGGGACACACTGTCCTTGCAAAAAAATCAAATAAGGGGGTTTTACAAACGATGCTTGCAACTCTGAAACCCATCTGGTCAATGTGATAGCCACCAGAAACAAAGACTTCCAAGACAGGAATTTTAAAGAAGATGGATGAGAAGGCTCAAAGGGTGAAGAAGTCAATTTGGATAACAAAACTTAAATCCTATGAGGCAACAGGTTCTTGACAGGGTGGTCTTAAAGTGGCACCTTTAAGGAAGGTTTTGCACAGCTTATGTGACATCAGATTGGGATCTTGAAAACCTAGATGAAAGTTTGAAATCGCCGCCAACTGAACTCTGATAGTAGGCAGCTGCAGATCCCTGGTGAAAAAGCTGAGACAGGAATTCCAAACCACTGGAATGGAGGCAGTGTAAGGGTCAACATTAATTTTCTCCGCTCAGATAGAGAATCTTCTCCATTTACTAGAATATAGTCTCCTAGTGGAAGGTTTATGAGAAGACGTAAGGAATACGAGTCACGGAGGGTGAAGGAACTGGAGCAGCCACGCTGTCAAACTGAGGGTGTGTAAGGAGGGATGAAGCGAACCTGACATGCGAGTCAACAGGTCTGGAGCTGAGTCCAGGATCCAAGGATCGTCCAGGAGAAGAGGCCCAAGGAAAGGGAACCAAACCTGACTAGGCAAGTAAGGAGCAATGAGGATAAGTTTGCTTCCCAGCCGTTTCGCTTTCTGAAGAACCTTGGGAATATGAGGAAAGGGAGGAAAAGCATACAGGAGACCCAGGGGCCAATCGTGAACAAGTGACTACCCCGGAGGGGGGATGAGGGAGAAGTAGCTGTTGCATTTGGTATTGATTGGACTGGCAAAGAGGTCACAGCAAGGCTGTCCCCCATCTGTGGAAAATCTGTTTCGCTGTTTCCTGTTTCAGAGACCACTCATGAGGCATAAGGATTGCCCTGCTGAGCTTGTCGGCTATCACGTTGGTTGTCCCTGGAATGTGCGTTGCCACCAGAAAACGCTGGGAAGCTTATCACCCATTTCCAAACTTGCATGGCTTCTTGAAAGAGTGGGTAAAATCTGGTTCTGCCCGGTTTGTTGATATACCATACTACCGACATGTGGTCGGATTGTAATGCAATAGTCCCCAGAGGCAGAAGGTAGTGGAGTGCTTGCAACGCCAGGACCACCGCTCTCTCTAGAACATGGATATTCAGATGAGCCTTGTGATCTTGCCATGCGCCTCAGACAGTCCTGCCAAGATAATGCCCCCCCCCCACCCTATCTGTGAGGCATCTGTGACCACCATCCGTGGTCACACTGGCAACTGGTTGGTGAGGAACAAATGAGGTGCCCGTGGTTAACTGACTGGGTAGTGTCCACCAAAGGAGGTCCTTCTTGCAAGATTCTGTCAGCAGAAAGTGATGAGATAATGGGAGGTGCTGAAAAGACCATTGGGACGACAGGAGCCTCTGAAGAATTCTCATGTAGCCTGGCTAGTGGCACTAGTAATATGGTGGAAGTCATGGTCCCTAGAAGCTGCAGAAAAGTCTTGGCCTTGACCTTTCGTAAGTGTCAAATTTGAAGAACCAGATTTTGTGCCCTTTTGGCAGGAAGACAAGCCAACGTGCATCTCTGCATCTATAAAAATCACAGATTGAGAGGGCAATAAAGGCAGATTTTTCCCAATTTATAGAAATTCCCAGCTGGGCACAAAGCTGAACAGTAGCAACCCTGGTCTGAAGATGTAGATGCCTGATGGGGGTGGTCAAGAGCCAGTCGTCCAGATACGGAAACACCTGGAATCCTCGACGTCTTACGTGAGCTGTCACTACTGCCATACATTTGGTGAACACCCTGGGAGCTGTGGTGAGATCAAAGGACAGAGCACGAAACTGGTAATGACAGGCTCCCAAGCTGGAAGCGTAGATGACTCCTCGACGCCATGTCCATTTTTGTGGGGTAGTAGGCGTCTTGGAGATCTATTGAGTACATCCAATTGTCTTTCCCTAACAACAGGAGTATAGACTGCAGTGTCAACATCCGGAACGTGTCTTTCTTTACTGATTCGTTCAACCTGCTGAGGTCCAGAATGGGCCTCCAGTCCCCTGTAAGTTTTGACACTAAAAATAATCTGGAGTAAGTTCCGGATCCCATTTGATCTGCTGGGATGGTTAGGATGACTCTCTTTGGCAGCAACTTGTTGACCTCCACAGTTGCTTGATCCCTATGACTGGGTGGAACATCCAAGATCTTCTTGGGAAGAGGTGGAAGAGAAAACAGTACGACATAACCTCTGGTAATAATTCTTTGTACCCTTGTCTTGAATGATACCCAGCCAGGTTTCTGGATACAAAGAAATACGACCTCCAACCGGCCCCAGCGAAGCACAGTCGGCCCCAAATCAGAAGCGCTGGTAAGGCCGGCCCTGAAAGGAATCGCGACCTCCCTGGTTTTGCGGACTGCCCCTGCCTCTAGGG
Source organism: Protopterus annectens (assembly GCF_019279795.1). Taxonomy (NCBI): domain Eukaryota; kingdom Metazoa; phylum Chordata; order Ceratodontiformes; family Protopteridae; genus Protopterus; species Protopterus annectens. Next base: position 168,069,418 of record NC_056751.1, on the reverse strand, counting down.
CGACGTCTACCATTTCTTCCTCCTTCTCTGCCTCTGAAGGAGGAGTCACCCTGTGCATCCTGGAAAAACCTCTGGGACTTCTTGAACCACATTTTACCGGCCCCAGAGTGTTTTTCCTTCTTGCTCGCACCGGGTGAGAGTGTCATTTACCTTGGGTGCAAACAATGAGGAGCCGAAGGGGGCGTTGGTAAAGGTAGACTTGAACAGTTCTGCAAAGTTACACAAACGCATCCAGGAATGATGCCTTAGGGAAATTCCTGAACCAGCTGCTTTACTTGCTCCATCAGGAACATACGAAATAAGCCGCATGGAAGAGTTGACGATAGAGTTCAAGGTGGACAACTGGGCAGAAACCTTGTCAGGGACTCCCTCAGTACATGCACCTTGTAGAGAATCTCCTAACTTTAAGGAGATCTCTCTGAAGCCTTGTGAAGTGAGCAAGGTAGTTCAGCGATCTAAGGGTAAATGCCGCTGAGCTAAAGATATGCTTCCCGTAGCTGTCCATCATTCGAGACTCCTTAATCGGCGGATGAACAGAAGTCTCAGCTAGCTCCTACTTAGTGGCCACAGCCACCACCATTAGCATCTACGGGAACACCTTTAGACAAAAAATCTTTCTCAGGAGGGACAGAAAAACTTATTCAGTCTCCTGGGGACTGGCTCCACGGCATCAGGAGTATCCCACACCTTCATATTAACTAGCTCCATCAGTTCTTCGAAAGAGGCTTGAGACCCAAAAGCCTTCAGGTACACAGACTCATCAGAAGGGGTGGCAGTGGGCCAGCCGCACCTCTGCTTAGGGATTTCCAGGATGTCTACGAAGGAGACATCAGAGGACGACTTGGGGGACCCCTCGGACTCCTCGAGGTCAGTGTCAGAGGTCATCAGAGACTCATCCTGGGAGTCTACATGCTTCCTCTTATATGTTCTCTTCCACGGGGGCACCTCAGGAGGACATTCCGGGGAGGTCTTGTAAAAGTGGGGGCCACCAGCCAGTGGCTCCTGAAGCTGAGGGTTTCTGCTGTCCACGGAGAGTAGGAGCCGAGACAGAAGTACGTGCTTTAGGGGGAAGAGTGTCGGTACCTCTGGTAGGAGCTGATCGGGACAGCACACTCATCTCGAATGCAGACCTCCGCGGCTCAGAGGAGACCGAGGATGCAGTCTGTTACAGAGCCATCGGCTCCAAGATAGACATAGGGTCCGAACTCACCCTAGCCAACGTGCAGAGAGGAAGACTCGGAACTGAAGTTTGGTTCCAGGTATGCCTGTCGGGGCCGACCGGGGAGCTTCGGACCCTAGACACTATGGATGGCGCCAAAAGTGTTGGAGCAGAACTCTGCACCGAAACAGCCACAGAAGGAGCCGGAATTAGAAGTTATGTACTCACCATAACGTTCCATCTGAGTAGGTGTATTCATTTGTCTGCAACCTGTGGGTTATGGATCCGATATCGGATCCGAACCGGCATGGTTTACCAGCTATGGATCCAAGCTCTCAGCTCCTCCCCTCGCCCATAATGCCCTGCTCTACCCTCATGACCTCAGATCGAGTTTGCCAACAGCAAGAACACCCTGAAAAGGGCAACACACCATATGCAGGAAACTGAAAGGCCAGGGGGATAGGAGGGCGGGATGGTTGCAGACAAATGAATACACCTACTCAGATGGAACGTTATGGTAAGTACATAACTTCTAAATCTGAAGTAGGAGATTCATTTGTCTGCAACCTGTGGGACAGAGTCCCCAGCTACCTGAATCTTGGGCGGCCATCATGGAAGGATATTCTGGAGCACCGCAGAGCCAAAGGATGCTCTACCCCTAGATGCAAGATCTAACTTGTAGTGGGAAATAAAAGTATGAGATGAAGCCCACGTGGCTGCTGCACAAATATCATCTAGAGGAATCCTAGCCTTAAAGGCTGCCGAGGTAGAGACTGACCTGGTTGAATGGGCGTGTACACCCTCCGGTGCGGGCCTTCCTGAAGCTTGATAAGCCAATAAGATACATTGTGAAATCCAGCGAGACAGAGACTTTAGAAATTGGCTTGCCCAAATTAAATTTAGCAAAGGAAATGAACAACTGGTCGGATTGCCTATGACCAGCCGTTCTGTTTAGATAAAATCTAAGTTGCCTGTGAACATCTAAGGAGTGAAGCTTGTATTCACCTTTGTTTTCATATTTAGGAAAGAAAACAGGGAGGTTAATGGATTGATTAATGTTTGCTTCAGAAGCTACTTTAGGAAGAAAGGACGGGTTGGTCCTGAGGTAAACACTATCCGGATGAAAGACCAAGTAAGGAGGTTTAGCTGATAATGCTTGGAGCTCTGAAACTCTCTTGGCCGATGTAATGGCTACTAAGAAGGCAGTCTTGAATTACAAGAATTTTAGATCTACCGTAGCCGCTGGTTCGAAGGGGGGGGGGGGCGGTCAAGGCCTGGAGAACTAAGGAAAGGTCCCAGGGAGGAACCGCTTGTTTTACAGGGGGCCTGAGAAGGAAAGTACCTTTAAGAAAAATTTTACACAACTTGGCTGACATGAGTGGACTGGAGTCATGACCAATGTGATAATGTGAAATTGCCGCAAGTTGTACTTTGACTGTGGAACTGCTGGCACCATCGTTAAACAGAGTGGTTAAGAAATCAAGCACTAAAGGGAGAGGAACTGTGAAAGGGTTCAGGCCTTGCCGCTCCGCCCACAAAGAAAACCGTTTCCACTTGCTACAGTAGACTTTCCTAGTGGACGGTTTATGAGCTGCCACCAGGATTGCCTTAACAGGGGACGAAATACCGGGAGTCCTGATCAAGAGTGGAACTGGAGCAGCCAAGCGGTCAGCTTCAGGTTGTCCAGGTTCGGAGGAGATAGGCAGGATGGATGAGATATGAGATCCGGAATGGGATCTAGAATCCAAGGGGGATTCACCGAGTGAGACCTTAGGAAGGGGAACCAGATCTGTCTAGGCCAAAACGGAGCAATGAGAATCATTCTGCAACCCACCCGAGAGGCTTTCTGAAGAACTTGGAGCATCAGAGGCAAGGGTGGATAAGCATACAGAAGACCGGGTGGCCAAGCATGCACCAGAGCGTCTCTTGGGGAACCTCCTGGAGAAGGTATCAGAGCGAAAAAACCGTCGCACTTGGTCTTTGAGGGAGAGGCAAAAAGATCGCATGAAGGAGTTCCCCCACCGTGCGAATATGCGTTCCGCTACTTGAGAGTTGAGAGACCACTCGTAAGGGGTCAGAATGGTGCGACTGAGCTTGTCCGCCAGGATGTTGGACCGACCCGGAATGTGCGTTGCTAATAGAAAGCGGTTGGTGGAGATTGCCCATTCCCAAACTCTCATGGCTTCTCGACAAAGAGGGTAAGACCTCGTTCCTCCTTGCTTGTTGATATACCAGACAACCGACATGTTGTCTGATTGAATCGCAATTGTTCCCAAGGGAAGAAAGTCCTGAAGTGCTAGCAACGCTAAGAGCACTGCTCTCATCTCTAGAACGTTGATATGCAGTAAGGTCTCTGAATCGTCCCACGTGCCTTGGACGGTCCGGCCCGCAAAATGCCCCCCCCCCACCCGAGGCGGGAGGCGTCCGTGGTCACCGTGGCGAGAGGGGGGAGAAGCACAAAATGGGCGGCCTCTGTGGAGATCTGGGGAGTGAAGCCACCACAGGAGGGACCGCTAGCAAGCTTTGCTTATCGCAATGGGATGATGCATAGAAAAGCAAGGTACGACCACTGTACTAAGAGAGTCCACTGGAGGATGCGCATATTGAGCCTGGCGAGAGGAAGAAGTGCTATAGCAGACGCCATGGACCCTAGAGCCCTCAGGACCAACTCCGCCGGAACAGAACTTGAGTGGAGAATGGCCCGCACCTGGAGCTGCAGATTTTGAACTCTGTCCGCAGTGAGGAAGGCTTTCAAACTCCTTGTGTCTAACCTGGCCCCTATAAAATCTAAGAGCTGTGTGGGCGCTAGGTTGGATTTCTTCGTATTTATAGTGATGCCCAGATTGGGAGCAAGATGGAGAAAGGAGTCTCGCGCCAAAAGTAGTAGATGCCTTGTTGGGGCGGTAAGGAGCCAGTCGTCCAGGTAGGGGAAGACCTGCACCCCCTGAAGCCTCAGGTGGGCCGCTACCACTGCTAATACTTTGGTGAACACCCTGGGGGCTGTGGTGAGACCAAAGGGAAGGACCCGGAACTGGTAGTGACTGGCTCCCAGACGGAAGCGGAGAAACCTCCTGGAGCGCCTGTCCATTAGGATGTGGTAGTACGCATCTTTGAGGTCTATACAGCACATCCAGTGATTTTCTCCCAGAAGGGAGAGAATAGATTGTAGAGTGACCATTCGGAATTTTTCCTTGGGAACTGCCAGGTTCAAGAGAGAAAGGTCTAAAATTGGTCTTAGATCCCCCGTCTTTTTTGGCACTAAAAAGAACCTGGAGTAGAACCCTGATCCGATCTGGTCTGGGGGGACGGGCTGGATGGCTCTTTTCTTTAGCAGATGGCCAATTTCTGCCAAAGCGGCCTCCGTTGACCGGGTGGAACGTCTGGGAGGGACTTCAATTTTGGTAAGTGACGAAAAGGGATACGGTATCCTCTGGATATGATCTGGAGAACCCAGCGGTCTGATGTTATGGACTCCCATGCCGCTAGGTGCCCCGAAAAACGTCCCCCGACTGCCTCCAGAGTGGAGCAGCCGGGCAACCCCTCAGGGTTGCTGCGCGGGCCGTTCAGATAAGGGTTCTCTGGACCCGAAGTTCCTGGGAGCCCCTCTGTCTCTAGGGCGGCGTCCTCCCTGTCCTCCTCTGCCACGGAAGGACTGGTTGTCCGGAGCAGGCTGGGATTGCTGCGACTTCCGGAACCACATCTTCTTCTGACCCTTTTGGTTCCTAGAATAGGGCCTCTGGGGTGCAGAGAAGCGGATTCCGACGGCAGACAGCGTCTTCCCGTCCTTCTCGCTCTGGGTCAAGGTGTCGCGAACGGTTTTGCCAAAGAGGGCAGAACCATCAAAGGGGGCGTTCGCAAATGACGCTTTGAAGGGCACAGAGAAATCGCAATGACGGAGCCAGGCCTGACGTCTAGTGACTAGACCTGCCCCTGCGGCTCTAGCGGCGCCTTCCGTAGCATGGGAGAGTAGCCGCATAGAGGTATTGGTAACTGATCTAAGAGTGGCCATGCGGGTGGAGTGCAGCACTTTGTCCTCCTCCGACATGGACTCTGGGGGAGATGCAGCGTATTCTTTAATGAGATCGCGCTGCATCCTAATAACGTGTGCCAAGTAGTTCAGCGCCCTTACCGAGAAGGTCGCTGAACTAAACATCTGCTTCCCCAAGCGGTCCATCATCCGAGACTCCTTGCTCGGGGGATGGACTGAGGGACTCTCCTGAGCAAGTTCCCTCTTGGTGGCCGCCGTCAACATGGCATCTACCGGAGGCCCCTTACTCCAATGGGCACGGTCAGACAGTGGACTGAGGATCCTGTCGGGCCTCTTAGGGATCCGCTCCACGGTGTCCGGTTCCTTCCACGCCCTGGTGGTAATGAGGTCCACCAGGGGGTCGGCAGGAGGGGACACCCAAGAGGTAGATGGGCTCGCTTCAAATGCCTCCAAGAACACGGACTCGTCCGAGGAAGACTTAGGGGCAGACCACCCCCCCCTTATACGGAGCATTTCCATGATGTCTCCAAATGAGACATCCTCGGGGGGTGACCGTGGGGAGCCTTCCCCTTCCTCCAAATCCGTGTCTTCTGTGAGAGACTCGGGGGAGTCAATGTGCCTCCTTTTGCACGTATGCTTGCGAGGAACATCCTCTGGGGGGCTGTCAGAGGACTTCTCGCAAGCAGCAACCTGTTCCAGGGGAGCAGCTTGGGGCACAGAAGCGGGCTGTCCCAAGGGCCGGATGGTGGAAGCCTGACCCAGTGCAGAGGGAGCGCGGGACGGAGCCAAAACAAGTGCCGGGGGTCCGGAGACCCTCAACAGGGCCCTCTCCACTACATCAAACGCCGAAGGGGAGCCGACCTCGACCAAAGGATCAGACAATCGGCTCCCCCTCGGATCCGAAGAGTGGATCGGAGCCGGTGCCGAAGCACTCTGATCCGAAGGGACAGTGCGCTCCGACACAGACGGTGCCGAAGGAGCACTGATCCCCCCGGATCCGAAGCTCGGATCCAGGCTCCGAGAGGTCGGATCCGATGCACTCGAGGGCAGGGTCGGATCCGAAGTACCAAGTACTATCGGTGCCGAGCCACCCCCGGCTCCGAAGCTGCTCGGCTCCAACTGCTCCGAACCCGGGTAGCGGGTCGGAGAAGGAGCAAAAGGGGGTCGAGCTCCCCCCCGGGGGGGGGGGGGAGGCAAGAGCACTCCCATCTGCATCTGGGCCTGGATGAACCTTCTCATCATCCGGTCCAGATCAGCATCCGATAGGCTGTACGTTGATCTCGACGAGGCTACCGAGGTAGGCCTTGAGTGCCTCCTCGATAGCCTCGACGGAGATCGGGTCTCCTCCTCCTCAGGTCCCGGTGAAAAACACACTGGAGACCGGAGCCGAGGAGGAGGAGATCCAGCAGACAAGGGGGCCGGGGGAGAAGCCCGCTTAGCTGGCGGGGCCGAAACAGAGGTCTCGGCCCGCCGCTTATGGTGCTTCTCCCCCCGGTCCTTTTTCCTAGCATCCCTCTCCTCCGAACCAGAAACGGGAGGTTGAGTCCCAGGAGGAGGAGGGGGAGCCGGAGAGGGAATAACCGTGGGGACGGTTACCCCCGAAGGAGCGGAGGTCGGAGCCGAGTCCGCCGGCAAGAGGCCCGCCAAAACAAGCTTGGACCTCCGCTCCTTCAATGCCCTGGGGTTGAACCCTGCACAAATGGAACATCCAGATGTGAGGTGTTCAACCCCCAGGCATCTAACACAGAGTGTGGCCATCAGCTGGGGAAAGCTTATGGCCACACTCGGAGCACTTTGAGAAAATAGCCTTGGGCTGCTCAGACATCCCAAGCTAACAAATAAAAGTTACTAGAACTAAAGTAAAGTAACTAAAAAACAAAAATCACTCACAGGCCCAACACACACACTAGGCTGCCAGCGAGGGGAGGGATATAAAATTAAGATTAAACTCTAAAAAAAGGTAAAATACAAGAGGGAAACCTACACTTTCACACAAATTAACCAAAAAAATTTTAAATTTGACTAATTTAAAGACTGAATATATCACTTAGCTGGAGAGCTGGAAAAACAATCTGGTCACCATGCGCGGCAAACTAGATCTGAGGTCATGAGGGTAGAGCAGGGCATTATGGGTGAGGGGAGGAGCTGAGAGCTTGGATCCATAGCTGGTAAACCATGCCGGTTCGGATCCGATATCGGATCCATAACCCACAGGTTGCAGACAAATGAATCTCCTACTTCAGATCTGAAGGTTCCACCAGTGGTACCAAACACTCCAGCTCCAAAAGACCAGCATGGCTCCAAAAGTTCAGCATGGCTCGGAGGAGGAATAATCGCAGAGGGTTGAATGGACTCAAGTGGCTTCAGAACCAACTGGGTCAGAGCCAACAGCAATTTAGGCAAAGCAGAGGACTTAAACAGTCTCAGCACTACCCTCTCCACATCTTCTTCCGATAAACTCCTGGAAGACCTGGATGACAGAGTAGGAGAGTGGGATCTCTTCAGTTATCGGAGATTTTAATATAGCGGAGGCCGGTAGAGGATCCATAGACCGGCTCCATGAAATGGTGTCCGTGGTTGGCTCCAAAATACTTGGAACCAACCCTGTTAATCACCGTACTGCTCTCAGTCGGCACCGAAGTCTGTGGAGCCGAAGAGACAGTGGACTTCTCTGATTTGGTGATTTTAAGAGGTGGCTCCGAGACACCAGCCGGTGCTGGGGAGGGCCTCAGAGGATTCAGACTTTCCCTTTGTAGATTTTGAAGAGGATGAACAGCTAGACAGATCTTCCTCAAAGGAAGGTTTAAGAAGACCTTTTAGTATGAGCTTGTTTTTCCTATCTTGCAACACCCTAGAACTGAAAGCATGGCAAAATAAACAGTCTCCTGTAAATGGATGACCACCAAACAATAAACGCAGTTACCTTGGCCATCCGTTATGGACATCATCTGTGAGCATTTAATACATTTCTTAAAGCCAGATGGCTTATGATCCTTACTCTCTTTAGACATTCTCACAGAGATGAGCACAGACACACAGACACACACAAAGGAAAATAGGTCCTCTAATTTAAATAGGCCTAGCCCTGCAGGAAAGAGAAAGACACCACAAGGACTAGGTCCTCTAACAAACGGGCCTAGCCCGGGCAGAAAGGGAAACTAAGAAACTAGGTCTTCTAACTAAAACAAACCTATAAGGTTACAGAAGTAAAGAATTTCACACACACTAACAGTAATATCAACAAGGGAAAAAACAGAACCTAGTTCTGTTAACAACAGTAACCAAGGAACAAGCGGGAATCCGCAAAAAACTAAAACTTATGAGTAGAGATAACATAACGTAGCTCTTTTTAACAATGAAAACTTCAACAAAAGGGAAGCCGCCAAAAACTAGACTAGCCTACTAATAACACACAGTGTACCAGAGCACAAAAGGCGCATACCAATAGTAAGTCTATGAAGACACGAAAACCAGCAAAAAGGATGCCAATACTAAATAAAAAAGGCCAAAGATTGCACCAAATGGCGCAAATATAAGGCTAACTATACCAATAGCAACTACGCTAACTTGACTAACAATACAGTAACAGTATTTCTATTTTAAACTAAACAGTCCCAAAAAATTTTAGAAAAAGATTAAGTAAATGCAACACTTAGCCACAGCCAAAGAGTAGCACAACCGAACTTGTCGACGTGGCAAACCTAGGGATTGTACTGGTGCACCATGGGATACCTACCTAGCCATGAGCCAACTTGAAGACTTCCAGCTTGTAAATAGGCCGAGTTGGAGCAGAGGATAGTCTCCGATCCCATATGTAAGAATGAAGGTGAGATAGGACCTACAGAACATGCATAGTTATAGTGAGTAACTAACTTTTACACCTGATGTTATTCATTCCTCAACGATTAGGACACTGTTTCCAGCTACGTTAACCTTGGGTGGCTCTCATGGAAGGATGTTCCGGAGAACCGCAAAACCGAATGCAGCTGTTTCAGGAAATTATATCCAATGTAAAGAGAAATAAAAGTATGAGCATTAGACCACATGGCAGCTGCACAAATATCAATGGAGGCTCTAGACCAAAAGGCAGCTGATGGTAGCCACTGACCTATTTGAATGAGCTTTTGGTTGTCTTGGCAGGGTTAAACCTTGCAAAGAATACACAGAAAATGCAATCCATTATCCATTTGGCCAGAGTAGTTTTTGAGACTGGTCTTCCCATCTTAGTACTAGAAAGGAGACAAACAACTGATTAGGTTTCCTAAATTCCTTAGTCCTGTGAAGGTAAAAACAAAGTTGCCTATGTATATCTAAAAGATGAAGGGTATATTCTCCTTTATTGTAAAACCCGGGAAAGAAAACTGGTAAATTGATCACTTGGCTGATAATTGTTTCAGAGACAACTTTTGGTAGAAAAGAAGGGTTAGCATGTAAAGTAACTATCTTTGTGAAAAATCAAATATGGTGATTTCGAAGAGCGTGCTTGGAGTTCAGATACTCATCTTGCTGAAATTATAGCCACCAGAAAGACTCGTTTTCCCAAGACAGAAACTTAAGGTCTACCTTAACTGAAGGTTCAAAAAGATGGAAGCACCAAAGTGCAATACAAAAGTCAGATCCCAAGGTGGAGAAGGGTCTCTAACTGGATGTCTCGGTAAGAAGGTACACCTTTACATAACCTACATGAAGCCAAAGGAGAAGCATCACTTCCAATGTGGTAACTGGAGATGGCTACTAACTGAACTTTGATGGTGGTGAAGCTTGCTCTGTCTTGAAAGATGGGGGCAAGGAAATCTAAAAGAGACAGGAGTGGAACAGTGAAAGGATCCAACTCTCTCTGTTAAGCCAAAACAGAAAACCTTTTCCATTCTCTCTTCTAAATCTTCCTAATCAAAGGTTTGTGGGACGAGACAAGAATTCTGCAAACTAGGGAGGAAGCCTGGAATGTCTAGCCATCATTGGAATTGGAGAACCATGCGGCCAACTTGAGGCCTGCGATATCCAGATGAATCATTCTTGATGGGTGTGACAGAAGGTCTGAACTGGGGTCCAGTGCCCAAGGAGGACATACTAGGTGAGACCATAGGAAGAGAAACCACACTTGCTGAGGCCAATAGGGGCAATGAGGATTACGTTACTCTTCAGCTGGAGCACTTTCTGAAGAAACTTTGGTATAATAGGCAGGGGAGGGTAAGCATAAAGGAGACTGGAGGGCCAAGATGGACTAGAGCATTTCTCGGTGAATGTCCGTGAGGGGGGATTAGGGCAAAGAACTTGCTGCATTTGTTGTTGGAGAGGCATATAGATCATAGCACGGTTGACTCCATTTGTGGAAGATCATATCTGCCACTGTTGACTTCCCCAGTATGTGGGTCACTACAAGAAAGTGGTTGGAAGAGATCATCCACTGTCAAACAGTCATTGCTACTTGGAACAGGGGATAGGCTCTGGGTCCCCCTGTTTGTTGATGTACCAGACTACTGACATGTTGTCCATTTGTATAGCAGTAGTTCAAGAGGAAGAGACCTTTGAAGGGCCTGCAATTGTAGAAAGCACTGCTCTCATCTCCAGGACATTTATATGCAAATTAGTCTCTTTTGGGGACCATGTGCCTTGAACAGGCCATCCCAAGTAATGCCTCCCCACCCCAACTGGGGTGCATCCGTGGTCATCATGGTATTCAGGGGAGGAAGAATAAATGGACACCATTGACAAATTTCTTTGCAGTTTCTCCACCACAGTAGGGATCTTCTGCAAACCTGAGATCATTTTATCAGCTGTTGTAAGGGACGTCAATGAAAAGACCATTGTACTGCTAGAGTCCATTGAAGCATTCTCATATGAAGACAAACGTGTATTAAATTTATTGCAGCAGCCATCGACCCTTGGGCTTTGAGCATCTTTTTGGCTGGGAGAAAGGAGTAAGAAAGAACATGTCTGACATGCAATTTCGCAGTAGGGACTATGTTTTCAGGCAGAAGAGCTAAACACCTGACTGTACCTAGATGAGCACCTATAAACTCCAAAACTTTGAAATGGATGGAGTTGTGACTTGGCTGGATTGATAATTCCCAGACAGTGAAATACATGGAGTAAGTTAATCCCTGGCTGTTTCCAGAAGATGCCTGGTTGGTGCGGTAGGTTAGAAACACTGAATCTGAGCAGTCTCAATTAAGCTGCCACCACTGCCATGCATTTGAACACTTTGGGGGCTGTGGTGAGACCAAAAGGGCAGGGATCTGAACTAAACTGTCTCCCAGCTGGAAGCATAAGTACCTCTGACAGCACCTGTTCATTTTGATGGGATAGTATGCATCTTGAAGTTTGCTAGAGCACATCCAGTCATCACTCTGCAGGAGAGGCAGAACGGACTGAACTGTGACCAAACAGAACTTGAAATTCTTTATAAACTGTTTCAGATAACTGCGATCCAAAATGGGTCTCAGGTGCCCTGTTTTCTTTGACAGCAAAAAGAACCTTGACCTCTTGGATGACTCTTGTCTTAGCAGCTTTTGAACCTCTAGAGTGGCTAACTCTCTCTGATTTGGTGGAACATTGGGGAGACATTTTCTTTTCATTAGTGGAAGTTGTATAAAGTACTGAAGTATCCACTAGATAGGACCTTTGCACTCAAGAATCTTTTCTGATGGCTATCCAGGGTTTTAGGTGCAAAGACAAGAGCCACCCCCCCCCCAGACTGCCTCCACAGAGGGACAAATCAGGCAACTTTCCAGGAGCGCTGACAGGATCTACCAGAGAAGGAATCTTGAGATCCTCAATTCTGTGGAACCCCTCTGCTGCGTGGGAAGAGTCTTCTGTTGTATTCCCCCTCCTCCACCTTTGGGGGAAAAGACTTCATGTGACTCTTGGAAAGGTCCTTGACATTTCCAGAACAACAACTTTTTCACCACTGTTATTGATTCCTAGAAAAGGGACTCTGCGGGGTAGAAAAGCAGATTCCCAAGGTAGATCATGTCTTTCCATCCTTCTCACTGCAGGAGTGCCAGCAAACGTTGGCCCAAACAAAGATCCATTGATGGACACCTTGATGGGCTCTGCAAAACTGCACAAACACATCCAGACAGGTCTTATAATTGCTATGCCTGAAATGGCTGCTCGTGAGGAACCTTCAGCTGAGTGTGAGATTAAGCTCATGGAAGGATTAGTAATGGATTGTAGGGTGGCCAATCATGAGGAAAGGACTTCTGTTCCTCTGTGGATATGGACCCAGGGGTAGGGTTAGAGAGTTCTTTAAGTTCCCCTGTAACCTAGTGAGATGTGCCAGGAAATTCAGTAACTGTAAGACAAAGGCTGCTGATGCATACACTCACTTCCCAAACCAGTCCAATGCCCTTGACTCTCTATTAGGGAGATGGTCAGTAGAACTCTGTTCATCCAGCTCCTTTCAAGTGGCTGCCACAACAACCATGGTATCTACACAGATTCCCTTGGTCTGGTGTCCGTCAGATCAAAATCTTGACTGTCTGTTTGGGGATCAGTTCCAGAGAGTCCAGTTCCTTCCATGCCCTGTGGGAGACCAGGTCTATTAGCTCAACTGTAGGTAGGGTAACCCTAAGACGTAGATGGTCCAGACCTGATGGCTTCCAAGAACACAGATTCCTCCTGGGAAGGGTTATGAAAATACCAACCACTTTTCTGGCGAAGATCTCTAAGAAGCCTTCAAATGAGACATCCTCAGGTGGAGATCTAGGGGACAATTTCCCTTCATCAAAATTGGTGTCTTCTGAGAGGGCTTTTTGCAGAGAATCCAAGTGCCTCCTCTTGCACGATTTCTTCCAAGGAACCTCTTCAGTGGGGTGCTCTGTAGAAGCATCAGAAGAAGCCGGGAGTTCCCGGGCAGTACTGCTTGGAAGATCATCCAGGCTGGCTGCCCCTAAGGTGTAGGATGAGTGGACTCAGAGGATCCAAAGAGGGAACAAGGAATGGATCCGAATGTGCTATAGTCAAAACTGCTCCGGGATGAGAAAAAGAAGTTATGTACTCACCATAACGTTCCAACTGAGTAGTTATACTTCATTTTTCTGCAACCTGTGGGTATACGGATCCGTATCGGATCCAATCCAGCAACTTTTTTCTAGCATCTGCTCCAAGTTCTGAGCTCCTCCCCTTACCCATAATGCCCTACCATCTATCTTCCCTCAGATTGAGTTTGCTGCAACTAACAATATATATGCAACTCAACCCAATAAACCAAACCTGAAAACAGGATAAGGTCTGGGGGGACGGAGGGAGGTAATGTTGCAGAAAAATGAAGTATAACTACTCAGATGGAACGTTATGGTGAGTACATTAACTTCTTTATCTGAAGTAGTTAACTTCATTTTATCTGCAACCTGTGGGACAGAGTCCCCAGCTACACCGATCCTGGGAGGCCCTTTTGGAAGGATATTCCTGAGCACCGCGGAGCCAAAGGATGCTCTACCCCTCGAAATCAGATCCAATTTGTAATGGGAAATGAAGGTATGTGAACTGGCCCATGTCGCTGCTGCACAAATATCGTCCAAAGGTACCCTGGACCAAAAAGCAGCAGAAGTCGCCATGGACCTGGTAGAGTGAGCCTTAACTATATCAGGAGGAGATGAACCTTTTGCTTTGTAAGCATGTGAAATGCAAAGAGTGATCCATTTGGCTAAAGAAACTTTAGAAATAGCTTTTCCTAAAAACGCTTTGGAAAAGGAAAGAAACAATTGGTCAGTCTTGCGGAAAGACTTCGTTCTATGAAGATAAAAACAAAGCTGTCTATGAACATCTAACAAATGGAGTTTGTATTCACCTTTATTTTGGAAGTTAGGAAAGAAAACAGGCAGATTAATGGACTGGTTTGTTTGCTTCAGATGCCACTTTAGGTAAGAAGGAAGGGTTAGTACGGAGGGAGACCCTATCCTTATGGAAGACCAAATACAGAGGCACGGCAGACTGAGCTTGAAGCTCAGAAACCCTCCTAGCCGATGTGATGGCGACTAGGAAAGCTGTCTTCCAGGATAAAAATTTTAAGTCCACCGAAGCTGCAGGTTCGAAAGGAGGAGCCACCAATGCCTGTAAAACAAAGGTAAGGTCCCAAGGAGTTACAGAATCCTTGACAGGGGGCCGTAACAGAAAAGTACCTTTAAGAAAAGTCTTACACAGCCTAGAGGAGGCTAAGGCCATGTTGTCTTCACCAACGTGAAAACTGGAAATGGCTGCCAATTGTACTTTTACTGTGGAGGAGCTAGCTCCTTGCTGAAAAATGCCAGAGAGGAAGTCCAACACCGCTGGAACAGGGGCTGTAAAGGGATCTATTTTTCTCTGTGAGGCTCAAATGGAAAAGCGCTTCCATTTACTGCAATAAAGTTTCCTAGTGGAGTCTTTAAGAGGCCATCAGAATGGATTTTTAAATGGGATGAAAGACCGGGAGTCCTGGCAATTAACGGAACTGGAGCAACCAAGCTGTTAGCTTTTCGCTGTCTAGATCGGGTGGACGTGTCCCCGACGGATGGGAAATTAGATCCTGGCAGGGATCTAGAACCCATGGGGGAGCTAAGAGAGGAGACCAAAGGAATGGGAACCAAACCTGATGAAGCCAGAAAGTACAGTTGTGTACACTTACCATAAATGTAGATGTTAGAGTGTCTTCACTGTTGCAGTCATGACTGTAGGGTTCTTCCCTGCTGGCAAGCAGCCCTCGGTCGGCCAGAATCCCAAAGTCTGGGTCCGGCGTCAGCTGTTCAGCCATGCTCCCTGACGTCAGAGCGTTAGGAGTACAAAGCTGACAGCAGACGCCATGTTCTCCAGTTTTTCTTGCCCCAGATGTCAGGTGCTCCAAAATGAGTAAGATCCCATACCCTTTGCAAATACACCTCAAAAGAAGGGTGAAGAAGGGAACCACACAAGAAAAAATAAGAGGGGACAGGAGGGAGGGAAACCCAGACTACAACAGTGAAGACACTCGAACATCTACATTTATGGTAAGTGTACACAACTGTACTATGTTCATCGTGTTTCACTGTTGCAGTCATGACTGTAGGGTTGAATCCCAAAGCAGAATAAAAGGGAGGTGGTCATAAAGAAGAGGGTGGCTAAAGGCCCTGCAAGACAGCAGAAGCAAAGCCTGCCCTAGACTTAGAGTAGAGAGGTAGATTGTAGTGCTTGGAAAAAGTATGCACTGAACTCAAAGTTGCAGCTTCCAAAATGTCTTTGGTAGGAACTCCCCTGAGGAAGGCAGCTGAAGTGGCAAGCAGCTCTGGTAGAGTGAGTCCTTGTACTCCCTGGGATTTACTTTCCATAGTGTGAATAACAAAATCTGATTCCATGATCAATCCATTTAGAAATGGTCCGTTTTGAAATGGCTTTACCTTGGGAACTTGAAGCATAAGAAACAATTGCTCTGATTTCCTGATGTCCTTGGTTCTGTCCAGGTAAAAACGTAGTTGTCTGTGCACATCCAAGGAATGCAAGATCCTTTCCCCCTTATTTTGAGGACTGGGGAAAAAAGTTGGCAAGTGAATAGTTTGATTTAAAGCCACTTTGGAAACCACCTTAGGCATGAAAGTAGGATTAGTCCTTAAAGACACCCTGTCTTGATAAAAAATAATATAAGGTTCCACAGCCACGAGAGCTTGCAACTCCTAAACTCTCCTGGCAGAGGTCAGAGCTAACAGAATGGCGGTCTTCCAAGATAAAAACTTGATGTCAGAAGTGGCAGCAGGCTCAAAAGGAGGTAAGGTGAGTTTTTCCAAAACATAGTTGAGATCCCAAGCAGGAATGGGAGGAGATCTAGGGGACCTTAAGTTCTTAGCTCCTCTGAGAAACTGTCTCATGAGCTGATGGGAAAAGATAGGTGGGTCTGTATTATAATGAGCAGAAATAGCAGAAGCATGGATCTTTATGGAAGAGAGAGAGAGACCCTTATGTAAGAGATCTGTCAGGTAAAGTAAAATCAGAGGAATGTTAGGAATAAGAGGATCTGAATCCTGAGCCTGCATCCAGGAGCAAAATCTTTTCCATTTTCCAAGATTTTCTAGTGCTAGGACGTCTGGCTTCTAAAATGACATCCATAACCTGCTTGGGTAGGAGAGAATGAATCAAAGACCCTGGATTAACCAGGCCGCCAGGCTGAGAGTTTTGACATGGGAGTGCAGAACCTGACCCTGGTGCTGGGACAGAAGGTTCGGTGTCTGTGGTAATACCCAAGAGGGCTCCAGACAAAGGTTTTTCAGAGTTGGGTACCAAAATTGCAGAGGCCAATTTGGGGCCAGCAAAATTATCATCTTGGGCTTGTCCTGTTTGATCTTTAATAACACCCGTGGAAGAAGAGGTTGAGGCGGAAAGGCATACCCAGAGAGGTTTCTCCAACTGAATGATAGAGCATCCACTTTCCATGCTAGTTCGTGGAAAGTCCTGGTGCAAAAAATCTGTAGTCGATGACTGAGGTGGGATGCAAAGAGGTCTATGTGAGGACATCCCCAGACTGCTGTAATCATCCTGAATATTTCGGTGTCCAGCATCCATTCGTGTGGATCCAACAGGTTTCTGCTCAGACTGTCTGCCAGGAAGTTTTGCTTCCCTGGTAGAAACTGAGCTTGAAGGTCCAGTTTGCAAGCTAGAGCTGTGTTCCATAGATTCATGGCTAGTCTGCAAAGGGGATAGGAATGAGATCCCCCTTGCTTGTTTATGTACCACATAATTGTGGTGTTGTCTGTCCGTATCAGTAGCTGTCCTGGTTGTAGAAGATTCCTGAAAGCCAACAGAGCGTTCTGTACGGCTAACATTTCCTTTAAATTGATATGCAGGAGCTTCTGATCCCTTGTCCAAAGGCCCTGCAGACAGTTGCCCTGAAAATGGGCTCCCCATGCATAATCTGAAGTGTCCATGGTTAGTATCCGAGTGGCTGGAGGCAGACTGAAGGGTTTTCCTATGTTTAGAGAACATGTCTAGGACCACCAAAGGAATTCCTTTTGGGGACAAGGCAGGACGGTGATCTGTATGTCTAAACTGTGGCAATGCTGAGACCATCCACTTTTTAGGTACCACTGAATTTTCCTCATATGTAGTCTTGCATATGGTACGAGAAGGATGCAGGAGGCCATGTAACCCAAAGCCTGCAGGAATTTCCTTGCAGAAAGTTGAGTTACAGTTGCCAAGGTTTTGAAAGTTGAAGCCAGCTGTAATTGTTTTTCAGATGTCAGAAATGCCATCTGGGTTGTGGCGTTTAGAAAAGCACCCAGAAAAGTTATCTGTTGTGAGGGTGTCAAATTTGACTTTATGTTTACAGAGAATCCTAGGAACTTGAAAAGGTTCTGAACAAATTCTAGATGCTGGAGTAAGACATCCTTGCTGTCTGCCTGAATTAGACAATCGTCCACATAAGGGTAAATTTGAATTCCCTTGTGTCTGCAATAAGCTACTACTGGAGCCAGGCATTTGGTGAAGACCCTGGGCGCAGTAGACAATCCAAAGGGCAGCGCAGAGAATTGATAGTGCCTCGATCCGGCCCTGAACCTGAGGTATTTTCTGCATTCCTGCCTGATGGGAATGTGTAAATATGCCTCCTTTAAATCCAAAGTTACCATCCATGCATTTTTGGTCACCATTGGAAGTAGCTGCTGAAGAGTAAGCATCTTGAATTTTGGTATCTCGAGAAAAGTGTTCAAGACTGACAGATCCAGAATGGGTCTCCATGAATTTTGCTTTCTGGGGACTAGAAAAAGCCTTGAGTAAAAACCTTGTCCCATCTCTGAAAAGTGGGACCAGTTCTATGGCTTTCATAGCCGAGAGAGCTTCCACCTGTTTTAAGGCCTCTAACCAGGGTATGAAAATGGAATTTGTAACCTCTTGAAACCACATCCAGAACCCACTTGTCTTGGGTTATATGAGTCCAATTTAGATGAAAAAGAGAAAGTTTTCCTCACAGTGGGGCTTCCAGGCAAGAAGTTCCTGCAGCCCAACAGAGGGAGTCATTGAGCCTGTTTTCTATGAGCTTGCGACCTGTCCTCTCCTCCCCTAGGGGTGGAAGCAGTCCACTGTCTTGGTCTATAAGAGGCTTGCGTTGGAGGCCTTCCTTGGGAGCGTCTGTATCTACCCCTCTGAGGCCTGTCTGAATTGGGAAAGGACCAATTTTTTGTAGGCCAATTCCTACTAAATCTGGGTGGCTGTACTTGTAAGAAATCTTTAACCGTTTGCATGGATTTTGCCTTGTCCTCCATCTTCTTTATCACCTCTTCAGCCTTCGGTCCAAAAAAAACATTATGCTCAACAGGAGCATCCAATAACTTAGCTTTTACTTGATCTGGCAAGTTTTGTTCCTTTAACCAAGCATGCCTTCTAATGACTGTACCAGAGGCAGCAGCCCTACAAGAAGCCTCCAAGGCATCAAATCCACAGTGTAAACCATGCTTCCCAACTTGTTCAGTGGCATGCATTAAATCATGTAATTCCTTATCTGCACAGGCAGAAATGGAAGTTAGTTTTTGTTTCAAAACAGACGGAAGAAATTGCTGGTATTTCAGCATATGAAATTGACAGTTTAAAGCCCTAATAGATAAAGTAGCAGAAGTGTACACTTTTTTTGCCCCATCTTTCTAAAGATCTGGAATCCTTCTCAGTGGGAATGGGGTTTTTAGCAGTAGCGGCCTTAACCCACTGAGGACCCTGAGAAATGGTTTCAGGATCAGCAGTAGGATTCTTGTATAAAAACTGGTGGAAATCAGGAACCCTATAATATCTGTCTGGCTTAACAGGAGCTGGAGGAAGAGAGTCCGGAGTTAAGTTAGCCTCCGAAAAAGCATCATCCACAATATCCAAAATAGGAGGGATAGCCAGAGGTCTATGTTGGGGAAGAAGAAAATCCCCAAGTCTTTTCTTAGATTCCGAGTACTCCTGTCCTTCCCAGTGAAAATGTTCCCTCATTTCATGTAAAGTTTCCCCAAAAGAGAAATCCTCAGGGGGAGAAGCTGAAGGAATGGATTCCTCAGCATCAGAATCCTCATAAGGGGGAAAGAATCATAATACACTTCCTGCCTTGGCCTTTTATCTGGAGGGGGATGTGAACCCCTAATCATAGTAAGTCCTCAGCCATCTTAAGTAACTGTTTCTGAGACTTGGGTGCCGGATCAGAAGAGGCCTGAGCTGTAGTCTTTGATTTGGAAGGAGTCTTTGCCTTTGTCTTTATTAGAAGCTAAGTAGGCCTGAAAACCCTTCGGAAACCGGTACCTGCACAGCGGCTCCGGACCCATCAGAAGGAGCATTGTCCGAAGGTCCTGCAACAAAAATATTCAAAGGCCTAGTTGGCTCCTCGTGGGAGTCCATTTCGGCTATCTGTTCCGAAATGGCCGACAGGGGCTGCAAAAGCGCCTCACTGACGACGGCCGATCCTGAAGCTGGCTCTGCTTGTACATCATCATCCGATTTGGACCTCGGATGCCTGTCTTTATCCTTGCATCGTTTGTGAACTCCGGTAGCCGGAACCGAATCCGGTGACATTTTGTAATTAAAGCGCATTCCGAAGTAATGAAATGCAAAATCGTACCCTTTGTTTAATCGTACGTTGATTGAATCTAGCACAAAACTGACAACTAGCTACGTCGTGGTCAGGGCCTAAGCAAGGAATACAGTAAGAATGAAAATCCTTATGAGGTATTTGCTTCCCACATGAAATACAAAAATTAGTATAGAAATTAACTTTTTCTGACATCGGACTGGAGCAAGAAAAAAGTTTCCCCAACAGGGTACTTAGCTTTGAGTAGGAGGAGAAAGTTTTCGGAATGAAGTACATTTAGCAGAAATTGTCAGGAGTCAGCCGACTGGCAAATGCGAACTGCTACCACTGCATGGCAAGAAAGACTGGAGAACATGGCGTCGGCTGTCAGCTTTGTACTCCCGGCGCTCTGACGTCAGGGAGCATGGCTGAACAGCTGACGCCGGACCCAGACTTTGGGATTCTGGCCGACCGAGGACTGCCTGCCGGCAGGGAAGAACCCTACAGTCATGACTGCAACAGTGAAACACGATGAACATCGGGACAATGAGGATCACTTTGCACCGTAGTCAGCAAGCTTTCTGAAGAAAGCTCGGAATGAGAGGTAAAGGTGGATAAGCATACAGAAGCCCGGGGGGCCAAGCATGGACTAGAGCATCTCTGGGGACTTCCCCTGGTGAGGGAATCAGAGTGAAGAACTTGCTGCACTTCGCGTTGGAAGGAGATGCGAAGAGATCGCAGCAAAGCTGACCCCATGTAAGGAAAATCTCCTCCGCTACAGACCGTTTCAGAGACCACTCGTAAGGCATCAGAATGGCCAGACTCAATCTGTCCGCTAAAATGTTGGAGCGACTGGGATGTGCGTTGCTATCAGAAACCGACCGGTGGAAATAGCCCATTCCCACACTCTCATGGCCTCGTGACAGAGGATAGGATCTGGTTCCCCCCTGCTTGTTGATATACCAGACGACCGACATGTTGTCTGACTGAATTGCAATCAATCCAAGAGGGAGGACTGTGTGAAAGGCTTCCAACGCTAAAAGCACTGCCCTCATCTCTAGAACATTTATGAGCAAATTGGTCTCTGTTTGGGACCACGTGCCTTGGACTGTCCTTCCTGAACGGTGTGCCCCCACCAGAGTTGGGAGGCGTCCGTGGTCACTGTGGTTTGGACTGGGGGTGATGCAAACGGGCGTCCTTTTGATATCTCCAGTGAAGTTAACCACCAAAGAAGAGATGTCCTGCAGACATGACTGATCTTGATCGTAAATTCCATGGGCAGGTCTAGCCAAGACCCACTGAACAGCCAGAGTCCATTGAAAAACCCACATGTGAAGGTACGCATAAGGGAGAATAGATATGGTGGCAGCCATGCAGCCCATTGCCCGGAGAACCTCACTGGTCTTCGAAGACTTGGAGTTCACTATCTGAGATATGTGCCACCCGAGATGTAGAATCCTGTCTGGAGTTAGGAATACCTTCATCTGCAAAGTGTCTAACCATGCCCCAATGAAGTCTAGAACTTGTACTGGTTGCAAATGGGATTTGTGAACATTGACTAATTCTCAGTAGGTCTGCTAATCAAATGAAATAATCTCGGGCCAGACACAAGTGATGCTTGTTGGGCGCAGCGAAGAGCCAGTCATTCAGGTATGGAAACACCGGAATACCCTGAAGCCTCTGGTGAGCCGCTACAACTGCCATTACCTTGGTGAACACCCTGGAGGCTGTGGTGAGACCAAAGAGTAGGGCTCTGAACTGAAAATGACTGGCTCCCAGCCGGAAGCGCAGGAACCTCCTGGAGCTTCAGTGTATTTTGAAGTGGTAGTAAGCATCCTGAAGGTCTAACGAGCACATCCAGTCGCACTCTCGAACATAAGGTAGAATGGACTGTAGGGTGACCATCTGGAATTTCTGTTTGGCTACCGACAGGTTTAATGATGACAGGTCTAGAATGGGCCTGAGGTCCCCCGTCTTTTTTTGGCACCAAAAAGAACATTGAGTAGAGCTGTTGGACATGCTACACTTAAAGAAATCCCAATCCCTCAGAGCTACACGCTCCAGGGATCTAAACCTTGTCATCACAATAAACAAAACATGCTGGAGGGATAGGTTCCTGACCCAGAGACTCCCCAGACTCTGGAATAGATTGCCCATACATGTCAAGCAGAGTGCCTCTTTGGACCTATTCAAGAGGAACCTTGACGATTGGATGGGAGAAAGGAAATTCACCCCAGGGATCACGTCAGCCGCCCTGCTAGACAGGGGTCCAGGAAAGTAAATAATGTGGGAAGAAATAGCCAGGGAATTGTTATGGCTAGGCTTGTATAGGCCCTAGGGCTGATAGCCTAGTACCAACCTATAAACCTAATCCAGACCGATCGGGGGGGGGGGGGGACCTTTTCAATGGCTCGTTTGAGAAGCAGCTTTGAAACCTCTATAGCTGCAGCCTCCCTGTGAGCGGTTGGAACATCCGCGAGGTGTTTTGTAATATTTGGAGAGGCAATGAAAGGAATAAGTAACCTCTGGATATTATCTGAAGAACCCAGAGATCTGTCGTAATGGACTCCCATACCACTGGGTGTAAGGACAATCGTCCCCAGACTGCCTCCAGAGTAGGACAGTCGGGCAACCCCTCAGGGCTGCTGACCGGGTCTATCAGAGAAGGGTTCCCTAGTCCTGAAATTCCTGGGACCCCCTCTACCTCGGGATAGGAGTCAATCCTGTCCCCCTCTGCCTCTGGGGGAATAGCTGTCCTGAGAATCCCAGGAAAACTGAGATTTTCGGAACCACATCTTCTTCTGCCCTCTGATTCCTAGAGAAAGACCACTGAGGGTTAGAGAAGTGGACTCCGACAACAGACAAAGTCTTCCAGTCCTTTTCACTCTGGGCAAGTGTGTCACGTACTGTCTTTCCAAAGAGGGAAGAACAGTCATAGGGAGAGTTGAAAAAACGACGCCTTGAAAGGGTCCGCGAACTGACAATCTGAGCCAGGCATGACACCTTATGGCTATGCCTGTCCCAGCTGCCTCAGCTGCTCCTTCCGTGGCATGGGAAAGTAGCCACATAGATGTGTTTGAGACTGACTTCAGAGTAGACATGTTCGCCGAGAACAGCTGTCTGTCCTGCGGCGATAAAGACTCTGGGGGTGATTCAGCAAATTCCGAAGCAAGGTCTCGCTGAAGCCGAATCACATGTGCCAAATAATTCAGCGCATGGATAGAAAAAGTCGCTGCGGAGTATACGCGCTTCCCAAACCTATCCACCAACCTGGACTCCTTGTCTGGAGGGTGGACTAAGGAACTCTCCTGTGCTAGTTCCTTCTTTGTGGCCACTGAGACCAACATAGCATCAACTGGGGCTCCTTCTGACCAGGGTTGTCTGTCAGAAGGGGGAGATAAAACCTTGTCAGGGCGTTTCAGGATGGGCTCTACGGTGTTGGGCTCCTGCCATGCTTTCGTGGTGATGAGGTCCACCAAGGGGTCTGCTGGTGGGAACACCCAGGAAGTAGATGGGCCTGTGCCAAAGGCCCCCAGGAACACTGACTTATCCCCAGAAGGTTTTGGAGCTGACCAACCTCCCCTCTGGCAGAGGATCTCCATAATTTCTCCTAAGGAGACGTCTTTGGGAGGTGACCTGGGGGAACCTTCTCCTTCATCCAAGTCAGTGTCAGTAGTGAGGGACTCGGGGGAGTCCAAGTGCCTCCTTTTGCACTTGCGCTTATGGTGACCCTCTTTAGTGGGACTTTTAGAAGGGGATCCGCGAGCCGCAGGGGTTTCCTCTGGAAAAATGACCTGGGCATCTTCTGGCACGGGCTGTCCCTGAGACAGGATGAAGGGAGTAGTCATCAAATCCAGGGGGGCCTGGGTGGTATCAGAGGAGATGGGCTGGGGTCTCAATCCCTGGGAGCAAACCCTGTCCACCACTTCTAAGGCCGAGGGAGAAGTCCTCCCCGGATCCGAAGTGGGGACCGGAGCTGAAGACAGGGTAGCCTGAGGTCCAAGGGATCGGATCCGAAAAGGTCGGAGCCGAAGAATCCACTCCCCCGGGTCAGACTCCCTGTCCGCGGCTCCGAGAGTCATGCGGATCAGAACAAGTCAAATCCGAGGAACTCAAGGGAACAGCCAGAGTTGAGGTTGGAGGAACAGTCTGCGCCGAGCTACCAGCTCCGATAAACCTCGGATCCAAAAGCCCCGAAGCCGAAGCATGGATCGGGGAAGGAGAGATGGGGCGGAAAAGAGGCATGGAGGTCACCCCTCCAGAGGGAGAGGGACCTGGCAAGACTCCAATCTGAATTTGGATCTGAATAAATCTCCGCATCATCCTGTCCATATCCATGTCCAATAGGCTCCGAGTCGACCTTGAAGAGGCCACCGACTCGGATCTGGTCTGCGCCGAGATGAGGAGGGCGTCTGGTCCGAATGTTCCAACGGCTCCGGTGAGAAACTAGGAGACTTGAGACATTGAGAAACAGGCCTCATGGTCTTAGATGGGGGGGGATGAGAAACAGCTCCCTGTCTGGGGACCTCTTACGATGCCTGTTCTTTTTCTCCCTTTCTTCTCTGTGCCTTTTCTTTTCCTTTTTCCTTTTTGTCAGACTCGCTAACTGAAGATATGTCCTTTGAAGATCCATCGCCAGACGAAGAGGGAGGTAGAGTCCCTGTCTGGGTGGAAGGTACACTAGCGACTAAGGCCGAGGCAGATTCCAGCATGGCAGCAGGGAGAAGTCCTTTGGCAACTAGCTTGGCCTTACGATCCCTAAGGGCCCTAGGGTTGAAACCTGAACAGACAGCACATTGAGTGGACAAATGTGCCACTCCTAAACATATCACACACAGAGTGTGACCATCGGCCGGGGAAAGCTTATGGCCAAACTCTGTACATTTTTTGAACACAGGCTTTGGCTGGTTAGCCATAGTCCTGCACTCCAAGTTACAAGCACTGCCTTTCCAAAAACCACACACACACAGGTAGGGGAAGGGCAGGCCTAACTACTACTCTATACAAAAAGAGTTTTTTTTTTCTTACACCAATGACCAAACGCGATACTACAGAAGGGGAGAAAGGGAAATCCTAGTCAAGCACACCTAAATATCTGCAAAAAATTTCTACTTACTATCCCTGAGCTCAGAGCAAAGGAGACCACGATGCACACTACTGGCGCGGCAAATGAGATCTGAGGGAAAATAGGAGATGTTAGGGCATTATGGGTAAGGGGAGGAGCTCAGAGCTTGGAGCAGATGCTAGAAAAAAGTTGCCAGCTCGGATCTGAAACGGATCCATATACCCACAGGTTGCAGAAAAATGAAGTTAACTACTTCAGATAAAACCCCTTCCACCATCTTGAAGGCAGAAGGACTAGGAGAAGCAGAGGATAATCTGACCAGAGCTACAACTCTCTGAGCAGATGATCCAAGACCCTTCCCTAGACTCTCCTCTCTAAGGGAGGAGTCAGAGCAGACCTGTTCAAAACCAAAGCCCCAAGGGGAAGCGACTGCTCCAAAATCTTCGGAGTCAAAGTCAACCCCTCAGATCTGACGTCAACACTTCGACTCCAAGAACCATGGAAGACATTTTTAGGAATCTCATAAAGAAAAGGAGACCTCAACCTTGGAGATATTGGCTCTGGGGAAAACCTTGGAGTACAGAGATGAGGACATGGCAACAGGAGATTTCGGATCTGAAGACTTCAGATCCGAACTCTGAAATCTTCTTATGAGGCTCAGATGAAGTGCTAACTGAGGAGACCATAAGAGTTTTCAGTGCTCCCTGGGTTCCTCTGATTTAAGTCCCTGATGAAGAAGTACCATTGGAAGGAGATCTTTTAAGATAATCTTGTTTCTCCTATTGCCAGTGGCCCTGGCATAAAACACTGCACAAATGTAGCAGGAGGGGTCCAAGTGTGCCGGGCCCAGACAATAAATGCACTCCCTTGTGGTCATCAGAGTGGGGGATCCAAGAAAAAAAATGATTTTTTTTTTAAGGTTATAACGGATATTAAAACTTGCTTTTTTTTTCTAACAATGGAATTAAAACAGAATACCTCAAAGAGAGGTAAAGGTAACACAAAAAAAAGTTACCAACAATGGTAGCCAAGATTACCAAAAAAGACCATTAATTCTTGGTAGTAGGAAAGTTTGCGAGGTAAGGGAGAAATTAACGTTTATAAGGAAATAAAAGTTAAGGAGAATAAATATAAGTTTATGTACTCACTAAACCCACTATGAGCTCAAAAAATAGCAATTCCGTCCGAACCTGAAGAGCTGCAAACGAGATCTGAGGTAACACAGTAGTCAGGGGCATTATGGGTAAGGGAGAGGCTCGAGAGTTGGATCCTAAAATCTAAAGAAAGTGACAGTCAGATCTGAGGGTTGGATCCTAAACCATTAATTGAAGAATGAATGAAAATTACATCAGATCCATTGTTCTCTTGGCCAGAAAGAGGCCACTAGGATCATGCTGGGTCTGTCTGCCTTGATTTCAGTTAGCATCTTGGGGATCAGGAGATAAGGGCAGGAATACATAGAGGATCTGTTTTTTTGTCCATGTGAAGGAGAATGCATCAATCTTCAAAGCTCTCGTCTGTTGTCTTCTGGTGCAGAACTTCTGCAGTTGCTTGTTGTGGAAAGAGGCAAACAGTTCTACTGAGATGATCCCCTACAATATAGTCAGATCCAAGATTACCTTTCTTTTCAACATCCATTGAATGGGGTCCAGAAGGTCCCCGCTTAGAAAATTGGCTAGGGTATTGTTCTGGCCTGTAATGCAAGAGGCTATGAGAGTTAATCTCATTCCTTGAGCCAACATACAATTTTTCTGGCAAGGCTGCACAGATGCCAAGACAAACTTCTCCCTAGTTTATCACATAACTGTGATGTTGTTTGTCCAGATTCAGTGTCCCTTGGCTTAAGTTTTGTTGAAGGGCTTTCATGGCCAAATAAACCAGCTAGTAACTCCTTTTGATTTACAGGCAACATCCTCTGCTGTGGGGACCAAATGTCCTGTTGGGAGGGTAGCCTAATGTTTAAGGTGTTTGCCTTACAAACACAAGGTGTGGGGTTTGAGTCTCACAAGGGATAACAGACTACGTTTAAAATGGCTCACAAGGGCAGTTAGCTTAGTACTAACCTATGTGTCATATGTGTCATTTTACTTTCAGGGGATCTAAATGGACCCCACAAGCTACATCTGAGTTGCCCTGGTAATGGCCTTGTCTGCTTCTCATACAGTTATTTTTCTCATGGGTTCCTTTGTATGGTGTTCTACTACTGCAGGATTTCCTTTTTCAGGCATAGAAGG
The DNA here is from genome assembly GCF_019279795.1 of Protopterus annectens. Taxonomy (NCBI): domain Eukaryota; kingdom Metazoa; phylum Chordata; order Ceratodontiformes; family Protopteridae; genus Protopterus; species Protopterus annectens. The sequence continues at coordinate 168,042,499 of NC_056751.1, read as the reverse complement.
AGAGGCAGCAGAGTTTTTAGGGATTGGGAGTGTTGTTTCCAAATATTTGTAGGAACCAGTGAAGTTTCCTCATATGCAACTTTACAAACGGGATCAGAAAATGCATGACTTCATGTACCCCAGTATCCTCAGGAATTCTCTTGCAGTAATGAGCTGCTCTGGAAGCACACATCAGGATTCTTGCCAAGAAAACAACCTTGTCTTGGGGAAGGAAGGCTTTTCTATTGAGCAGTGTTTATGCATGCTCCCAGTAATAGGATTCTTTTTTTGAGATTTTTGACGGTTTAAGGAGAGACCTACCTTCCAAAATCATTCTACAGGGATCTGTAGGCCATATATGGTCTCCGAAGTGGATCTTCCCTGAATGAGGCAGTTATTTAAGCATGGGTTAAGTATGAACCCCTTGAGTTCTGCAATGTGCTATCAAGTAAAGGTAGGCATTCTGTGAAAACTCTGGTAGCAGTAGATGGCCCAAATGGTAAATCACAGAACTGGAAGTGGAAGTCTGTTGCTACAAATAGAAGGTACCCTTCTCTGACTGTCTGCTATGGGGACATACAGGTAAACATAAATTAGGTCTATGGTGATCGTGGAGTCATCTTGGAAGACCATAAGCAGTAATTTCTAGAATGTAAGCATTATGAATTTTGGGACTTTTGAGGAACTTGTTTAGCTTTGAGAGGTCCAAGATGGTCCTCCAAGTACCATCTTTTCTGGGACTAGAAAAATCCTTGAGAAGCCTTTTCCTTTCTGGTCTAGAGGGACAGGCTGGATGTATCCTTAACTGAAGCAGCTTCCAAGGATAGGTAGTAAGAGGCTTTCTTGAACATTTTGTGTTTTGGAATTCCCAAGAAAGGTGGTATTTCTCCATACTGAACACAGTACCACTTTCTCCAAGATGTTGAGGACCAACTGGTCCCTGGTGATGGACTTCCACTGGTTTAGGAAGGAAGAGTAATCCTACGATAGGTTTGTAAAGGACAGGAAAGGGTAAAGGGAGGACAGGGTATAACACAGTTATAGTTGCTCTTGGTGCTGGGAGGGCTCTTTGGAGCCCAGCTCCCTTTGTGATTCTTCTGCCTGCCATTTCCTAGATTGTCTTGGTCTTTTACCACAGGGAGGCCTCTTCTTGTCTAGGTGGGAAAGGCCAAGAATTTCATGGGTAATTACTGCTGTACCTTGGGGTAAGAGACAGGTAAAACTCTCTCTCAGTTTTAATTTGCTTTCCTGTTTTGTCCAATTTGTCAAACACTTGTTCAGCTGGAGGAACAAAAAGGAATTCCTTATCCAATGGGGTGGTGACTATGTAGAGGTATTGCCATCAGTGCCCGTGTGAATAGGGCAGTGCATGTATAACATACACCAGCATAGCTAGCTGGAGTTTTGTAAATAATTTTGTGTCATTTGACTATCACACTGACTTGTAGAGATGCTTGGGTTAAAAATTTATCTATACAGTGTTGGTATAACTGATTAAATGTTGAACAAAATTCTGGAAGGGAAGAGTAGAAGTTTTTGAAATTGTTCTATAATTTTCAAACACTGCAACAGATCTTAGCAAAGCTGTATGTGTACTGTACCAGAGTCAAGTGATCAAATGTGATGTCATTCTATAACCAGTACAGAGGATGGAACTCTCACTGCAGTGTTTGTTTTGTTTTCTTTGGTACCCGATACAGAGATGTATGACAGTTATCACAGTCAGTGGAATTAGTTCAGTGCAGTTCAGGTTAGCTCGCCACCTTGCCTTGTGGAAGTTAGCACCTCACCAGCTCATCTTGCCTTGATGAATTAAGATAGCTAGGCAACAGTTGGTCTTTAGACAGTCAGGAAATACAATGAGATTAGTTAAGTATTGTTTGTCGGAATCTATGTGAATCTGCCCAGCTGTGTTATTTTTCAGTTTCTCCTGTGATTGAATCTCTGGTGTTTACTGTACTTGATATTTAGTATTATGTTTTCCATGTTATTAAATATTTTTATCTTTCGTTGTAGCTGGTCTTTTAGAGAATAGCTTTTAACATCTTGAGAGCACTTGTGCTCATTTTAGTGATGCCTTGACCACTCCAAAAAGCCTTGCTGCTTTGGTTACACTCTACCATTTATACAAGTCTTGTTTTACTCAGTATAATTGGATACTATTGTAAGAGCCTTAGAGAGGCTGACTGGTGGCAGCGTGATTACCTTATAGTCTGGGCAGAGGCAGTATAGCTAGTAAACCTGTACCAGACTTTGAGGAAAGTGTGTGTGTGGGAAAATCAAATACCCAGGTGTGGGTGTGTCAGCTACTTGGAAATGGGAGAGAGTGCTCCAAAGGTAGTCTTGTTTGAGATCTGGAGAAAGAGAGAGTCCAGTCCCAGGTTTGCAGTGTGTTCCTGTGTGCTCTTGGGGGAAACTGTGCTTGATGCAGACAACTGCCTTTGAAAATACTGTATAAATCCATTCCTGTTTTTAGTGACAGTCTCTCACAGGTGTCACTGGTGAGGATTGAGAGGCTCCTTCATTACTGGGCCAGGGTAGAGAAGCCATCACATACTGGTGTCAGACCGCTCGGATATAAAATTAACTTCAGTAGCCTGTGGGCAGTTGTCACTCAAGGTGTGTGTACTCTCAACAGCTACAAGGTAAACATTCAGAGTTTCATTTGCACAACAGTTTTGCACAATATGATGCAAGAGATCCAAAACACGGCTATATACTCTACAATACTTACAGATTTTTTTAAACTACTGCCACTGAAAACATTTCAACAGTTGTTTAAAATGTTTCGGTGTTTCGGCTCTCCTATTTCATATCGTGTACTAAATTATCCACACCGTTTATAGTGGGAGAAAGTGTTGGTTTTTGCTTGGATTTCACAACAGTTTTATTTATTTTTGTTAGTTCAGTTTAGTCAGGAAAAGCAGGCAAAGATGTCAGCAGAGGATTATGGTAACCTGACAAAGAACCAGCTGACCAAGATGTGCGAAACCAAAGGACTGGTGCATGCTAACCGGACTAAAGAGAAAATTATTTCAGCCTTAAATCACAGCTGCAGTGTGGACTGGTGGCCAGGAGGACAACAAGTCTGGTGATGGAGAAGTGCAGTCTTCAGAAACAGGACAGTTCACCTTTTCCTCAGAGGACTTAAAAATCCATTTGGAGTTAGAGACTTGAACTGGAGACCAAACGTTTGGAGAACAAAGAGACTACAGCACTTGGAGGCTGAAGAAAAGAAGCAGCAGAGTCAGCATTAATTGGAAACCGAAGAAAAGGAGAAAATGTCAGCATGAGAGAGAAATGCTGACCTTTCGTTAGGGTCATGGAGGGAATGGGGAAGGGAATAACCAGACCCCAGCAGAAATAAAGGTCAGTAAATTTCTTCCACAATTTGCACAGGGGAATGACTGATGTTTTTATTCATATATTTGAAAGAGTATGTAAAGAGCATGTAAAGAGTATGATGTTAACCAAGAGCTCTGGGTATGGTTCCTGACCCCATTACTCCATGATAAAACTAACTGCTGTTTCTGAATTGTCTGTAAACTATGATCGAGTACAACAATGTTCATAGAACTGTTGTAAGTTAACACCTGAAGCTTACAGGAAAAAGTTTTGCAAGCATAGATGCAAGGCTGATGAAAGTGTATGATTATACTGCTAAGTTAAACACTTATTTTCATAGGTGGGTAACTGGGTGTCAGGCACCACTTTTGGAAGACTGGCTGACCTTTTAATGAGGGAACAAGCTCTTAGTACCTTGTCTGAGGACATGGCAATCTGGTTGGCAGACAATGAGTGTAACTCTACAGATGAGCTGGGGAGAAAAGGGGTCTCTGCTTAGCAAATGGTGCATCACTGCACTAGGGGACACCCAGTGCTGCACATGGATACAAGGGAACCCATGATGGGCAGCCTAAATCACCCCAACAGAGTCTACCAGTAACAGGGGAAGCCACTAGTTCAGGTACACAGTCAGGATTAAGGTTTAGATGTTTTAATTGTAACCAGAGGTGCCATGTAGCATACAAATGCCCACTGAAGCAAGGTGGGGAACAAAAGGTGAAGGAGCCAGCAAGTGGCACTAACAGCGTGCCAGTAGTAAACTGTCTGGAAACAACAAGGGTACCAAACTATCACTGGAGTTTGCATCCCATCTTAGCGGATGGAAGACATGCCACTGCTAAGAGAGAGAATATCGCATAATCATTGTGAAGCCTGCAGTGGTTAAAGAGGAGCAGTGCATGCTTGGGAAGTCCACTCCAATCAGAGCTTTAAGGAAAGATCCCATTCCAAATACCCTTAGCCAGGGTTCACCTTGACTGGGAGGGTGGAAAAGGAAGCAAGCAGGTAGCTGTGGTAGCTGTGTTTGAGGATATTCCTGCAGATATCTTGATAAAGAACGATTTTGATAATGCAGTACCTTGTGTGCATGCAGTTACATGCAATCAGGCTTGGAGACAGGCATGTAGGTTTGGGTATGCTGGGGGAGACCTAGACAGATCCCACACCTGAAGCTGGGGATAGTGATGTGGCTATTTCAGGGAGGGAGCCACTCTGTAGCAGTAAGCCTGAAAGTGAGCCACAGCTGCTGGTAGGTACTGATGTTCCTATGGGCAGGATGACTGCAAAGACAGAGGTGAGTAGTAGTACTCAGGCTGACAATGAGGCACCACTATCAGCAGATACTAGACTTTCTGTGGAAGGGGACCTAGGAGAAGTTACAAAGAAAGAGTTAAGAAAGGCTCAGCTTTCAGATCCTACCTTATGAAGCTTGAGGGCGGTAGCTAAGGAGACACCTGATGCTCAAGGAAAAGGGGAGTCTGTATAATGGAACAAAGGGTTACTATTAAAGAGAGTGATCCCCTGAGGGAGGGTCTAGATGGTGAAGTAATACAGCAGCTGGTAGTGCCCAAAGCCTACCACCTGGCACTTCTAGCCATAACAAACAGAGCTTCTGCAAGTATGGCAAGTGCAATGGCCCAACAAACTCAGCAAACCAATAAAAACAACCAGCACAAAACTGCATAAGAACTGAATAAAATGCAGCAAAACAATGCAGTAGAAACCCATTGGATGCAGTTCTCATGCAGTTTTTTTGGGCTATGTGATAAGCAATAATTATTTCGCCACGTCTGTTGTGCTGGCTATTTTTGTTGGTTTGCTGACATCTAGCCATAGCCCATGACATTCCTTTTGCAGGTCATATAGACAAAAAGTGTACCAAGAGACGCATTATGCAAAACTTTTATTGGCCTGGGATTGCAAAGGATATGACAGGGTACTGCAGGACCTGTAAACAGAGCCAAAGGTAGACAAGGCTGGGGACAAGGTCATAGCTCCGTTGATGCCTTTAACTGTGACTGAGGAGCCATTTCAGAGGGCAGCTATGGATATTATGGGGCCTATGAGTATCCCAAGTTCCACAGGGAAGAATTATATCCTGGTGATATTAGATTATGCTACTAGATACCCTGAAATAGTAGCTCTGTCCTCCAAGGCAGAGAAGGTGGCAAACGCTTTGTTAGAGATTTTCACCAGGGTAGTTTTCCCAAGAGAGATTTTCACCAGGGTAGTTTTCCCAAGAGAAATACTGACCGACAGAGGTACCAATTTCATGTAAGACCTGCTGGCCTGTCTGTGGAAGTTGTGGGGTGAAGCACTTAAAGACCACCCCAGACTAATGGGCATTGCAGAGAGGTCAAACTCTACACTAAAGACCATGCTATGGGTATTTGCAAACCCGTTTGAGAGACAGTCTGACAAATATTTGCCTCATATACTGCTTGCATACACAGAGGTACTCTGGGAATCCACAAGCTTTTCACCCTTTGAGTTGCTGTATGTGCATACTGTGGGGGGGCCTTTAGATCTTATCCTTGAGTGGGAGGGCGAGTCTGAAAAAAACAAGGAGTCTGTTGTGGCATATGTCCTAAACATCAGGACAAGGCTTAGGAAGCGCATCATTGGTTTGGCCCAGGAGAACCTGGCAGGAGCCCAACAGCAGAAAAAGGTCTGTTATGACAGGAATACTCGACCCCATGAGTACGCTGTGTGACAGCAGGTTATGGTGCTCATTCCTGTCGGCCACAATAAGCTGCAGGCAGCCTGGGAGGGATCCTTTAAAGCGCTGAGGAAGGTCAGCGATGCTAATTACATGATAAACCTGTTAGGCAGGAGGAAGGCGCACAAAATGTATTATGTTAACATGATGTCAGGGAGGTCCTGGGCAGACTGCAAAGGACAGGTGTGATCATTAAGCTCATTAAGTGTCAGGTGGGTATGGCAGAGGTTTCCTACCTGGGAAAGAATGGGGAGTGATAAGATTATGCCAGAACCTGCCGAAGTGAAAGTTATTCAGGAATGGCCTGCCCTGTTACCAAAAAGCAGGTGAAGGCATTCTTGGGGACAACAGGGTATTGCAGAAAGTTTGTTCCCAATTATAGTACAATAGCTGCTCCCCTCATAGATTTGACAAGGAAAAACAGTGAGTACATACCCCACCCCATGGTTTGAAGCATTCATCTGCACAAGTTCTTTGCTGAAATCTGGACTGGCTAACGCAGGGGGCCCTCTCAAAGCCCCTTTAAGCTTTTGGAATGCCTGCTTGCAGGTTGGGGTCCACACTGCCTTATCTGGCCTGCTTTTCCTTGTCAAATCTGTGAGGGGAGCAACTACTGTACTATAATTGGGAACAAACTTTCTGTAGTACCCCACTTTCCTCAAGAATGCCCTTACCAGCTTTTTGGTAATGGGCAGGCTCGGGGGGGGGGGGTTTAGAGGGCTAGACTGTGACATCCAAGTAAGTTTGAGGTGGTAACCGGCCAAATAAGACAATTCTGCATCATCCATTGAACTGGAGGAAACTTCCTCTTTCTGGAAAGCTACTTCCCTGTTTCTTTTAAATGGAGAGGTCCCAGAGGTGGAAGAATGATTTCATGAAGGCCATAAATTCCTTTGCTAAGGAGGTCTTGGGCTTAGGTCTATGAAGTGGTTGGAGGCAGTGGCGAAGTAAATGGAAATGATTCACTTCAGTGTCGTTGTCTGCTCTAAATGAGTGACTGGAGGATGCAGCTGTCTGACCTCAACTACAGTTGCAGCTTCAACAGTCGGGGAAAACAAGGCGCATCTCTCAAAAGCCACGGTAGAGACATCAGAAGGTGAGGCCTGCAGAGCAAACTCAACCCAACTGATGTTCCAACTGTGGTGGCATTCACAGTTAGGCCAGAAGACATGGCAGCCTCCTGAGGGGTCACACCACAGGGTTTAGTCCTTGGAGTCAGTGGACCAGAGGGCTACAAAGGTGGCTCCCCAGGTCGGTCAACTTAAAAGCTATAGTTGGAATTTTTTTGGAAATGCCACTGTCCTTCGCCTTGACATTAGTGGACACCAGAGTATGTGGAGGCCTTGTGGTATGGTAGCACTAGATTGCGACACCACAGAGCAAGTTGAAGAGGAGGACTCCATATGGACACAGCAAGTACTTAGGCTGTACATTTCAGTTTTTACATGAAACGTTGCAAAGTCAGGACAGTTGGACATCTTGCTGAGGTGCCAAGCAGAACAGACAAAACAAATGATTTTCATGCAGGATCTGCTTAACACACTTCAAGCAGTTTACTTTTTGAACATTAAATTAGTAAACAAATCCCCAACAGGGTACTTATCTGGCTTTGCTTAACACACTTCAAGCAGTTTACTTTTTGAACATTAAATTAGTAAACAAATCCCCAACAGGGTACTTATCTGGCTGGATGAGGAAGAAGGTTCACTGGAAATACAAGCCGACTTACTGACGCGAGCATATTGAACACACATGAAGGAGCACTGGACAGCACGACTAGAAAGAACCCAACAGACTGTGCCACTGATGCACTTGGTATACCCCAATGTCCAGAAATCTATTTTCAGATGTCCACTGACTGTGGATGATGTAAAGTCATGGGCATTTGCATCGGTTTGCAATAATGACTACGAAGAACATCCGGGAAAACAAAACCTTAAAATACACCTGAAGTCTGGATGACTAGGGATGTGATAAGCATCATTTACATCTAGTGTTACCTGGAAACTTGAATGAGGAAGAGGAGAGTAACAGGTTGTGAAGTGACATTTTGAACTTGGGCACTACTTCAAACACTTTTAGAAAAGATGCAAAACTGATATCCAAGCATCTTCTGTTTTTGGCACTAAAAACATCCATAAATAAAAGCCTTTCCTAACCTGGGAAGGCGGAACTGGTTCTACCAATCCTTGGGACAGCATGTGCTGAAAGACTGGGGCAAATAACAGTCTGGTCTGGTGGATGATGAATTACCCCCTGAAAGAGAGGGATTTCTTCCCACTGTCATCTGTAATCTTAATGAACTACGTTTAGAAGTCATGTGTATGAAACCATATGTTGCCAAACAGCAAAGTGGAGATTCAGACTTTTTGGAGGGGAAAAGGGACTGCAGTGGTGGGAGTGTGGGCGGGTGGGGGGAGACAGGGTCCCTTAAACAGTCACTCTGACTTGCTGGACTGTCCTTGGTTTTGGGGGTTCTTAAATTTTTTTAAACCCTCTTGCTATTTCTCCTTAAAAGTCTGTTTCTATTGATTTTTTTTTTGCCAAAACTGGATGATGGGTTAGAGAATACCTTCAAAATTTTGTAAAAGGAGGGCCGAAATATCTGAAGAGATTCCCTGTATGAACTTACCTCTATCAGCACACTTTTTGATAACCTCTGCAGCAGAGTAACCAAAAGATAAATCTCCATCCAAAGCAGAATTTAAAATCTTTTCTTCACATCTGGGAGGTTCTTAGTACGCAGACAGACTAACCTCCTCAAAACAGTACCAGTGGCTATAAACCTGGAAGATGTATCGGAGTAATACACAAACTGTAAAAAATCAGTTGTGATTTGTATAAATGGAAGAAAATAATTTAAAGCAGATTTTTCCTCACATGAAGAAAGTGCAGATAAAAAGTACAGTTGTGTACACTTACCATAAATGTAGATGTTAGAGTGTATTCACTGTTGCAGTCATTACATTTGGGTAATCCTGCTGGCAGGTTGCCCTCAGTCGGCCTGAATTACAAGTCTTGGGTCCTGCGTTGGCTTTTGTCGCCCCTTCCCCGACGTCAGGTCGTCAGGGGTATAAAAGAAGCAGCCAACGCCATTTACTTTAGTTTTTCTTGCCCCAGATGTCAGGTGCCCCCAAAAAGGGTAGTCAAAATGAATATCTATATATAAAATAACATGCAGCAATATAAACTTTACCTTCATCCACAAGCAAATACACACCATAGGTTGTATAAAGCAGAGAAGGAAAGATAGGTTCCATCAGAAGAAAAAGGGGAGATGGCGGGTGGGTAACCTGGACTGCAACAGTGAATACACTAACATCTACATTTATGGTACGTGTACACAACTGTACTATGTTCTTTGTGTTTCACTGTTGCAGTCATTACATTTGGGTAGATTCCCAAAGCTATGGCTGGGAAGCTGGAGCTAAACAGTATTAGGAGCGGCTATGAGACCCTGCAGAACCGCAGTTGAAAAGCCTGCCCTGGATTTAGAGTAGAGTGGCAGATGATGGTGCTTTGTAAAGGTGTGCACTGAACTCCAAGTAGCTGCCTCTAAAATGTCCTTGGTTGGTACTCCCCTGAGAAAGGTTACTGAAGTGGCTGCAGCTCTGGTGGAATGTGGCCTAATGCCCTTAGGCAATAGATTGCCATGGTATAAATAGCAGAAACGAATGCAGTGGCCTATTCACTTTGAAATAGTCTGCTTTGAGATGGCCTTTCCTTGTGATCCTGCAGCATGTGCCACTAGTAATTGCTCTGTTTTTCTGAAAACGTTGGTTCTGTCCAAGTAGAATCTAAGCTGTCTGTGTACGTCCAAAGAATACAGAATTATTTCGCCCTTCTGTGGATTTGGATAAAAAGTTGGCAGATTAATGGTTTGGTTAAGAGCCACAGTGAACACCACTTTAGGCATAAATGTTGGGTTTGTCCTTAGGGAGAATGTAAAGACAAAAAGCAGGATCCAACACTGATTTATTGAATAATCTCTCTAGCGCCTCGGCTTTCGCCTTCAAGGAGAAAAAGCAGGATCCAACACTGATTTACTGAATAATCTCTCTAGCGCCTCGGCTTTCGCCTTCAAGGAGAATACTATCAAGTTCATTACAACACATATTTATACCATAAAATATTAATCAATTAATTACAGAAAAACTCTCCAGTTGCATTCTACATCAATGCCTCTGGGTGTCATAGTATCAAATTTCAATATAAAAACTGTCTCCTTATATAAAAGTTTCCTTTTAACTATTTCATCATTTTTGTCTAAAACAATGTGTTCCAAGATAGTAGCAAACGTACCCTTTGGATCACTACTATGATCTTTAAAATGCATTGCAAGGGGGCTTTCCATTTTTTTAATTCTAATATCTCTAACGTGTTCTTCCAACCTTACTTTAAAAGCACGTTTACTCTCCCCTATGGGTATCTCAATGCATATAGAACTACTTCCGTATTACATGAAAATTTACCAGAGGGTTGAAAATGCCTTCCATTTATACAATCAAAGGCAATTCAGTGGGGAGGCAAAAAGATCCATGTCTGGGCATCTCCATTTTTGTGTTACCATGCTGAAGATTTGTGGATTCAATTTCCATTCGTGAGGGTCCATGATATTTCTGCTTAGATCGTCTGCCAGAGTATTTTTCTTTCCTGGCAGGAATTGTGCTTGCAGATGAACTTGATATGTTAGAGCTGTGTTCCATAAGGTCATGGCTTGCCTGCATAGGGGATAAGAATGAGTGCCCCCTTGCTTGTTTATGTACCACATTACTGTGGTGTTGTCTGTCTTTAATAATAATTGTCCTGGATGTAGAAGGCCCTTGGAAAGCTGTTTGGGCATTTTGAACAGCCAACATCTCTTTTTGATTGATGTGAAGATGCATCTGGTCTGTGGTCCACTTGCCCTGAATGCATTTTCCTGCCACGAGTGCTCCCCAGGCGTAATCCAAAGCATCTGTTAAGAGTCTGCCTGGCTGTGGGGAGGGTAAAAGGCTGACCCTTGTTTAGGTGACATGCCTGTGCCCACCATCGAAACTCCTGTTGTAGGCAGGGAATCATTGGTATTACTGCTTCTAAACTGTGTGAGTGTACTTTTTAGGTACCATTGCAATTTCCTCATATGCAGTCTGGCATATGGTATTAGTAGTATGCAGGATGCCATGAATCCCAGGGCCTGCAGAATTTTTCTTGCAGGGAGATGGGACTTTTTTGCCAGTAATTGAAAATATTGAGTTAGCTGAATTTGTTTGTCTGGCGTGAGATAAGCCATCTGGGCCGTTGTATTTAAGCTGGCACCCAGGAATATAATCTGTTGTGAGGGTACTAGTTTTGACTTCTTTTCATTTACTGTGTACCCTAGAAAAATTAGCAACCTTTTTACAAACGCCAGATGCTGTAGAAGAATGTCCTTTGTCTCTGCTTGAGAGAGGCAGTCGTCCAAGTATGGATATATTTGAATTCCTTTTTGTCTGCAAAATGCAATTACTGGTGCCAGGCACTTTGTAAAGACCCTGGGCACAGTAGATAAGCCAAAGGGCAGTGCAGAGAATTGGAAGTGCATTGTTCCAGCTTTGAATCTAAGGTATCTTCTGCAATTTTGTCTGATAGGGACATGCAGGTATGCCTCTGAGGTCCAGAGTAACAAGTCAAACCTTCTTGCCCAGCATGGGTAGAAGCTGTTGTAACATCAACATTTTGAATTTCGGAATATCCAGGTAAGTATTCAGAATTGAAAGGTCTAGTATGGGTCTCCAGGCCTTGTCCTTTCTGGGGACCAGGAAGAGTCTTGAGTAAAATCCTTGTCCCTGTTGTGGTACTTCTTGTATAGCTCATGTCCATGAGGGCTGAAATTTGTTTTTGTGCCTCTGCCCATTGATTCTGTGGCAGGTCTGGCATTCCTTTTAGCCTTGGTAAAGTATGAAAGTGGAACCTGCAACCTTGAGGCACAATATTCAGAACCCATTTGTCTTGGGTGATTGTTTGCCAGTTTTGAGAAAAAAGTGCTAGTTTTCCCCCTAAGGGGGCTGCCAAAAGGGAAGTGCTTGGCGTACAAAGGGGGAAGTCATTGGGACTGTTTCCTGTAAGGTTGAGACTTGTCCTCACCTCCTTTTGGGGTTGAGGTGCCCCACTGTCGTCTATTTGAGCCTTGGGGTTGAGATCTGCCTCTTGGGTGTCTATCTGCCTCTCTGTGGCCTGTTTGACACTGGAAAGGACCAATTCTTTGTTGGCCAACTTCTGCTAAATCGAGGTGGCTGTACCTGTACGAAATCCTTGACTGTTTGCATAGATTTAGCTTTATCCTCCATTTTCTTTAACACCTCTTCTGCCTTAACACCAAACAAGGTATCATGCTGTAAAGGAGCAGCCAATAATTTTGCCTTAACATGATCAGGTAAACTCTGTTCTTTTAACCAAGCATGTCTTCGAATCTCAGAACCTGTAACTGCCGCTCTACAAGAGGTCTCTAAAGAATCAAAACCACATTGCAGAGCATGTTTTCCCACCTGTTCAACTGCATGCAATAAATCCTGCATTTCTTTACAGTCAGGAGCTTCTGAGCTTGTAAGCATTTTCTGTTTTAACTGAGCCATTAAATATTGTTGGTACTTAAGCATGTGAAACTGGTAATTTAAAGCCCTTACTGCTAAAGTTGCAGAAGTGTAAACTTTCTTCCCCCATCTATCCAAAGCTTTGGAATCTCTGTCAGAGGGTACTGGATTTTTTGCAATGGAATCCTTAACCCCTTTTGGACCCTGGGAAATAGTCTCTGGATCAGCAGAAGGGTTTTTATAAAGAAACTTGTGAGAGTCAGGGACTCTAATACCTATCTGGCTTGGATGGTGCAGGGGGTAAAGAATCAGGAGATAAGGTGGATTCAGAGAACACATCATCCACAATATCTAGCACAGGCGGAATAGCCAGTGGCCTGTGCTGAGGCAATAAAAGGAAATCCCTGAGCCTTTTCTTGGATTCTGAGTAATCCTGACTTTCCTAATGGAAATGCTCCCTCATGGTATGTAAAGTTTCCCCAAAAGAGTAATCCTCAGGAGGAGAGGCTGAAGGGATAGATTCTTCAGCATCAGAGTCCTCATAGGGGGGTAGAGAGTATTCCCTGGTCTGAAGAGGAATCAGAGGAAATGGAAACCTGATCAGAGGAATCATAGTCTGTATCCTGCCTAGGCCTCTTCTCAGGAGGGGGTTGTGATCCCCTGATCAGAGTAATGAGGTCTTCGGCCATTTTAAGTATCTGTTTCTTCGGCATGGAGGACTGTCCAGGAGAATGCTGTACTTGCTTCGTCTTTAATGGTACTTTTGTCTTGGCTGTTGCTTTAATGGTAAGTTAAGGTCTGAAAACACCCTCAGAAGCCGATGCCTGCTCAGTGGCTCCAGACCCATCTGAGGGATTAGTTTCCGTAGGCCCAGTACCTTGAGTTTCCAGAGGCCTAGTTGTCTCCATGTGGGAGTCAGAGGCGGCCTGTGGCTCTGAGGTAGCAGGTGTCAGGGGCTAAGAGAACCGGCGACTGGCCTAAAAAAGGTTTCGTCGTCTGCTTTGGACCTCGGATGCCTGTCTTTATCCTTGTCTTTGCGTTTTTTTGAAATTGCTGTCGTCGGTTGATCCGACGGCATAGTATAATTGAACCTTCGGCCAAAGTAGTGCAAAGCAAAATCAAAACGTCTTTTTATAGTGCGTTTGTTAAATCTAGCACAAAACCGACAACTGGTGACGTCGTGATCAGGGCCTAGGCATGGAATACAGTAAGAGTGGAAGTCCTTGTGAGGTATTTGCTTCCCACAAGAAATACCATTATTAACTTTTTCTGACATCGGTCTGAGGCAAGAAAAAAGTTTCCCCAACGGGGTACTTAGCTTTATTTAAGATTTCAGATCTGAAATCAGACTTCGAAAATCTCAGGAGTCGGCTGACTGGCACTTGCGAACTGCTTCTGCTTCGGGCACCACGCGGCAAGAAAGACTGGGGAAAATGGCGTCTGTTGCATCTTATATACCCCTGGCGCACTGACGTCAGGGAAGAAGTGACAGCAACCGACGCCGGATCAAGACTTTGGAACTCTGGCCGACTACGGGACTGCCTGAAGGCAGGATAACCCAAGTGTGATGACTGCAGCAGTGTAACACGATGAACATCCAGGAATCCCCTAGGATGGGAGAGGACCCTCTCACCACCTCGAAGGCAGATGGACTGCGAGAATATGAGAGTCATCTGTCCGGGGCCCAAGCCATTGCAGCAGACGTCTCCTGAACCCCCGCCATCCTCTGCTCCAAGGGGGAGTCGGAGCTCAGCTATAGAATGACGAAGCTCAGAGGGGAAGAGAACTCTGAAAACCTCACAGTCGAACCCCCAGGACTCTACGTCTAAGCTTCAGCTCAGAGACGCAATGGGCCCCGAAGCCATTTGAGCCAAGCGTGTCAGGGAAACCGGACTCTAAGTGGCAACCACTAGCAGATCCGATGTCTCTTCTCGGGGCCACTGACCTGCTAACTCTGAAGCAGGTCAACAGATTGGAGAAGTAGCTAAGGGAAGAAAAGGGGAATGTCTGGTCCTGGACCCAGAGGGTGACAGAGCTGGCAGTACCCCCATTTGAATCAGCACCTTGAGAAATGGTCTCCATTTATCCACCTCCCACTCAAACTATAATTAGACCTGATGGAGGAGGATGTAGAATGTGGTCTAGACCTTGGGAGGAGGGCTCTGAGCTGAAACACCAGACTCCAAAGAGACAGTAGGAGTACAGGTAGCCGAAGTAGCTGGGCCACAATCACTGGATCTGACGACCTCTGATCCGAAGGGTTTAGATGCCTTTCTAGGTAGCTCCAGAGGAATGCTTCCTGTGTTCCCTGACCTCCCTGGACTTCTTTACAGGAGTTTTAGCCCCTGAAGTGGAGGCTGTGGAAGGAGGAAGCAAGCCCTTCAACACCAACTTGTGGTGGTCCGCATAAGCATGCGGAGTTGAAACCACCACATACCCATAAGAGCTGTCTAGGTGAGCAGACCCTAGACAGTAAACGCACTCCCTGTGGCCACCAGACAAAGGAATCTTATGCCCACAGGAAGTGCATTTAGACAGTAAACGCACTCCCTGTGGCCACCAGACAAAGGAATCTTATGCCCACAGGAAGTGCATTTTGTTAACTCCAAGGGTTTATCCAACTTCTCAGCCATGATAAACCAGTAGAGAGAGAGAGAGAGACAAAATGAAGGACAGAAAGAAAAAAAAAGAGACCAGAAACTGAAGAACCACGGGAACACACTAAACTAACTTTAAAAGGAGGCTTTTTGTTTGAAATATGTAAGAAAAGAGTTGCGAGTGGGATGAGAGGAGGGCAGACCAACAAAAGAACGGCAAAAGCCAACTTACAGAACTTTGGCAATACACAAACAGGAGCAATGCAATCCCGATGCTTCTTCAGTAAGCGGTAAATTAAATCGGAGGTATTCTGGGGGAAGGAGGCATTATGGGGGGGGGGGGAGGGCATTATGGGAGGGAGAGGAGGCGCTTGAGCATCGAATCTTGAGCTTGGAAAGCGGTCGAGTCAGACCGGAGGTCGGATCTGAAACCCACAGGGTGAGGAACAAATGAAAATGACAAATGCATGAATTTGTTATACATATTAAAGATAAAAATTAGACACAGTAGTAATACATGGTATTAAACCTGTAAAGCAAAATCAGAATGAAGTAAAATGAGAAAGAAAAAAAAATAGTGAAATGTCTAGTATGCAGTGCTTCAGAAGCAGAAGCATAGCTGAAGAAATATGGCTAATGGGATAATTTCTTAACCAGCATTTGTTTGAAGCATTTGCATTTTTTTTTCATTAAGCGAGACTGGACGAACTTCTTAAAAGATGGCCATCTACTTTATGGCTTCAGGAAAGGACTTCAAACAAAGGCTAGCTTAAAGAAGGATCTTTCAATGGCATACAAACAGCATTCAAGCCAATTAGGTTTCAAGTACAGGCAGAGGAGGAGCCGGGGGGGGCCAAGAATGAAGGGTTTGTGGCCCCCCTCTGTCCTACCAGAGTGGGGGAGGTGAGGGTTGCACCATATAAGAAAGTACAATTTCCATAAGGCAGACAGAGAGAATCACTTCTTAAGCTTCAAGAGAGATGTGGGTGGGGCTGCTTACTGGCAACTTCCATTGCTGAAGTGAGGGATAAGTATGGACAGACACAATCTGCATGGCCCCATTTGGATGATAAACTGGGAATGTGCACTGAAGCAGGAAAAACCCAGAACCACCCTTGATATCTGTGTGAATGATGACCCCCTCCTGGATGACTCTTGTCCCAGTGATAGGAACAGACTAACTGACCAGATCAACAGGTAGCAAGGCTAAAAGTTGCAAAAAATATTGCATAAAAAACACACACAACAGCTCTGCAGTCAAACTACACCAGAGAAGTGTATAACACAGTAAATTCCATAGAAACTGAATAAAGGAGCCCAGGCCTGACTGCAGGAGCTAATTTGGAAGGGGAGAAGAATTAAGAGGCACTGCTTTCTTACCTCTCACTAAGGGTGGGTGTGAGATGCATCTCAGGGATGCATCAGCTATTAACCCCCTAGAGGCCACACACCCAACAGGAACTGCTTTTTCAAAGAGAAATAAGTGTGCCTGGGGACTATGCCACCACATAAGTGACATCCCAAGTCTCACAAACTGCATGCCCCTCCTTGAGATTTTACCACAACATAAAGCATACAGCAATAAACCTCTTGGTTACTACCTGTATGAGGGCAAGACAACATCCAGCTCTCAAATGGGCACAATCCAGGGACTGGCCAGATTATCAGGCAGCTGGGGTGGTTAAGAAAAGAAAAAAAACGCCAATGCACAACCCACACGGTTTAGGTATCTATATGAAACTATGAAGATGAAATACAGTCCAAGTATAGACGTTTTGCTTAATCCTAACCCAGGCAGTCAAAGACTGGACTTCCTGGGCTGGCTATGTGGGAAGCAGTCTACTCCAATGACAGCAATCACAAAGCCTGCAACAATAGAAACAACCAAACCAGGGTCATTATCAAAAAGTTACTTGATGAGGTCATTAGGAGCCAATAATCCAATTAGGAAAAACAGAGTTCCTTGTGTTAAGTCCATCACCGTAACCAGCAACATGTCAAACACTACAGTAATTTGCCAAGAAGGCATCTGTAAAGTCCATCAAGCTGTACAAACAGCAGGTTTGAGACTCCCCTGAGAATCCTCCTATGAAACATGGTATATGGGACACGCTAAATAAAACTGTTGCACTTTGAGATGGAAAAGGCGGCTACCATCTTCTTCACATCAAGGAAAATGTGAAAGTAAGATAATTTTCCCTTCCTTTCTGAATAGCGACTATGTTCATTTCCAGAGCTTTGTGGAGACTGTCTTGTCGTGACTAGAACATTTCTTTTTCAGAGGAGGCACTAGTCGAGTTCTAGATGCAGCCATCCACAATTACAAAGACAGCCTACCGGTTGACGGCTCTCCTAGCCTGGAAAAACAGACCCAGCCTTCCATAGGTAGTTCTATTAAAACAGTTGGCTCTGTAACAGATGAACTGGTGGAGCTGTCCTCTACTTGGAACTACACAAGGCAAAATTAGACAGTGATTACAGGCAGCTTTCTTTTTCTTCTTTTCGAACTTGGGTGGCATCACAAAAATATTCAAGGGTGGCTACTGCTTGCTTCTTTTGGCATTACTTAACTTCTGCAAAGCCTAAGCAGACAATTATTCCAATAAGGGCATCCAGGAAAGAAAGTCTAGTCTTGCCATTCTAAGCACACATGCCTGACCCTGACCTACTACTACAGCATCATCTAAAATCAAAATTACAGCAGGTCCCGACACCCAAAGTAGCAAAAAAAAACAAAAAACCTCTTACTTTATTCAAAAACGGATTCTTCATCAGGAAATGAGGTGGAAATGGCAGTCTCAGGGAGCTGCAGTGAAGAGAAGATCAGAAAGGAATCTTCCCTAGAATACTTGGCAAGGACATGGCTTCACTCCATCAGGATATCCAAATACCATCCAAATTCCTGGAAGCACGAAGAGCTGAATCTGAACGTTTCCAAGCTGAAAATATGGCATCCCTCAGGACCGGTCCCATGAAGGAATGACACAAAGTTCCTCTTCTTCCTTATTCAAGTAGCAGTTAAGACATTTTTGTAGAGATGGCTAAGGAACTACTAGGTAATCCACAGTTCACACTCCTAAGCACATCTCCAAAGGAAGCATTAAAGCTCTTCCACAGATTCAGAAAAAAAATGCTGTCTGGGTTCACCAGGCTCATGAGCAAAATGGAAGTACCAAATAACAGCTGATGGAAGAAAGGGGAGGATCCAAGGGAAGCCATGGCATACAGGCCAGAGGATAATAACTCAAAGAAATACTGTAAAATTAGTGTTACAGAAACCTGAAAATGACCTAGTTATTTATGGAGCACCGAAAAGCAAGTATTTCCACTTACTAACATATTTCCTAACAGAAGGATTTTGCCTTCTCTAATACCGGCTGCACATGATCAGAAACAAAATGCCCAAAAGGTATCAGAATTCAATCATCCAACCAGTCAGTTGTAGTACTTTTATACTGGGAAGGATCAAACAACCCCTTGTCTTGTGCTAGTAGATCCAATCTGCGATCAAGCTTGTGGTAATTTCTTTTCTGACAACTGCATAAAAAGGGAGAAAGAAAAGTTGTGTAAAATCTTAGCAAAACCACAGATGTCCTCCTCTTCCATGTTGCAGTATTCTGTATAGTTGGGTTTTCTCTTTTGCTACCCGAACATCCAGCCAGTATACAAAGGTTTACAGTCAATGTATAGTGCGTGGGACGTCTGACGTGGCTAGCAGAGTATGGACCATAAAAGTGACATCTGCACACACCAGACTTCAGAACTGAGCGCCACAGTCGGAACCAGTCCCAGAGAAGGTAGTGCGAGTCTTGTGCCATCCAAGAAAGGAGATGCCCGATATCAGGAGGGGTAAATGGGAGGGAAGGAATACTGCTAATATAGCTGAAACTTGTTTGGGGCAGGTAGCAGGGTTTAAATTTTCCATCTACCTTTGACATACAACATTTTTTTGATTTACTTCATTAAATATTGAGGATTTCCACCTTTTCTGAATTGACATGAACAAGCACCAACATACAATGACTGAAAAAAGGCTCCCCTTAGGGGTTACTTATCTGAGTTTCTCAAGTATCCGACTGCTGGGAAGGCAGGAACACCTGATGTTCGACTGGCAGCAGAGAAGTTTTGAGGTTTGGTGCATGCATACGTCACTTTTATGGCCCACGCTTTGGTAGCTACGTCAGACTTCCCACACACCATACAATGACTGCAAACTTTTGTATAATGGCCGGACTGGGTAGCAAGAGGAGAAAACCCAACTGTACAGAATACTGCAACATGTGAATAGGAGGACAGCCACTGATGCTTCAGCCAAAAAGTACAGTTTTGTACCTACCATAAATGTAGATGTTAGAGTGTACACCCTGCTGCAGTCATCACACTTGGGTTATCCTGTCGTCAGGCGGTCCCGCAGTCGGCCGGAATTCCAAAGTCTTGGTCCGACGTCAGTTGCTGTCGCTTCTTCCCTGACGTCAGTGCGCCAGGGGTATATATAATGCATCAGACACCATTTTCTTCAGTTTTTCTTGTCCCAGATGTCAGGTGCCCCCCAAAAGGTGGTCAGTAATTAGTACCAAATTAAGTAATTTTTGCACAAACACAAAATCCCTCCAGCTATAAGCAAATACATCAGGAAGGTATTGTAGAGATTTAGCCAGTTAGATCAGAGGGGATGGAGGGAGGGTAACATGGACTGCAGCAGGGTGTACACTCTACATTTATGGTAGGTACAAAACTGTACTATGTTCATCGTGTTACCCTGCTTCAGTCATCACGCTTGGGAAGAATCCCAAAGCTATGGATGGGTGGAGGAGTTAGAGGAGGCTAGAAGGCCCTGCAGAACTGCAGTGGCGAAGCCAGCCCTAGTCTTAGAGTAAAGTGGCAAGTGATGGTGTTTGGTAAAGGTGTGTACTGAACTCCAAGTTGCAGCTTCCAAAATCTCCTTGGTTGGAACCCCCCTGAGGAAGGCTGTAGATGTAGCTGTTGCCCTAGTATGGTGGGGCCTACTGGTAGCAGGAACTGGTTTTCCATGATGGGTATAGCAGAAACGAATGCAATGTCCTACCCATTTGGAAATGGTTTGTTTTGATATAGCCTTCCCTTGTGAAGCTGTAGCATAGGGTACAAGGAGCTGTTCAGATTTTCTGAAAGCCTTAGTTTTGTCCAAGTAGTAGCGAAGTTGCCTGTGAATGTCCAAGGAATGCAGGAGTCTTTCTCCTTTGTTCGGCGGGTTTGGGAAGAAGGTGGGTAAGTGAATGGTTTGATTTAAAGACATACTGGAAACCACCTTAGGCATGAAGGAAGGATTAGTTCGTAGAGAAACTCTGTCTTGATGGAAAATGAGGAAAGGTTCCACTGCCATTAGTGCCTGCAGCTCTGAGACTCTTCTAGCTGAAGTTATTGCTAGCAGCAGGGCAGTCTTCCATGATAGGAACTGTAGATCTGCAGAGAAAGCTGGTTCAAAGGGAGGTAGCGCAAGTTTTTCCAGAACAAAATTTAGGTCCCATGTTGGTGTAGGTGCTCTCCTGGGGGCCTAATGTTTTTTGCCCCTCTGAGGAGCTGCCTTAGAAGTGGGTGCGAAAATAAGGGTGGTTCCATGTTGTAGTGAGCTGAAATAGCTGATGCATGGATTTTAATGGAAGAAAAGGAAAGTCCTTTGTGCAACATCTCAGTTAAATACTGTAGAATCATAGGCATGTGAGGCTGAAGTGTGTTTTGGCCTTTAGCTTGGTTCCAGGCACAAAACCTTTTCCATTTGTCCGAATAGGCCTTCCTGGTGCTGGGCCTCCTAGCTTCCAGAATAACATCCATAACTGCTTGGGAAAGAGGAGCTGGCTGGATGTTCAGGTGATTTGCCATACAGCCAGATTTAAAGGTTTTTAGCTGGCTGTGAAGAATCTGATTGTTTTGCTGTTTGAGCAAATGGGCAGTTTGTGGTAAAATCCAAGGTGGGCCATGGGCCATATTCCTCAATAGTGGGTACTAGTGCTGGCGTGGCCAGTCTGGGGCTGTGAGTATCAGTCGTGGTCTTTCCTTTCAGACTTTCAGAAGCACCTTTGTGAGGAGAGGCAATGGAGGGAAGGCATATACTATCAGGTTTTTCCAACTGAATGAGAGTGCGTCCACTTTCCAAGCTTGATGGTTAAGTGTCCTTGTACAAAATTTTGTTAGTTGATAGTTTTGAGGACTGGCAAACAGGTCTATGCCTGGAAGGCCCCATTTTTGAGTTATCATTGCAAATACTTGTGGATCCAGTTTCCACTCGTGGGGATCCATGATGTTTCTGCTGAGGTCGTCTGCCAATGTGTTCTTTTGTCCTGGCAGGAATTAAGCTTGTAACTGAACTTGGTAAGCCAGAGCAGTGTTCCACAATGTCATTGCTTGCCTGCATAGAGGGTAGGAGTGTGTACCCCCTTGTTTATGTATCACATTACTGTGGTGTTGTCCGTCCTTACTGTAAGTTGTCCTGGATGTAATAGATTCTTGAAGGCTGTCAGAGCATTCTGTACAGCTAGCATCTCTTTTTGATTGATGTGCAGATTCCTTTGATCTGCAGTCCATACACCTTGAATGCACTGTCCTGCCATGTGTGCCCCCCAGGCGTAGTCCGATGCATCTGTTGTCATAGTTTGCCTGGCTGGGGGCAAGGTGAAAGACTGACCCTTGTTGAGGTGACATGCCAGTGACCACCATAGAAACTCCTGTTGTAGGCAGGGAATGAGAGATATCATTGTGTCCAAGCTGTGACTGTGTTGAGATCATACGCTTTTTAGGTACCACTGTAATTTCCTCATATGCAGCTTTGCAAATGGTATTAGTAGTATGCAAGATGCCATGAAGCCCAAGGCCTGCAGAATTTTTCTTGCAGGTAGTTGGGTCTTTGTTGCCATTGTTTTGAAATATTGAGTCAGTTGTAGTAGTTTGTCTGGCGTCAGATAAGCCTTCTGGGCCGTTGTGTTCAAGCTGGCACCCAGGAATGTCATTTTGTGAGGGTACTAGTTTTGATTTCTTTTCGTTTACTGTGTACCCCAGGCAACTTAGAAGATGTTTTACAAAAGCCAGATGTTGTCAGAGGATATCCTTGCTTTCTGCTTGGATGAGGCAGTCGTCCAGGTATGGGTATATTTGAATTCCTGGTAAAAAGCACTATTCGTTGCGAGTCCGAAACTTTCTTTATTACAAAACAAAATTAAGCGCTTTCGTCAGTTAATACTTGACTTCATCAGAATACAAACTGACGAAAGCGCTTAATTTTGGTTTTGTAATAAAGAAAGTTTTGGACTCGCAACGAATAGTGCTTTTTACTGGGTTCCATTGTCTTTTTCAAGCACTATTGCACCTCTATGTTCCAGGTTTAATATTATATTTGAATTCTTCTGTCTGCAGTATGCAATTACTGGTGCCAGGCATTTTGTGAAGACCCTGGGCGCAGTAGATAAGCCAAAGGGAAGTGCAGGGAATTGGTAATGGGTTGAACCTGCAATGAAACGACGGAGGTATCTTCTGCAACTTTGTCTGATAGGGACATGCAGGTATGCCTCCCTGAGGTCCAACGTTACTAGCCATGCTTTCTTGCCCAACATGGGAAGAAGCTGCTGTAGTGTTAGCATCTTGAATTTGGGTACTTGTAAGAAGGTGTTTAGAATTGAAAGGTCCAGAATTGGTCTCCAAGCATTGTCCTTTCTGGGAACTAGAGAGAGTCTTGAGTAAAATCCTTAGCCTTGCTCTCGAGTAGGTACCAGTTGAATGGCTCATGTCCATGAGAGCTGTAATTTGCCTTTGTGCATCTGCCCCTTGATTTTGTGGCAGGTTTGGCATTCCTCTTCATTGGCAAAGTGTGAAAATGGAATCTGTATCCTCGTGAAATTATGTTTAGGACCCATTTGTCCTTTGTGACAATGTGCCAGTTGTCTGAAAAAAGTGCAAGTTTTCCTCCCAAGGGGGCTGCCAAAAGAGTGTTGCTTGGCCAGATGAGGTGCAAGTAATTGAGTTTGCCTTCTGGTAGTTTGGGACCCGTCTTCTCCTCCCTTCTGTGCTGCAGTGCCCCATTGTCAAGGTTTGTATTGGGCTTGTGGTTGTCCTCTGCCTCTTGGACGTCTGTATTTACCCCTCTGTGGTCTGTCAGTAGCTGGAAAGGACCAATTTTTTGTTGGCCAGTTTCTGCTGAAGCGAGGGGGCTATACCTGTAGGAAATCTTTGACTGTCTGCATAAATTTTGCCTTATCCTCCATTTTCTTTAAGACTTCTTCTGCTTTAACTCCAAAAAGAACATCCTGCTGTAAGGGAGCAGCTAGAAGCTTTGATTTAACATGATCAGGCAGAGTTTGTTCCTTTAACCAAGCATGCCTACGTATAACAGACCCAGTGACAGCTGCTCTGCAGGAAGCCTCCAAAGAATCAAACCCACATTGTAAAGTAGGTTTGCCCACCTGTTCAGTTGCATGCAACAGATCCTGCATTTCTTTCAATTCAGACTGTTGAGGGAGTGTGCTCATTTTTTGTTTTAACTGAGACCTTAGAAATTGCTGATATTTTAGCATGTGAAACTGGCAATTTAGTGCCCTCATAGCTAGAGTGGCTGAGGTGTAAACCTTTTTCCCCCACCTGTCTAGTGCTCTGGAGTCCCTTTCAGAGGGTACAGGATTTTTTGCCATAGAAGCCTTAGCCCCTTTGGGACCCTGGGAGATAGTCTCTGGATCAGCAACAGGACTTTTATAAAGAAATTTGTGGGAATCGGGCACTCTGTAGTATCTATCAGGTTTGGCTGGAGCAGGAGGCAAAGAATCTGGGTTCAAACTGGATTCTAAGTAAACATCATCCACAATGTCTAAAACTGGGGGGATGGCAAGTGGTCTGTGCTGGGGGAGTAAAAGAAACTCTGAGCCTTTTCTTTGAGTCAGAGTAGTCTTGACCTTCCCAGTGAAAATGTTCCCTCAGTGTGTAATGTTTCCCTAAAGGAGTAGTCTTCAGGAGGAGAAGCTGAGGGAATAGAATTCCTCAGCATCAGAATCTTCACAAGGGGAGAAGGAGTAATCTTGGTCCTCAGAGGAGCCTGAGGAAATGGACACTTGTTCAGAGGAGGCATAATCTTCCTCTTGTCTAGGCCTTTTGTCTGGAGGAGGTTGGGAACCCCTGATTAAAGAGATCAAATCTTCAGCCATTTTGAGCATCTGTTTCTTAGGCATGGGGCCTTGAACAGGGGACTGAAGTGGTCTTTTTAGGTTTAATAGGATTCTTAGTCGTTTTTATGGTGAGCGTAGTCGGTCTGAAGACGCCTCCAGAAACGGTGTTTCTGCAACACCGACATCTTTTTCAGCAGTGTCGTCGGTAGGGGCTAAACAAAATGGCTGCGTCGGCCTAGTACTTTCCGACAAAAGTTCCGACGCGGTCTCGGGTTCCAGGTCTGCGGTAGTCAGGGGCTGCATCGGAGCCTCATTGAAGACCGGTGAACCGGAGACCGGATCAGCCGAGGCCTCGGAGTCTGGCTTGGGTCTAGACTGCCTGTCCTTATCCTTGCGTTTTTTGTGCACGCCGGTAGTCGGTTGTTCCGACGGCATAGTGTAGTTAAATTTTCTACCGAAGTAGTGTCGTGCGAAATGAAAGCATCTTTTGATGGTACGCTTTTTAAACCTAGCACAAAAACGACAACTAGTGACGTCGTGGTCTGGGCCTAGGCAAGGTATGCAGTAAGAATGAAAATCCTTATGAGGTATTTGCTTCCCACAAGAAATACAATTGTTAACTTTTTCTGACATCGGTCTGAGGCAAGAAAAGTTTCCCCAATGGGGTACTTAGCTTTATTGAAGACTTCGGATCTGAAATTCGACTTCGAAAAATCTCAGGAGTCGGCCGACCAGCACTTGCTAACTGCTTCGGGCACCGCGCGGCAAGAAAGACTGAAGAAAATGGCGTAGGATGCATTATATATACCCCTGGCGCACTGATGTCAGGGAAGAAGTGACAACAACCGATGCCGGACCAAGACTTTGGAATTCCGGCCGACTGCGGGACCGCCTGACGATTACCCAAGTGTGATGACTGCAGCAGGGTAACACGATGAACATCGGAGTCACCACAATGATCTCTGAAGAACCCTTCTGAATTTTCTGACAGCCACGGATAAAAGTGGAAAGAGTAGAAATACAAGTAGCAGCATTCCTGCCCAAGAAAATATTTGCAAGGAATCCTGGAGCAGACCGTCTCCTCTCAGAACAGACTAAACAGATCTATTTGAGGTGTTCCCACAACGGAATCAAATCCTAGAAGACCCCATTTTTAAATTTCCGTTCGTTAGGATCGGTTCTGGTCCTGTTCGACTTGACACTACGTTTTGCTCAGACAGAATGTAGGAAACTTTGCCGATTAAGGATATGCTAAATTACGACCTCAGAAGCTACAACAGCCAGCTGGTACAGAGTTAAGCCCTGCTGTCCCCCCCTGTTTAAGTACCACATCACTGTGAAGTTGTCTGTAATCATGTGTAAAGGTCCTTGTTGACCACACATGACAGACATTCTACAGCATGGATTACAGCTAACATCTCTCTCACATTTATGTGCTCTGGCCTGTCTGTTTCCACAGAACCTTCACATCAGGTCCCTACCAAATGACAGAAAAATCATTTGATGGAAAATCATTTGGCTGAAACCAAAACATAGAAAGCTCAAAACACTGAAAATGCTATATGCCCTTTTCCCCACGATAGTGCTATCCTGGAGTTAGTATATATAGTTAGAGGGGTGGGGGCACAGCCCCCCACATACTTCATACATTTTAAACCCTACACATGGATATGTACAACTACAATGAACTGTTTGGAGAAAACAATATTTACATAAACTATGTGGGGGGCTACGCCTCCCACACCACCCTAACTATATATACTGAAGACAAATGAGTTTTCAGTGTTTTGAGCTTTCCATCTTATGGTGTCAGTGAAATGAGTTTCTATCACATGAGCTTTCTACCATTTGATAGGGACCCTTCACATCTACCCTTATGCAAAATCTGATTCAGCTGTTGCCATACATTGAGAGTAGGAGTGAGAGAAAAATGATAGGCCTGGAATGAAGGAAATCTGCTCTTTCCACCAAACAGCTCTCTTTAGAGAATCCCAAACCATAAATCTGGTAGCCTAATGGGGGAGAACACTGGATCCAAACAGAAAAAAAAAAAGAAGTTATGTACTCACCATAATGTTCAATCTGAGTAGGTCAGCAACCTGTGGGTTTTGGATCAGACACGGATATGAGCCAGCAGCATACCACGCAAAAAGATCCAAGCTCCAAGCTCCTCCCCCCTACCCATACTACACTGTAACCTCCTTCCAATCCTCAGATCGAGTTTGCCACTCCACAAGCGACACCAACAAACTAAAACCCGAGACCCCTGAACCAAGGACAAACAAAGCTCATGTTCTCCGAACATCAAACTCAACAGAAATAATCGCCAAGGTAAGGGGGAAGGAGGGAGGGACGGTTGCTGACAAATGAAGTTTACCTACTCAGATGGAATGTTATGTTGAGTACATAACTTCTTTATCTGAAGTAGTTAACTTCATTGGATCAGCAACTTGTGGGACAGAGTCCCCAGCTACCCGAAATCTTGGGAGGCCCTTAACAGAGAATATTACGGAGCACTGCAGAGCCAAAGGAAGCCATTCCTCTAGACACCAAATCCAGTTTATAATAAGTAAAAGGTGTGAGAGGATGTCCAGGTAGCTGCTGAGCAAATGTCATCCAGGGAAACTCTAGACCAGAATGTGGCAGACGCTACCAGAGAACGCGTAGAATGAGCACGAACTCCTACTGGTTCTGGTAAACCAAGCTCTCTATATGCTTGTAGGATACAAAGGGAAATCCACCTAGCGAGAGTCACCTTTGAAACTGGTTTCTCTAAAAAAGGCTTAGCAAAAGTTGATCAGATTTACAAAAGACTGCCTTTCCTGTGCAAATAAAAACGTAACTGCCTGTGAACATTCAGCAGATGAAGCTTGTATTCCCCTTTGTTTTGAAAATTCGGGAAAAAAACCAGGCAAATTAATAGACTGATTAATGTTGGTCTCAGAAGCAACTTTAGGGAGAAAAGGATTAGACCTGAGAGACACCCTGTCCTTATGAAACACTAGATATGGGGGTTTCATACAAAGAGCCTGAAGCTCCGACCCTCTCCTGGCTGAAGTGATAGCTACCAGAAAAGCAGCAGTCTTCCATGACAAGAATTTTATGTCAACTGATGCAGAGGGCCCGAAAGGAGGTGCAACTAAGGCCTGGAGAACCAAAGTCAGATCCCACACTGAGGACGGATTGTTAATAGGAGGTCTCAGAAGAAAAGTGCCTTTCAAAAAGGTCTTACAAATTCTGGCAGCAGCGAGAGCCTAAATTGTCCCCTACATGGAAATGAGAAATAACTGCCAGCTGGACCTTCACTGTGGAAGAGCTGGCTCCTTGCTGGAAGATATGAGACAAAAAATCTAATACCGCTGGGATCAGAGCAGTAAAAGGATCCAGATTTCTCTGTGAAGCCGAAATGGAGAAACGTCTCCATTTGCTACAGTAAATTTTCCAGGTAGAGGATTATGTGCTGCAACCAAGATGGATTTAGCAGGGGAAGAGATACCGGGAGTCCTAGCAACTAGTGGAACTGGAGCAGCCAAGCTGTGAGCTTCAAGCTGTCCAGATTCAGAGGAAGCATTCCCGATGGATGACTAATCAGATTCGGAATGGGATCCAAGATCCAGGGTGGAGCTATGAGATGAGACCGTAGGCAGGCAAACCAGACTTGAGGCCAGAGGATCATTCTGCTCCCAAACAGACGAGATTTCTGTAAGACTTCTGTCATGAATGAGAGCCGGGGATATGCATAAAGACGACTGGGTGGCCAAGCATGAAGAGCATCTCTGGGGGCTTCTCCCGTCGGGTGGGTTACAGTGAAAAACTCGCTGCACTTCACACGTTGAATGACGATGCGAAGAGATCGCAGCAAGGCTGACCCCACTTGAGGAAGATCTGTTCCGCTATGCAAGGGGTTCAGAGACCACTCGTATGGAGAAAGGATAGTTCTGCTCAATTTGTCTGCCAAGATGCTGAACCGAACCAGAATGTGCATTGCAATCAAAAAGCGGTTGGTGGAGATCGCCCATTCCCAAACTCTCATAGCTTCTCAACAAAGGGGATAAGATTTGGTTCCCCCCTGTTTGTTGATATACCAGACCACTGATATATTGTCTGACTGGATCGCAATAGTTCCCAGAGGAAGATTAGCATGAAGGGCCTGCAATGCTAAAAGGGCCGCTCTCATCTCTAGAGCATTTATATGCAGAACTGTCTCGCTTTGAGTCCACGTGCCTTGAACAGTCCTGCCCGAACAGTGCCCCCCCCACCCTAGGTGAGAGGCATCCGTGGTCACCATGGCTTGGGGTTTGGGAGCAACAAAGGGACGTCCCTCCTGCAAATCCCAGGATCGGAGCCACCACGCAAGAGAATTTTTGCGCACACTGTTCAGAGGGATAGGAAAATCTAGAGGATGATGAAGTATCGACCACTGAACTTGCAACGTCCATTGTAAAATTCTCATATGCAGACGAGCACAAGGGATCAGGTTGATAGCTGCTTCCATGGACCCGAAGGCTCTCAGGACTAATTCTGCTGGGGGTGCAGGGGACTACAGAAGCACTAACACATGAAGTGCCAGGCTGTGTAGTCTGTCCGGAGTCAAAAATGCCCCGACCTGAAGAGAATCTATTCTCGCCCCTATGAAGTCTAACACTTGGAACAGCTTGAAGGGAAGACTTCCTGAGATTTATGGAGATCTCCAGCCGAGGTGATGTCCGGAGAAAGAAATCTCTGGCTAGTAAGAGTAAATGCCTGGTGGGAGCGGTGAGGAGCCAGTCGTCCAGGTACGGGAAGACCTGAATGCCCTTAAGTCTCAGGTGGGCCGCTACAACTGTCATGACCTTGGTGAACACCCTGGGGGCTGTGGTGAGACCAAAGGGTAGGACCCTGAATTGATAATGACTGGCCCCTAGCTGAAAGAGGAGGAACCTCCTGGATTGCCTGTCCATCAGGATATGGTAGTAGGCATCCTTGAGGTCTATCGAGCACAACCAGTCTTCCTCCTGCAAGAAGGGCAGGATGGACTGAAGCGTGACCATCCAGAACTTTTCCTTGGCAATGAACACGTTTCATTTGTTGATAGGTTGAGAATCAGCCTTAGGTCCCCCGTCTTTGTTGGCACCAAAAAGAACCTGGAAAAGATGCCTGATCCGGACTGGTCTGGGGGCACCTGCTGGATGGCTCTTTGTCTAGCAGCTTTTGTATTTCCAAAGCCGCGTCCTCCCTCTGAGCGGGTGGTACGTCCAGGAGGCGCTTTGTGTAAGGGGGCTTGTTTGTGAAGGAAATAGAATAGCCTCTGGATATTAATCGAAGCACCCAGCGATCTGTCATGATGGACTCCCATTGGGCTAGGTGCATCAAAAAACGCCCCATGACTGCCTTCAGAGAGGAGCAGTTGAGCAATCCCTCAGGGTTGCTGCGCAGGTCAATCTGAAAAAGGTTCCTGTGACCCGAAGTTCTTTGGCCCCCCTCTGCCTCTGAGGGAGGAGGAGTCTGAGCGTTCCGAGATTGCTGAGATTTCCGTAACCACAGCTTATTTTGCCCTCACTGGTTCCTGGAAAAGGACCTTTGAGGTTAAGAGAAGCGGATCCAGACTACTGACAGCGCTTCACGCCTTTCTCGCTCTGGACAAGCGTATCGCGGACAGTCTTCCCGAACAGGGCAGAACTGTCAAAGGGTGAGTTAGCGAAGGGCGCCTTGAAGGGTTCCATGAAATCGCAAAGACGGAGCCAGGCATGATGCCTTAAGGCGATACCGGACCTACTAGCCCTAGCGGCTCCCTCGGTGCCGTGAGAGAGTAGATGCATGGACGTATTGGACACAGACTTGAGAATGGCCATACGAGCAGAGAATGTCCATTTATCCTCTGCAGACATGGACTCCGGGGGGGACTCGGCGTACTCTTTCACAAGGTCCCGCTGCAGTCGAATTACGTGGGCCAAGTAACTCAGCGCCCTTATAGTAAAGGTAGCTGAAGCAAAAGTCCACTTTCCAAGATGGTCCATCGCCCCGGACTCCTTGTCTGAGGGGGTGGACCAAGGAACTTTCCTGGGTGAGTTCCTTTTTTGTGGCCGCTGCCGCCACCACCATGGCATCAACCACAGAACCTTTGCTCCAAGAAGTTCTATCTGCCGGGGGGCTCAATATTTTGTCGGGTCTTTTGGGTATTGGCTCCACAGAGTCCAGCTCCTTCCAAGCTCTGGTGGTGATAAGGTCCACCAGAGGGTCAGCTTGGAGGGACACCCAAGAGGTAGATGGACCTGTGTCGAATGCCTCCAGGAATACTGACTCGGCAGAGGAAGGTTTTTGGGCGGACCCCCCCCCCCCAGTGAAGGATTTCCATTATGTCTCCGAAGGAGACGTTTTCGGGGGGTGATTTGGTGGAACCTTCCCCTTCCTCCAAGTTGGTATCCTCAGTGAGGGACTCCGGGGAGTCCAAGTGCCTCTCCTTTACACTGGCATTTGTGAGGAACCTCCTCGGGTGGACTCTCCGGGGAAGGCTCACAAATGGTTTTGTGTTCCTTCAGGGGAACTGTCTGGGGCAAAATAGTCACAGGCTGTCCCTGGGGGGACTGGATGACAGAAGACAAGCCCAACTGCGAGGGGGAAGGGATGGACCCTGAGGACAGAGTGAGGGGTCTCAATCCTTCAAAGAGAACCCTCTCCAGAACGTTGAACGCCAAAGGAGAACCGGCTTCCCTGAAACTGGTGGTGAGGGTAGCCACGACCCTCGGATCCGACTAAGGGATTGGAGTTGAAGTTGGAACAGCCAAACCCAAAGGGACGGTATGCCCCGACCATAACTGAGCCGAAGACGCACTCATCCTCTTGAATCAGACGTCCAACTCTCGGCTCAGAGAGCGGATCAGACAGACTCGAGGGCACGGCCGGCGTCGAGGCCGAAGGTACCATCGGCGCCAACCCCCAGACTTCGGGGCTCCTTGGATCCATAGACTCCGAAATCCGATGGTGGATCGAAGAAGGAGCTATCGGGGCGAAAAACAGAGCCAAACTCCCCGCACACTCCCATCTGCAGTTGAATTTGTAGAAACCTTCGCATCAACCGATCCATGTCTGCTTCAGAGATGCTCCGAGTCTATCTCGTGGACGCCACAGACGCTGGCCAGGAGGGCCGACACGAAGACGACCTTGAGGGTGGTCTAGCCTCCTCCGGAGAAAAACCTGATGAACGGAGCTGAGGAAAGGATGGCCTAGTAACTTTAACAGGAGACAATCACCTTAGCGGGAGGGGCCGTTGGATCCAACTTGGCCTGCCGCTTGCGGCCCTTCCCTCTATCTTTGTCCTTTACTGCATGTCTCTCTGCCTCCCCTGTGTTTCTCTTTCATTCTCTTTCTTGGCCTCTCTTGCTCTCTCCTGTGACAAGGTGGGAGGGTGAGTCCTGGACAGGGGAGGAGGGCGGCAAGGCTGGACAGCCACAGCCATGGCTGGCGAAGAAGCTGTGAAGAAGAAGAAGCCGAAGTTGATTCCGCAGGTAGAAGACCCGCCAGAATCAACTTGTTCTTGCTATCCCGCAGGGCTCGGGGGTTGAAGGAAGCACAGATTTTGCAGCCGGATGACAAATTAGGCACCCCCCAAGCAAACTACACACAGAGTATGACCGTCGGCTGGTGACAGCTTGTGACCACCCTCTGTGCACTTAGAGAAAGTCACTTTCTGACTTTTCGACATAGTAAACGCGCACCCACACACTCTACGGGGGGGGGGGCTACACTGACAGAATGTTAACAAATTTCTAACTTGCAAAATGCAAATATCTTGCGGGGAAAGAAACCTGTAATGGGAGATAGCTGTTTATCTATAGATATAACAAAGGGGCACACACAGACCAATACATTTCGAAAAACCCTGACAAACTTGCCTGGATCTCAAAAATCCCGTGCTGGCAAAGCCGCGACAAACGAGATCTGGGGACTGGAAGTAAGTTGCAGTGTAGTATGGGTAGGGAGGTGGAGCTTGGAGCTCAGATCTTTTTGCTTAGTATGCTGCCGGCTCGGATCCACACAGGTTGCTGATTAAACTACTTCAGATCACTATTTTTCTCATGTGTAATATGGATAGACAAATCATGAAACTCACATGCCATTAATCTTAGAATCCTAAGAAATTCTCTTGCCAAATCTGAGACGAATGAAAAAGGTTCAGGAAAATTTTGACTTTCTCCTGGGTCAAAAGTACCTTTTGCAAGGAGGAGTCCAGAAGGCACCCTAGAAACAATTATTTAAGTGATAAAGTATTTTTGATAGCTGATCTGAAATCCTAGGTCCACAAGAAGGCATCTTACCCATGTACATGACTCCTGACATCTATAACAATAAGATTCTGCAGAGATAATCAATTTGTCTAAATAAGGAAAGATGTGGATGCCTTACAGTCTTGCAGTGGGCTACTACAAGAGCTACACTTTCTAAACACACTTGAAGCACTTGAAGCAGTGGATAATACAAAGGGCAATCCAAAGAACTGATAATGTAACCCAGACACAGATTTTAAAAACCTTCTAAACTCTGTGGCAAAGAGAAAGCGATAAGCATCATTCAAGTCTAGTTTTACAAGAAAACTTGAATGAGGAATGAGAGGCCAAAAAAAAAAAATACTGCAAAGTCAACATTTTGACCTCTGGAACTTTTACAAATATGCTAAAAAAGGATGTTTCAAGTCCTGGGGTCCTTCATTTGGCACCAGAAAAATTCTGAAATAAAATCTTTTGCCCAGCTGAGCTGGGGGACACTGGATCTACGATCCCTAGGGCAAGCATTTATGTGATGACTGCAGGAAATGGAGAAGTCTGTTTGGGTGTGTGTGAAGGAAATCCTGGAAAAGGAGGTAGGGTAGGCTATCCCAATGCCATTTGCAGCCTTCCTCTACAACTCTTAGAACCAATTTGTCTGTGACAATCTACCGACAAAAAGAAAAATAAAGAACCAGGCTCTGGAACAGCAAAGAAGTGACAGCAGGATGGGGGTGAGGAATGCTGTAATAGTAATTCATTACTAGTGGACAGTGCTTTTTCTGGAAGGGTCCTTTTTTGGTAAACCCTTCTTGCCACTTTTTAGTAAACTCTTTGCCAGATGATTGTTGATTTAGTTTGTTCTGATTTATGAAGCAAGAGGCTGAGAATTTTGAAAGTCAGAAAAAGAGCGTTGAAAAGTCTTGGTAACACCTTGAATTAAGTTTCTCTTTCATAATAGTGTTTAAGAATTTGGGTAGCTGCCCCACAGTTAAGTCTAAGATTTCTTATTTGTCTTCAGGAAAAAAGGTCAAGCACAAACCAAAGCAAAATGACTCAACAGTAGCAGTTGCCCTGCAAGCAGTATCATCACAAACACACTTAAGATACGTTTAAGTTACCTGAGAAACTGTAGAAATGCCAGTATTCAAAACAAGCCGGACAACCCAGAACCCTGAAGGTTAAAGTTGAAGAATAAATTCTCTTTCCAAATCTGTCAAATACTTCATCTTTACCTGTAGGGGATGGATGAGCATTTTCAAAATGTTTATGGGATAAGAAAATAAATACTTGCATGGCACAGGAAATCTGTAAAGTCTGTCAGCCTTTTAGGATGGAAGGCATACATTTCAGGATACCATTTTTTTTCTTAACTGAAAGGTTGGAAGACGGGAAATAACTGATACAGTGCACTAACAAAAATTATTTTGAAAAGGAGTGGGATAAGTAGATATATTATAACAGGATATGAGGTGGGGCAAATGTAGTATGTAAGACACTATTTGGATGGACTTGAAAGATTAGACTCATGAATGTTTTAGAACACAGGGATTCAACTGGCAAAGTCAAACAATAAATCAACATTTTGAAAAAGTGTTGGACAAAGCAGCCTAAAGCAAGAAGTTACCGGATATGCAGCTGTTTTGCAGTTTGCACAAAGCAGGACTGATCGGTTTCCTTTAACACTTCTTGAGCATACCCAACAAGACCACTATTTTCTAACATTCCTTGATATTCCTCCAACTGCTGACGAAGTTTTTCCACCCTTGAGTTTTTAGATTCTTCAATAGTCTGGATAATAGTATTTTTTCTTTCGTCCAAAATATTGTAAAGTTTCTCAAACTGAACATGTGCTTCATCTCTTGCTTTTACGCCATTAAGCTGCGACAAAAAGAAAAAGTTGCATAACAATATTAGTTTATGCAAATATCATAAATAAATGCATAAAAAAACTTTTTGTCTCAACCTGCAAAATAACACAGTGAACAGAAGTGTCAGGAAAGTACAACTGTGAAGTAACTTACCATACAAATAGAGAGGTTCAGGTATGTTCACTGCTGCAGTACTAACAACTAGTGAAATTCCTGCTATATGCAGAAAGCTCAATATCTGGCTAGACTGAGCCCCCCCTTCCTTCCTAGCTGGATGGATATTGTTCCACCTCTCACCTGAACATCAACATACCCATGGGATGGATGGGGCATCCACATGAAATCTTCAATTCTTTCTTGCCTCTGCCAGCTTTAGGGGGTCTGATATGAAGCCCACGCACTCCCAAAGATGGGAGTAAAACAAACTGAAGCCCCAAAGTTCCCTCACCAGATACTATACACACCAGCCTTCTCAGGCCAGAAGAGAGGAAACAGGAGACTGGATATTCACCCCAAACCCAGGATGGATAAAGGCACAAAACTGATGGGTGGAAAACATTTACTACAACAGAAAACTTGCTCAAACATCTAAAACTACCTTAAGTTCCTAAACCAACTGTACTATATTCATCATACTGTTCGGTGCTGGAGCAATTTTAAATCTCAGGAAGATTCTCAAAGCTTATGGACCAGTGGACACCTACCCCTGAGAAAGTACAACTGTAGTTGTCCCTATGGAATGGTCACGGAAAAACATATCCTGGCTCTACAGATGATATAATGGTGTTTAGACAAGTTGTTGGCACTGTATTAGGTTGCATTTTTCAAAATGGCCTAGGTGATCATCCTTCTTAGGAAGGATGAAGTGGCAGCTTTTGCTGTACAAAGTTATTCTCCTACTTAGCCTAGTACAATGTTGCAGAAGTAACAAAATGAGACAATGAGCTAGGCATTTTGAAATGAACTGCACTGCAACAGACCTGCCCTTTTTGCAAAGGCTACGAATTGCATGTCTGATTTCCATGGTTCTTTATACTTTTCCAGGCAGAATCACAGCTGCTTGTGTACATCTGGAGTATGCAAGACCCTTCTCCCTTGACTCTGATGAAGAGATGAACACAAGTGAATAGCCCAATTCAGATACACCTGGCATGAAAGTTGGGATGATATGGAGGAAAATCAAAACCTTGTGAAAGATGGGAAAGGCCTGCTTGTACACAAGTCTTCCAACTCAGGTATTTGATGGATACTACAGCTGCTGGCTCAAATGCTCATTTCGGCTCAACACTGCTACACTACTGATCATTACTGAAATCAATCACAAACAAGCAGTTTTAGTCTGCTGCAACAAAGATAGAGACTGCACTACCTTGGAAATTTCTCTTTTCTCTCAAGACAGACATTGATCTCAGTATTTGGTATACATAGGTATCAAGTGTGTAGGGGGGTGCTGCCTCACACTGGGAGGTGTCTATATTAGCTCTACAAATGATCACAATGTCGAATCTGGCATTGTCGACATGTAAACAGTGAAACCGTAGAACATCGAAGAGGTAAACAGAAATCTCCGTAAGAGGAGATTTCCGTTTACTTGTGTAGTGCGGCCTCGGAGTTGGAATATTTAAGTAGCAGGGGGTGTGGGGGATGCAGTGGGCTTGCCCCCTGCTTAATAGTTCTCTTTTTTGACTTCAATGTTTTTATTAGGTATTCGATATTACTGGACTTAGACGATATGGTGTTGATTATATCGTATTCGAAGTTCAGTAACTACGAGTACCTAATATAGACCTGCAGGGGAGGGCATTTAAGGTGGAAGCCTTCCCTGGAAAAAAAATTACACACACACACACACACACACACACACACACAAACACACACACAAACACACACAAACACACACACAAACACACACACAAACACACACACACACACACACACACACACACAAACACACACACACACACACACACACACACAAACACACACAAACACACACACACACACACACACACACACACACACACACACACACACACACACACACACACACAACACACACACACACACACACACACACACACACACACACACACACACACACACACACACACACACACACACAAACACACACACACAAACACACACACAAACACACACACACACACACACACACACACACACACACACACACACACACACACACACACACACACACACACACACACACACACACACACACACACACACACACACACACACAAACACACACACTTACTGATTTCTTCATTTGACTAGTTCATATTCAAATGACTTTGACGTGCTGTGGCTGATGTTCTGGGAGCTGATCTCACCTTCATCAGAATTTCACTAAGAAGCCTTTTCATGCACATGGTTGAAATCCCTGTGAAAACTGGTAGAGAACGGTGAAGGCTGCCAGCCTAGCCAGATAGAATGTTGCAGTTAATTCTATTATTTGTAAATATAAATGTAAAATCGACTTTTTAGAAAATA
>NC_056751.1:167963804-168005064 GCF_019279795.1 Protopterus annectens | reverse complement strand
ATTAAATCCTTCAGGAAGTCTGATCAATTGCTGGTTAGCTTTGCTACAGGGACACAAGGCAAAGTCATCTTCAAACAAACCATTTCCACACTGCATCCATTTCTGCTACAAACATGGAAAGCCCCCCCCCCCCCCAAGGGGGTCAGGACTCACTCCACCAGAGCAGCTTCCTCCTCTGCATCTTTTCTCAGAGGAGTTCCCACCAGGGACATCCTGGAGGCTGCCACATGAACATCTGTTCAGGTGCTTGAGCAACTTTTCCTGACTGTCTGCCTGAATTAGGCAGTCGTCTAAGTATGGGTAAATCTGGATATTCCTTTGTCTGCAAAAGGTAGTGGCCGGAGCCAGACATTTTGTGAAAACTCTGGGAGCAGTAGATAAGCCAAATGGAAGTGTAGAGAACTGAAAATGCTGAGATCCTGGCCTGAAACGGAGATATTTCCTGCATGATTCCCTGATAGGAATATAGAGGTAGGCCTCTTTTAGATCTAGGCTGGCTATCCAAGCATCCTTGGAAAGGATGGGCAGAAGCTGCTGGAGGGTGAGCATTTTGAAGTTTAGGATCACCAGAAAGGTGTTTAGAATGGATAGCTCGAGGATGGGGTGCCAGGTGCCCTCTTTTCTGGGTACCAGAAAAATTCTGGAGTAGAAATCTTGGTCACTCTGTTCTGTAGTAATGTGCTCTACTGCCCTTATAGAGAGAGCAGGGTAAGGAGATTTTTTTGTGCCTCTGCCCACTTATTTGGAGGTAGATCTGGGAACCCTTTTGGGGTAGGAAGGGTGTGGAAAGAAAATCAGTATCCCTGGGACATTATGTTGATAGCGGTCGTTGGTAATGGTGGCTCTGATGCTTGCGTGAAATGAGAGATTTCCTCCTAGGGTAAGTGAAGGTGGGCAGAGGGAGAGGTGGGGGAGGTGAGTCATTGTGACTTCTTACCATAAGGGTGTGGCTTAGAACTCCCTGGCTTTGAAGTGGAGGTGGTCCACTGCTTAGATCTCTGCATTCCTTGTGGCTGCTGTCTGGGGGGGGGGGGTCTGGTTCCCCGGAGTCTGGGCTGGACTGGCTTAGTCAGAGCAAGAAAGGACCAGTGCTTGGTGGGACAATACCTGCTGAACCTGGGTGGCTGGACCTGTATGAAATCCTCAACTGTCTGCATAGAGTTTTCTTTTTCTTCCATCTTTTTTAAGACCTCTTCTGCCTTAGTGCCAAATAAGTGGTCTTTGTACAAGGGGGCATCCAACAATTTAGATTCGACATGGTCTAGCAAGGGCTGTTCATTAGCTATGCATGCCTTCTAATGACAGATCCGATGACTGCTGCCCTGCAAGAAGCTTTTAGAGCGTCAAAACCACAGTGCAAGGCGTGTTTAGTTACTTGACTTGCAGCATGCATTAACTCTTGTAACTCTTTAGATTCTGCACAAGCAAGAAAGGAAGACATTTTTTGTTTGAGGAGTTCCAGGGTATACTGCTGAAATGTTAGCATATGCAACTGACAATTTAGTGCCCCGATAGCAAGAGTAGCTGAGGTTTACACTTTTTTACCCTGTCTAGTGCTCGAGAATCCCTATTTGAGGGGGTGGGATTCTTAGCAGAGATTGCTTTAATCCCTTTAGGTCCTTCGGAAATCACCAAAGGGTCAGCGATAGGATTTTTAAAAAGAATTTTGTGCGAGTTCTGGGTACAGGAGGGAAAGTGTCAGGAGTGGAGGTGGATTCCAGGAAAACATCCTCCACAGCATCCAGACTGGGGGGATGGCCGAGGGTCTGTGCTGTGGAAGATTTAAGAATTCCCAGAGTCTCTTTTTAGACTGAGGGTAGCCCCAACTCTCCCACTGGAAATGCTGCCTTAAGGTATAAAGGGGTTTTCCCCAAAGGAATAATCCTATGGGGAGAGGTGGAAGGGATGGAATACTCGCATCAAAATCCTCAT
Source organism: Protopterus annectens (assembly GCF_019279795.1). NCBI lineage: Eukaryota > Metazoa > Chordata > Ceratodontiformes > Protopteridae > Protopterus > Protopterus annectens. The sequence goes on along the minus strand of NC_056751.1, from coordinate 168,003,132 downwards.
AAGTAGAGAGGGGTTGCATGTCTTCATATTTAGATGAATCAGAGTCATCTGACTTGTTCAGACAAAACCACAGGGGACAGACCTCTTCATTTTGGAGGGGGTAGCTTGGCTTCCCCTGATCAGCATAAGATCTTCCGCAATTTCAAGCATTTGAGACTAAGGCAAGGAGGCAGGTGCCTGAGATTGGGTCATCGGTTTCTTGGCTGTGGTTTATACCCTGGGACTAAGAAACTCAGTAGTTTTCAAAAGAATGGTAATCGCGACAGAAGATGTCGGTTTGAGTCAAGAATCGGTAGTGAAGGACTTCCTCAGAAGCCGGTGCCTGCTCAGTGGCTCTAGACCCTGCCTGCTCAGTGGCTCTGGACCCATCCAAGGTACAGACGACCACATGATCCTTAGGTCGAAGAAGAGTTCTGCACCACACCGGACTCCGAAATTTTTTCGGTAGCAGCCTGCAAATCCACAGAAGCGGGCATCAGGGGCTGCGAATGTGCCTCACTGAGGACCGGAGAGCTAATTACTAGCTTAATGGAAGCATCGTTGGTAGGTCTGGACCTGTGCAGTCATCTCTGTCTTTATCTTTACATTTTTTCAGAAGATCTGCTGTCGGATGGCTTACCGAAGCCATATTGGAGTTGGAGGACTGTAAGCGAAAGTATCTTGCTAAAATAAGGGCCCGACTACGGATAGTTCTGGCGTAGAATAAAGCACAGAAGCGACAGCGGGGGACATCGTGGACTGGGTCAAAACAAGTGATGCATTAAGAATTAAAGTCTCGGTGTGGTATTTGCTTTCCATAGGTGAGACAATTGTTAACTTTTTCTGACATTGGTTAGTGCAAGAAAAAAGGATCCCCAATGGGGTACTTAGCTTTAAGAAGACTTCAGCTTCAAATCTGTAGACGTAGCAGCCGACCAGCACTCATGCGAACTGCTTCTGCTTCGTGCTCCACGGCAAGAAAGACTAATGTAATGGCATTGGCTGCCTTACTTTATACTACTGATGACCTGATGTCAGACCCATTACCCAGGTTATCCCCAAAGAAAAAGTCCTGGGGGGGGTGGGGCACAGAAGAGAGGATATTATCTAAATTAGAGTCCGGGTAGGATGGGGGGTGCTCAAAAAATAATTCTCTCTCATCCTCAGATCTTAAGGAGTCATAGTCTTCTTGAAAGGAAACTGACTCCTCTTCTTACTGTGAGAAACTTCATGAGTAGGCAGCTGTGTCTAGCTGGGCTACCTACATTTCATAAAGGCCACAAATTTTTGAGCTATCTTCAGAGGGTCCTGTGCATCACCATGGGCTGCAGCAGCTGAGGATTAGGTAGTTGGTTGAGGATGAGGCAAGCTGAATACTCACTTAGGCATCCACTTAGAAAGAAAAGTCTTGGTCCAGGTTTCTGAAGTTTGTTCATACAAGACAGCCGAAGAACAAGAACCATCTTCCTGTGTACCCAACACATGCGAGTCAGAAGCTGAAGCCTTTGGAGCGGCTTTGGATTCAATGGGCAAAGGCGGAGTAGTCTTATCAGATTGGCCCGCTGCCATGCGACCTCCTAAAACATCATGCCAGAGGGCTTTAGGCCTAGTAGCTGTCAGACAACAGGCTGCAAAGGTGCCTAACCTTAGTCATCCGGCAGCTTTAATATGGATGCTGAAGGCTCCCTGACATCTGCAGAGTCCTTTTCCTTCAACTTTTTGACCTTGAACTTCTTGGTAAGATACTGGCCAAAGAATGAAGGAAACTGGAGGGGAACAGAGTCTGAGGACTATGTGGGCTGCAGCCCTATGCTTAAGGATTTTAGCTTGAAACCTAGCACAATCTTGACAACTAGAAATGCTTGTGCTGAGGCCCCAAACAAAAGGAATGAAAATCTATGTGGGATTTGTTTCCCCACACTTCAAGCATTTATTGACCTTTTTAAACATTAATCAGAAGAAAAAGTTCCCCAACAGGGTACTTAAATGAAAGCAAAAAGGAGAAAAACAGCTGACCGATAGACTGCGAGCGCCCAAATAAAGTAGCGCATCAGTCTGCACTGCTAGAAAGAACTGAAGATGACAATGATGGAACCCCTCTTACACCCCGATGTCCAGATGTCAATCTTCAGACATCTGGTGGCTAGGGAGGATGCTAAGACTCTGGAAATTGGGCCAGTCATGGGCTTCTTCATGGCAAAAGACCCAACAATCAGTACTGCAACAGTGACTATTAAGATCATCATTGGGCACCTGCAAAACATCCCATGTGTCCCTTTCTGCCTTCTCTCTCTGTTTCTTTTTGAGGAAGGCTGGATAAGGAAGAGGATCCAGATGTTGTCAAGGCAGATCACATTAAGTCATCAAGTCTTTTTTGTTAGAGGTATTCGGAAAGGGAATGTAATTGCCTCCACAAAGTTCTGGTGTGAAGCCTTGGCAGATGATGCAGGGTGCCTAAGGCAAATACTGACTGCTGTAGTTTTTAGGAGGTAACTTTTACAGTACTAGACAAAAGTAACAAAAAAACGTGCTCCTAATCAAGACCATCACATTGAGGAAGAGAATTACTCACAACATTGACAAGAAAATGGATAGGTGTCTATACTCATGAACAGGAGCAAGAAAGTTTTAAAATGGTGCAGTCAGGTTAATACTCATACTAGCATGCTTGGGCAAATCAGTAGACTGACATATGCCACAAAGGGGGAAGGCTCATGAAGCTCTTGAAATTTCTAACACTGTTAGAAATCTTATAACAGCTGGCACCATAATGACTGGAAAAACCAAGTCTAGATGGCCCAAGTTCTGACATAAAAAGTAGTAGGCAAATAAATATCTGGAGTCTACCACAATTCCAGTCAAGAGCTTAGGATTGTTTCCTCACCAGAAGGGTAGTCTTGGAAACTTCATCCTGAGCACACACCTCTGACAAAAGGACATTTTCTCACCTTCCTGCCCCAGTGGTGCAGAGAGAAAACCCCAAAGATGGGACCTAGATGACCCATGTTCAACTAAGAAGCACTGAAGACGGACAGTACTGAGTGACATACAGCTTGCCTATCTTGGGGGAGGTGGCTAGGCTTGTTGCTTAGTCCACACACAGTCAGATATTCATGAAAATCCTTCAAGTAAGACTAATGAATACACAAAAAATTTGTACATCTTTCCTTAATGAACAGTACCAGTACCAGTACCAGAATGGATAGTTATCTGGGTTGAGGTCAAAAATAAAAAGTAATAGGCTACCTGGAGATCTGTATGTTACATAACAAACCCAGTATATTTAACTCATTTACTTCTCTGGCTACTTTTACAGTGAGCTGTATGGATTGCCCATATGCAGAATGTTAGTTTCAAATAACTTGGTAATCCAGTATGATGTATGTTCTATACCATCATCTTCCATTTCTCTGGTGGCATGCTGCTTCCTTGCACTGCATTTTATCAGATTTCTTTTTGTTAATTTAAATATCAATGAATGAAAGTGTCTTAGATACCTTGCCAACAAATGACTAAATTAAACCTTAGGAAAACAAAAGCTGGAAGCTTACTTTGCTCTATCAAGTGTAAAACAGAAGTAACTGCAAGAAATGCCCAGGTTCAGAGGTTCTTACTAGGTAACTGGTAAAGTATGTCATTAGGGGCTTAACCACTGTAAATCCCAGTATCCACTCCCTCTTAATTATACGTGTGACTGGTCCCTACTTCGGGCCAGCAATGAAGAAACTCAATCCTCATCACTGACTCCAGTGTGGGACGGTCACTAAGAGCAAATATAGATTCACACAGTATTTTTAGATGCAGCTCCCTGCACCAAGCGCAATTTCTCTTAATCTCACACACACACACACACACACACACACACACACACACACACACACACACACACACACACACACACACACACACACACACACACACCTGGGAAAAGCTGGTATAGATTTACTAGTTGTGCCCCCTTCTGCCCAAACTTAGAGGTAATCACACTACCACCAGTCAGCTACCCTAAGGCTCTTATAAAGGGTACCCAATTACACTGTATAAAAGTAATACTAATACAAATGGTAGGGGTGTGACAAAAGCAGCAAGTCTTTGAAGAGCAGCCACAGTGTCACTAAAACAAGCACAAGTACTCTCAAGACATTAAAAGTATTCTCTAAAGGATCAGCCACAATGAAAGGTATTAAAATATTTAATGATAAATTATAAAACAGAAAACAGGAAAATACTGACTACGAAAAACAGAATTTCAACCTCAAAGATATAAAAAATACAGTTTGATAGCTTCTCACAGATGCAGAAAATACTACTAAACTATTCTCACTAAATGTCGTTGACTGACTAAAGAATTATTTTCCCTGACTACTTACTAAAGTAAGGCAAGTTGCGGTGTAGGGAGCATCTTACCACAGCAAAAGCCAAATGAGGTCTCTCTGTTTGTGTGGATGTGCAAGATATATATCCTGTCAGAAATCTTTCCTGTCAGGTTCCAAAGTGACAAAGTGATGCTGAGTGAGATCCAAAGAAACCAGATACTGGTTAGAGGATGACATCACCTCTGGTCTCTTGACTCTGGTACAATACAGACACAGAGCTTAGTTATGATCTCTGGCAGCATCTAAAAGCTATAACACAATTTCAAACGTTCTACCCTTCCAGAGTTCTCTAATAAACATTTAATCCGTTACAACAATACAACAATACAACCTAATATATATGTATACATTCTTTCTGTCCAGCAGGACCTGCTGTTGATGCATTTTTAACACAACTAACTTTACAAATATATATTTAAACTCAAACATCTGTACAAATCAGTGTGACAGTCAAATAAAATTCTTTATAAAACTCCAGCTAGCTATGCTGGCATATGTACACATGTACTGCCCTACTCTGCCTGGCACAGATGGCACTACCTCATATCACCACAAAACGGGCCCGAGTACACACTCCGGACTTATTTTACAGATCCCCACTGCACCACCAGTGTTGCTATTTAAAGGTAGATATGGAGCTACTTTGCTTCATGAGAAGTGAGAAATTATTTCACATGTATGGAGATCTTTTTGGGAGAGATACCGGTGTTACAGACTCTGTTTACACTACAATGTAGGTTTAGGTCCTTAGTGTAGGTCTTGGTAGCATTTCCAGTTTTTTGTAGAGAACAGGGGTTATGCAAGACTATTTTACAGCCACCAATACTAAGCAGGGGCCATTATGCAAAGAAATGGATTCATGATGAAAGACCAAATGCCATTTGTCCAACAGACAATTTAAACAAATCAATGAAAGCCACTTTCAGGTGAATAACAGAATAAGCTCTTTTTGAAGTAAAAGCAAGTCCCCATGACACACTCCGCCAACTTATACATAACAAATCCATGGTCACACAACATAAAAAATCCATGGTCACACAACAGTAGAGAAAACTGCATCACTCAATGACTGCTGAAAGAGGTTTCCACGGATATCTCCTTTGTGTTACTATCCATTAGATAAAGCTCATCAAAAACTTCTCTTCTTCCTCAAGATCCTATATGTGACAGAGTTAAGTGGCAAAGCATTTAGCTGGTCTGCGTAACACAAGGAGCTCATATAGTACAGTTTTGTACCTACCATAAATGTAGATGTTCGAGGACCAACATTGCTGCAGTCATAACCTGTGGGGGTAGTCCGCTGTCCTCGGTCGGCCCGAATACCAAAGAGTTAGGCTGGCGTCAGTCATGGGCGCCCGGAGCTGACGTCAGTACGTAGTAGTACTTAAGCGCATAACTGACGCCATATCCTCAGTCTTTCTTGCCCCAGATGTCAGAAGGCCTTAAAAAAGGAAAGGCCAGAGCCACAAAGGAGAAAATAACAATTATCCCCAAGGAACAACAACAACAACAACAACCCCAAACCATAGAGGGGAAGGAGGGAGGGAAAATAGGACTGCAGCAATGTTGATCCTCGAACATCTACATTTATGGTAGGTACAAAACTGTACTATGTTCTTCGTCTCACATTGCTGCAGTCATAACCTGTGGGTAGAATCCCAAAGCAAAGGAAAAGGGAGGCTGGCAAACTAAAAAGCATTAGGGGCTGCTAACATGCCCTGTAAGACTGCAGTGGCAAACCCAGCCCTGGACTTGGAGTAAAGAGGGAGATGGTAATGCTTAGTAAAAGTGTGAACTGAACTCCAAATAGCTGCTTCCAAAATATCCTCAGTAGCTACACCCCTCAAAAAAGCAGTAGATGTGGCAGTAGCCCTAGTGGAATGAGGTCTAATCCCAGCAGGAACATTCTTCCCATGATGAGAATAACAAAAAGCAATACAATTGCCAATCCACTTTGAAATAGTCTGCTTTGAAACAGCTTTCCCTTGTGAACTCAAAGCAAAAGAAACAAATAACTGTTGAGTCTGTCTGAACTCCCTAGTTCTGCTCAAATAGTAACGTAACTGCCTGTGTATATCCAAAGAATGCAAGATTTTTTCCCCCTTATTTTGGGGATCAGCATAAAAGGTAGGCAAATGGATAGACTGGTTCAAGGCCACATTAGAAATCACTTTTGGCATAAAAGTAGGGTTAGTACGCAAAGAAACTCTATCCTTATAGAACATCAGAAAGGGTTCAACTGCCATGAGAGCCTGCAATTCAGATACCCTTCTAGCAGAAGTAATGGCCAACAAAAAGGCAGTCTTCCAAGACAAAAATTAGAAGTTATGTACTCACCATAACGTTCCATCTGAGTAGGTGTATTCATTTGTCTGCAACCTGTGGGTTGTGGATCCGATATCGGATCCGAACCGGCATGGTTTACCAGCTATGGATCCAAGCTCTCAGCTCCTCCCCTCACCCATAATGCCCTGCTCTACCCTCATGACCTCAGATCGAGTTTGCCAACAGCAAGAACACCCTGAAAAGGGCAACACACCATATGCAGGAAACTGAAAGGGCAGGGGGATAGGAGGGCGGGATGGTTGCAGACAAATGAATACACCTACTCAGATGGAACGTTATGGTGAGTACATAACTTCTAAATCTGAAGTAGGAGATTCATTTGTCTGCAACCTGTGGGACAGAGTCCCCAGCTACCTGAATCTTGGGCGGCCATCATGGAAGGATATTCCGGAGCACCGCGGAGCCAAAGGATGCTCTACCCCTAGATGCAAGATCCAACTTGTAGTGGGAAATAAGTATGAGATGAAGCCCACGTGGCTGCTGCACAAATATCATCTAGAGGAATCCTAGCCTTAAAGGCTGCCGAGGTAGAGACTGACCAGGTTGAATGGGCGTGTACACCCTCCGGTGCGGGCCTTCCTGAAGCTTGATAAGCCAATAAGATACATTGTGAAATCCAGCGAGACAGAGAGACTTTAGAAATTGGCTTGCCCAAATTAAATTTAGCAAAGGAAATGAACAACTGGTCGGATTGCCTATGACCAGCCGTTCTGTTTAGATAAAATCTAAGTTGCCTGTGAACATCTAAGGAGTGAAGCTTGTATTCACCTTTGTTTTCGTATTTAGGAAAGAAAACAGGGAGGTTAATGGATTGATTAAGGTTTGCTTCAGAAGCTACTTTAGGAAGAAAGGACGGGTTGGTCCTGAGGTAAACACGGTCCGGATGAAAGACCAAGTAAGGGGGTTTAGCTGATAATGCTTGGAGCTCTGAAACTCTCTTGGCCGATGTAATGGCTACTAAGAAGGCAGTCTTGAATGACAAGAATTTTAGATCTACCGTAGGCGCTGGTTCAAGGCGGTCAAGGCCTGGAGAACTAAGGAAAGGTCCCAGGAGGAACCGCTTGTTTTACAGGGGGCCTGAGAAGGAAAGTACCTTTAAGAAAAATTTTACACAACTTGGCTGACATGAGTGGACTGGAGTCATGACCAATGTGATAATGTGAAATTGCCGCAAGTTGTACTTTGACTGTGGAACTGCTGGCACCATCGTTAAACAGAGTGGTTAAGAAATCAAGCACTAAAGGGAGAGGAACTGTGAAGGGGTTCAGGCCTTGCCGCTCCGCCCACAAAGAAAACCGTTTCCACTTGCTACGGTAGACTTTCCTAGTGGACGGTTTATGAGCTGCCACCAGGATTGCCTTAACAGGGGACGAAATACCAGAAGTCCTGATCAAGAGTGGAACTGGAGCAGCCAAGCGGTCAGCTTCAGGTTGTCCAGGTTCGGAGGAGATAGGCAGGATGGATGAGATATGAGATCCGGAATGGGATCTAGAATCCAAGGGGGATTCACCGAGTGAGACCTTAGGAAGGGGAACCAGATCTGTCGAGGCCAAAACGGAGCAATGAGAATCATTCTGCAACCCACCCGAGAGGCTTTCTGAAGAACTTGGAGCATCAGAGGCAAGGGTGGATAAGCATACAGAAGACCGGGTGGCCAAGCATGCACCAGAGCGTCTCTTGGGGAACCTCCTGGAGGAGGTATCAGAGAGAAAAAACTGTCGCACTTGGTGTTTGAGGGAGAGGCAAAAAGATCGCATGAAGGAGTTCCCCACCGTGCGAATATGCGTTCCGCTACTTGAGAGTTGAGAGACCACTCGTAAGGGGTCAGAATGGTGCGACTGAGCTTGTCCGCCAGGATGTTGGACAGACCCGGAATGTGCGTTGCTAATAGAAAGCGGTTGGTGGAGATTGCCCATTCCCAAACTCTCATGGCTTCTCGACAAAGAGGGTAAGACCTCGTTCCTCCTTGCTTGTTGATATACCAGACAACCGACATGTTGTCTGATTGAATCGCAATTGTTCCCAAGGGAAGAAAGTCCTGAAGTGCTAGCAACGCTAAGAGCACTGCTCTCATCTCTAGAACGGTCCGGCCCGCAAAATGCCCCCCCCCACCCGAGGCGGGAGGCGTCCGTGGTCACCATGGCGAGAGGGGGAGAAGCACAAAATGGGCGGCCTCCGTGGAGATCTGGGGAGTGAAGCCACCACAGGAGGGACCGCTTGCAAGCCTTGCTTATCGCAATGGGATGATGCATAGGAAGAGCAAGGTACGACCACTGTACTAAGAGAGTCCACTGGAGGATGCGCATATTGAGCCTGGCGAGAGGAAGTGCTATAGCAGACGCCATGGACCCTAGAGCCCTCAGGACCAACTCCGCCAGAACAGAACTTGAGTGGAGAATGGCCCGCACCTGGAGCTGCAGATTTTGAACTCTGTCCGCAGTGAGGAAGGCTTTCAAACTCCTTGTGTCTAACCTGGCCCCTATAAAATCTAAGAGCTGTGTGGGCGCTAGGTTGGATTTCTTCGTATTTATAGTGATGCCCGAATTGGGAGCAAGATGGAGAAAGGAGTCTCGCGCCAAAAGTAGTAGATGCCTTGTTGGGGCGGTAAGGAGCCAGTCGTCCAGGTAGGGGAAGACCTGCACCCCCTGAAGCCTCAGATGGGCCGCTACCACTGCTAATACTTTGGTGAACACCCTGGGGGCTGTGGTGAGACCAAAGGGAAGGACCCGGAACTGCTAGTGACTGGCTCCCAGCCGGAAGCGGAGAAACCTCCTGGAGCGCCTGTTCATTAGGATGTGGTAGTACGCATCTTTGAGGTCTATACAGCACATCCAGTGATTTTCTCCCAGAAGGGGGAGAATAGATTGTATAGTGACCATTTGGAATTTTTCCTTGGGAACTGCCAGGTTCAAGAGAGAAAGGTCTAAAATTGGTCTTAGATCCCCCGTCTTTTTTGGCACTAAAAAGAACCTGGAGTAGAACCCTGATCCGATCTGGTCTGGGGGGACGGGCTGGATGGCTCTTCTTTAGCAGATGGCCAATTTCTGCCAAAGCGGCCTCCCGTTGACCGGGTGGAACGTCTGGGAGGGACTTCAATTTTGGTAAGTGACGAAAAGGGATACGATATCCTCTGGATATGATCTGGAGAACCCAGCGGTCTGATGTTATGGACTCCCATGCCGCTAGGTGCCCGAACGTCCCCGACTGCCTCCAGAGTGGAGCAGCCGGGCAACCCTCAGGGTTGCTGCGGGCCGTTCAGAGAAGGGTTCTCTAGACCCGAAGTTCCTGGGAGCCCCTCTGCCTCTAGGGCGGCGTCCTCCCTGTCCTCCTCTGCCACGGAAGGACTGGTTGTCCGGAGCAGGCTGGGATTGCTGAGACTTCCGGAACCACATCTTCTTCTGACCCTTTTGGTTCCTAGAATAGGGCCTCTGGGATGCAGAGAAGCAGATTCCGACAGCAGACAGCGTCTTCCCGTCCTTCTCGCTCTGGGTCAAGGTGTCGCGAACGGTTTTGCCAAAGAGGGCAGAACCATCAAAGGCGTTCAAATGACGCTTTGAAGGGCTCAGAGAAATCGCAATGACGGAGCCAGGCCTGACGTCTAGTGACTAGACCTGCCCCTGCGGCTCTAGCGGCGCCTTCCGTAGCATGGGAGAGTAGCCGCATAGAGGTATTGGTAACTGATCGAAGAGTGGCCATGCGGGTGGAGTGCAGCACTTTGTCCTCCTCCGACATGGACTCTGGGGGAGATGCAGCATAGCTTCATAGGTTCATACTAGGCTATCTGCCCGAGGGCATTTACAAGCCTAGCCCATAGTTTTGTGGCTTACGCCACCCCTTTAGTATGGGGAACTATACCCATTATTTTGCTGTGCCTCTGTTGAGCAGTGACACTGAGGTAATCCCTGGGGTATATCTGCGATCTCCCATCCATTGGTCAAGATTTCTCTTGAACAAGGCCAGCGAGGTGCTCTGCCTCACATATACCGGGATTTTATTCCACAGCATAGGGAGTCTTTGGGTGATGAATCTATCCCTCCAGCACGTCCTATTAATAGCCGTGTCGAGGTTTAAGTCTCCGCCCTTGTGGCTCTGACGGATCTAGATTTTTGAGGTGAAGCATATTCATCAAATCTGGGTTTGACATGGCCTTGTATGTTAGGCAAAGGTCACCTCTGAGCAAGCGGTGCGACTGAATAGAGCTGGAGTTCTTTCAGTCGGGCAGCATAGGACAGATGTTTGAGACCCTTTATCCTTTTGGTGAGGAACTTTTGTGGCCTCTCCAGCTGCTGCAAGTGTCGGGTCAGATACATTCGAATGGGGCATTGTACTCAATCATTGGTCTGATGAGTGATGAGTATAGGGAGACTATGACCTCCCTTGATCTAGATGAGAATCCCTTCATGATAAGGTGGGCAATGTAGAAGGTCTTCCTAACTACTTTAGCTACATGGGTGTCGAATGACAGACTACTATCAACCTGGGTCCCCAGGTCCCTGATAACTTCTTCTGTGCTCAGTGGATTGCCACCTATTTGGTAGCTAGGGGTAACCTTGTTTTTCCCGAAGGGAATGACTATGCATTTTTTGGCATTTAACTTTAGGCCATGGCTCTGGCACCAGTTATCCGTTTCTGTGAGACCCTTCTGAAGGATATCTGTGTCAGATGTGTTTTCTACTATGGCCCAGTTTGCAGTCATCTGCAAACTTTGTCAGCCATAACCCTCCTGTGTTTGCTTGTACTTGGAAAAGTAGATGCCAAACAAGAGTGGGCCCAGGACTGAGCCCTGTGGTACACCACTTGTGACAGGCTTTGAGTCTGACATGGCGCCAGCAACTCTGACCCTGTGGGTTCTGTCACTCAGCCAGTTTGCAACCCATCTTGTGATGTATGGGTTAACATTTAAGCTGATGAGTTTTTCAATGATACCCGAGTGGGGTATTGTATCGAAGGCCTTCGCCAGATCGAGGTAGGCTGTATGGACTGCCTTTCCCTCATCAATGGCTTTGGTGACTGTTTGAAAAAGTCAACCAAGTTTAGAAGGCATGATCTGCCTTTGACAAAGCCAAACTGGGATGGATCCAAAGTCTGCAAATTCCCTATGTCTTTATTTATGAGGTCCATTATGATCCTCTCCATGGCTTTGCAGATAAGGCTTGTCAAGCTAATGGGCGGTAATTTCCAGGGTCGGTGGAGGCACCGCCTTTGTGAAGTGGGACCACAGTTGCAGTGCCACTCCTGGAGTGCGTATCCAGAGGTAAGACTATGATTAAACAGCTGTCCTAGCTGTGGGTTTAATTCCTCGTTGAGTTCGTGGAGCACACAGCCGGGGACACCATCAGGTCCCATGGATGCTGTGTTTTTGCTTTGGAGAGAGCAGTTCTCACTTGGGCGTTGGAGATGTTTGGGGGCTGCAATCGCTTGGTATAGATATCTCTCCTTTTGGGGAGGGGAGAAGTTTGCACTGAACCGGTCAGCCAGTATGTTGGCAATGTCTGTAGGATCAGTAATCTTCACATCATTTTGAACTAGTTCTGAGCATATCTGGGAGTTTCCTCCCAGGTTTCTAACATAGCTAAAGAAGGCCTTATGATTGTCTTTTGAGTCTTTAGCTATTTTTCTCTCAAAATTTGCTTTGGATGATTTTATGAGAGCTCTTAGTTTTTACTTATAGTGATCAAGGGTGTCTTACCTTTTAAGGATTTTGCTCTATCTTGTAGTAGCTTCCTCCTTTTGTTGTAGAGTTTGTTTATGGCTGGGGTCCACCAGACTGGACGCTTGCCTTTGGTACAAAGAGTCTTTGTTTTGCTTGGGATTGCCTTATCCATGCAGTCCTGCAGGTGCTGGTAGAAGGCATTTGTAAGTGATTCAGCGGCTTGAGTACTGTTTTCCGCTCGGGGCCTTAAAGGAGACCACACTAGTCTTTAGAAGTGTGAAGTCGGCTTCGAGAAGTTCTTTACTGTGGTCTTTTTATTTCAGGTGGGGTGGGATGAGGACCTCCAGCGAGATTTGTTTGATCTGATCTCACCAGTGAGGGGTATACTTCGGTGTTGAACATTGTGCTCCCATGTTCGTGATGATGAGATCAAGTATGTTTCTCCTCTTGTGGGGATGGTGACTAGTTGTTCCATGGCATTTGAGTTTATGAATTCCAGGAACTTTTGGGCTAGGGTGTTTGGGCTTGAGTAGTGTTCCCAGTCTATATTAGGGTAATTGAAGTCACCTAGTATGATGGTGTTTGGTGATACATTTATCCCCTCTAGTGTTTTCAGGAAGGCCATGTGAGGTTCCTGAGTTTGTGAGGGTGGCCTGTAACATGCTACAATTTGCAGAGCAGTCTTGCCTATGGTTAATTGCACCTGGATGGTCTCCGATGCATCGTGCGTTGCCACCAGTCTTGAGGTGTGGGTGTCTTTGATGAATATGGATACCCCCCCTCCTTTCTTGGTATTGTCCGGATTTTGGGGCCGGAACGCATGATAAGAGGTAAAACCTGATAGTGCTGGGGTGCTCTCAGGAGCCTTGAACCAGGTTTCTGTCACTGCACAGACATCGATGTTCTCCATACTGAGAAGGGCCTCGAGTGCGTGCATTTTGAGATTTAGACTTCTGGCATTGAGCAGCATTACCCTTAGTTTTTCCTTTTGTGTTCTAGGGTATAGGTTTAGAATTTGAGCCTTGCCTAAAAAAGGCACTATGGGGTTGGCAAGAGCCTTTGCCAATATCCGGAATCCCAGGGGTGACAGGTGCAAGCCGTCCCTTGCGAAGCAGCGTGGCTTGTCCAGCATGTCATCCCAGGCAGACAGACATTGGATCCCCTTTGAATGACACCAGAGTTTAAGCCAATTGTTAAAGCTGATCATCTTATCTCTGTATTGTGGCATCATTCTTGGTGAAGGTAGGATACTGCTCAAGGTCAGGGTCATACCTGCCTGGGCTACATAATCAGAGAGCTCCTCAATGTCTCTTTTCATGTAGTCCAAGGAGGTACGTCTCAGGTCGCTTACACCAGCGTGGACAATGACTGAGTCGTATTTGTACCTGCTGTTGAGAGACCTGAGTGCTTGCGTTATGTGGCGGATTCTAGCGCCCGACAGGCAGCTTACTGTGACCTTCTCCTTACTCAGTCTCGTGAGCGGACCGTCAGTGTGTCTGACTATGGAGTCACCAATGACTAGTGTGTCTGGCATTGTGTTTGGCCTTAAGGGCTGTGACTGTTTGACACTCTGACTGTGAGGTCTATGTGTTGCAGGTGTTGTGTTCTGAGGTGGTAGTTGTTTGGGTGTCTGCTTTGGTGGCCTCTGCTGTTTTGGTAGATTTTCGATCAGAGCCGAGTATGTCTTTGTGTGTTTATGTGTATGATTTGAGGTTGTGATGGTACTATGTGAGACTGGGTCTATAGTGTGTGTGGTAACCTTCTCCTCCTGACTGGTCTTGCCAGCCCTATGTTGAGAGAGCTCAGCCTCCAGTTTGGCCGTATAGTTGCATCTCTCGCATGTATTTGTGTTTTGTGGGAGGAGGAGAGGGTTGTCTGTGTACATGAGGCAATTGTAACATTGCCTCAATATTCCCAGGTTCACCAGCTGAGCAGGAGAGGACACTAGCAACTGATCCTCGACATGCTAGAAGGACTAGACAAAAAACTTTAAAAGAGATTCCGGGGACGTGGTGACCGAGAAATGGGGGTTTGCCTTTTGGGGTGCTATCTATAAGAGTGCCGTATCAAGGTAATAAGTACTGTAGGAGCAAGTGCTAGGTTTAACAGATAGAGAAAAGTCTACTTGGAGTCAAGTAGAGATGATCTTTTAGGTATTAGAGAAAGTGCTAGTAACAGGGATGCTTAAAGGTAAGATTGAAAAGAATGCACTCTGCAGTGTGCACTAGAGAAGTTAGATATGAAAGTAGGTAACTTGAGTTTTACCTGTTTAAAAAGTTAAGGTTTAGTGGAGAGTTACTATTTTTAAAACAGCAAGATGGACTGAAAGGGGTGGTTACTTTTGTATTTTGGTACTATGAAATACTGTAGGATGGCCAATAAATTTAAATAATTGAAGGGGTGGGATTTCAAAAGTGATGGTTTTGTGATTACTCACATAAGCCAGTGAAAGTAGAGAGAAATGAGATATATGGTCAGATTAACATAAGAGGCGGGCAACTAGAAAGACAGTGGTATTTAACAAGACAACTTAAATGGGTGGGAGGGCGGGAAAAAATTCTGCCTGACTCAGAACAGAGAGAGCTGTGGTCTCTTTTTAAGTTTTAATATGCTGTTAAAACAGAATGCAAGCAAAACACAAGATAAAGAAAACAAACTACAGTATTCAAAATATAGAAAGGCAATACAGAAATACAAAAAAATAACAGCAAACTAACCTTTCCTTCACAGCAAAGTGTAGCAGAGTCTGGATGAGCCTTTCTGGTAAAGCCTATTCTTTAATGAGATCGCGCTGCATCCTAATAACGTGTGCCAAGTAGTTCAACGCCCTTACCGAGAAGGTCGCTGAACTAAACATCTGCTTCCCCAAGCGGTCCATCATCCGAGACTCCTTGCTCGGGGGATGGACTGAGGGACTCTCCTGAGCAAGTTCCCTCTTGGTGGCCGCCGTCAACATGGCATCTACCGGAGGCCCCTTACTCCAATGGGCACGGTCAGACGGTGGACTGAGGATCCTGTCGGGCCTCTTAGGGATCGGCTCCACAGTGTCCGGTTCCTTCCACGCCCTGGTGGTAATGAGGTCCACCAGGGGGTCGGCAGGAGGGGACACCCAAGAGGTAGACGGGCCCGCTTCAAATGCCTCCAAGAACACGGACTCGTCCGAGGAAGACTTGGGGCAGACCACCCCTTATACGGAGCATTTCCATGATGTCTCCAAATGAGACATCCTCGGGGGGTGACCGTGGGGAGCCTTCCCCTTCCTCCAAATCCATTTCTTCCGTGAGAGACTCGGGGGAGTCAATGTGCCTCCTTTTGCACGTATGCTTGCGAGGAACATCCTCTGGGGGGCTGTCAGAGGACTCCTCGCAAGCAGCAACCTGTTCCAGGGGAGCAGCTTGGGGCACAGAAGCGGGCTGTCCCAAGGGCCGGATGGTGGAAGCCTGACCCAGTGCAGAGGGAGCGCGGGACGGAGCCGAAACAAGTGCCGGGCGTCCGGAGACCCTCAACAGGGCCCTCTCGACTACATCAAACGCCGAAGGGGATCCGACAATCGGCTCCCCCTCGGATCCGAAGAGTGGATCGGAGCCGGCGCCGAAGCACTCTGATCCGAAGGGACAGTGCGCTCCGACACAGACTGTGCCGAAGGAGCACTGATCCCCCCGGATCCGAAGCTCGGATCTAGGCTCCGAGAGGTCGGATCCGATGCACTCGAGGGCAGGGTCGGATCCGAAGTACCAAGTACTATCGGCGCCGACCCACCCCGCTCGGCTGCTCGGCTCCAACTGCTCAACCCGGTAGCGGGTTGGAGAAGGAGCAATGGGCTTGAAAAAGGGTCGAGCTCCGGGGCAAGAGCACTCCCATCTGCATCTGGGCCTGGATGAACCTTCTCATCATCCGGTCCAGATCAGCATCTGATAGGCTGTACGTTGATCTCGACGAGGCTACCGAGGTAGGCCTTGAGTGCCTCCTCGATAGCCTCGACGGAGATCGGGTCTCCTCCTCCTCAGGTCCCGGTGAAAAACACACTGGAGACTGGAGCCGAGGAGGAGGAGATCCAGCAGACAAGGGGGCCGGGGGAGAAGCCCGCTTGGCTGGCGGGGCCGAAACAGAGGTCTCGGCCCGCCGTTTATGGTGCTTCTCCCTCCGGTCCTTTTTCCTAGCATCCCTCTCCTCCGAACCAGAAATAGGAGGTTTAGTCCCAGGAGGAGGAGGGGGAGCCGGAGAAGGAATAACTGTGGAGACGGTTACCCCCGAAGGAGCGGAGGTCGGAGCAGAGTCCGGCGGCAAGAGGCCCGCCAAAACAAGCTTGGACCTCCGCTCCTTCAACGTCCTGGGGTTGAACCCTGCACAAATGGAACATCCAGATGTGAGGTGTTCAACCCCCAGGCATCTAACACACCGAGTGTGGCCATCAGCTGGGGAAAGCTTATGGCCACACTCGGAGCACTTAGAGTAAATAGCCTTGGGCTGCTCAGACATCCCAAGCTAACAAATAAAAGTTACTAGAACTAAAGTAAAGTAACTAAAAAACAAAAATCACTCACAGGCCCAACATGCACACTACGCTACCAGCGAAGGGAGGGATATAAAATTAAGATTAAACTCTAAAAAAAGGTAAAATACAAGTGGGAAACCTACACTTTCACACAAATTAACCAAAAAAATTTTAAATTTGACTAATTTAAAGACTGAATATATCACTTAGCTGGAGAGCTGGAAAAACAATCTGGTCACCATGCGCGGCAAACTAGATCTGGGGTCATGAGGGTAGAGCAGGGCATTATGGGTGACGGGAGGAGCTGAGAGCTTGGATCCATAGCTGGTAAACCATGCCGGTTCGGATCCGATATCGGATCCATAACCCACAGGTTGCAGACAAATGAATCTCCTACTTCAGATCTTCAATTCAGACGTAGCTGTAGGTTCAAAAGGAGGCAAAGTAAGCTTCTCCAACACAAAATTGAGATCCCAGGAAGGAGTAGGAGCTCTACGTGGGGGGGTCTTATATTGAACCTTCACAGAGGAAAATGACAAACCCTTGTCTAGTAATTCAGTAACGTACTGCAGTGTAAAACTCAAATTAGGTACAGAGACATCAAAGTCCTTTGTTGTGCTCCAAAGAAAAAATCTCCTCCATTTATCAGCATAAACTTTTCTAGTGCTGGGCCGCCTGGCTTCCAAAATGACATCTAAAACCGGTTGAGGAAGCTGAGAACCCACAGGCTCTAAAACAGAATCCGCCAGGCCGTTAGATGCAGGGACTGCACCCTGACATTGAGCAAATGACTGCTTGACTGGGACAACAAGTGAGGAAGCTGTGGCAAAGGCCAAGGAGGCTCCTGAATTAAGCTCCTCAGCAGAGGATACCAGTGCTGTTGTGGCCAATCTGGTGCTATTAAAATCATGCAAGGCTTGTCCCGCCTGACTTTCAAGAGTACCTTGGTAAGGAGAGGCAGAGGAGGAAAAGCATAGACGTGAAGGTTGTTCCAACTGAAAGATAGAGCATCCACTTTCCAAGCTTTTGGGTGAAACATCTTTGTGCAAAATTTTGGTAGTTGGAAATTTAGAGGAGAAGCGAACAGATCTAGGTCTGGAGTTCCCCAAGCCACTGTCAACTGTTGGAATACCTGAGGATCCAATTTCCACTCGTGGGGGTCCACAATTTGTCTGCTCAATACATCTGCTAGGGAGTTCTGTGCTCCTGGCGAGAACCGTGCTTGAAGAGTGATGTGCAAACTCAGAGCAGTCTCCCACAATATCATAGCTTGTCTGCAAAGAGGGTAAGAATGGGTTCCCCCCTGCTTGTTGATGTACCACATGACTGTAGTGTTGTCTGTTCGTATCAACACCTGTCCTGGTTGAAGTAGGCCCTTGAAAGCCATCAGGGCAAACTGGACTGCTAACATCTCCTTCATGTTGATATGCAAATGCTGTAGTCTGGGAGGCCACGCGTCTTGAATCCATTTCCCATTGAAGTGTGCTCCCCAAGCCAGGTCTGAGGCATCCGTCGTTATGATCTGACTCGCCTCTGGTCGGGTCACAGAGAGTCCCTTGTTTAGGTGACATTCCTGTGCCCACCACAAGAATTCCTTCTGGATGCAAGGTATTATCTGAATGACAGTGTCCAAATCGTGGCAGTGTTGAGTCCATACACTTTTGAGATACCATTGTAGCTTCCTCATATGCAGTTTGGCATTGGGAAGAACCAGAATGCAAGATGCCATGAACCCCAAGGCTTGAAGGACTGTCCTTGCAGTCAGCCTGGACAGTACTGATAATTGCTGGAAGTATAGGTGAAGAGTTCTTTGTTTGTCCGGGGTCAGAAAAGCCATCTGAGAGGCTGTATTCAGTCTCACACCCAGAAAGCACAAGTCCTGAGAGGGTACTAGACTGGACTTTGTTTCGTTCACAGAATACCCTAGGCACCTTAAAACTGCCATGACATACTGTAGATGTTAAGTAACTTGTCTTTGTCTTGAGCAAGAATCAGGCAATCGTCCAGATAAGGATAAATTTGTATTCCCCTCAGTCTTAAGAAAGCTATTACAGGAGCCAGAACCTTTGTGAACACCCTGGGCGCAGCAGATAAACCAAAGGGCAATGCAGAGAACTGATAATGAGAAGTACCAGCCCGAAAACGCAGGAATCTCCTGCAGCTGGGCCTGATAGGAATGTGAAGATAGGCCTCTGAGATCCAGAGTTACCATCCAGGGATCTTTGCCTAGCAGAGGCAGAAGTTGCTGTAATGTTAACATCTTGAACTTTGGAATGTCTAGGTATGTATTGAGAATGGACAAATCCAGAATTGGCCTCCAAGTGTTTCCTTTCTTTGGCACTAGGAATAGACGAGAATAAAACCCTAGGCCTTCTTCTGACGGAGGTACCACCTGGATTGCCCCCATCTGTAAAAGCAAAGAAATTTGTTCCTGAGCCTCCAGCCTTTGCTGAGGAGGTACATCTGGCATGCCTTTGAAAGGAGGAAAAGTGTGAAAATAAAACTTGTAGCCTTGATTTATTATGTCCAACACCCATTTGTCCTGGGTGACCAAACGCCAATTTTGTTTGAAAAGTGCCAACTTTCCTCCTAGAGGAGCTGCCAGTAAAGAAGGATCTGGCAGCTGAAGATACAGGTCATTGGGTCTGTTTACGAAAAGGCTGACCCCTGCCCTCACCAGAAGATTGTGCAGGAGAACTCCAAGTCCTAGGTCTGAAAGAACCCTGAGCGTGAGCCCTGCCCCTACCACGTCTAGACCTGCCCTTAGACTGAAAATCCGAAGAAGGGTAAGACCATCCTCTTGCAGGCCAATTCCTGCTAAACTTAGGGGGCTGCACTTGCAAAAATTCCTTAACCGTCTGCATAGACTTAGCTTTGTCTTCCATCTTTTTCAAAACTGACTCCACAGGGGAACCAAAAAGAACTTCAGATTGAAGAGGAGCATCCAAAATCCAAGCTTTAACATGCTCTGACAAATTTTGATCCTTAAGCCAGGCATGTCTACGAATAACTGAACCAGTAGCAGCCACCCTGGATGAAGCCTGAAGAGCATCGAAGCCACACTGCAAGGAATGTTTACCCACTTGATCTGAAGCATGAACCAAGTCCTGCAATTCCTTACACTCTATACCCTCAGATAAAGCATCTACTTTAGATTTCAATTGACCTAACAGAAAGTTCTGATACTTCAGCATATGAAATTGGCAATTTAAAGCCCTCATAGCTAACGTAGAAGAGGTGTACACTTTTTTACCCCACCTATCCAACGCTCTAGAATCTTTATCCAAAGGAACTGGATTCTTAACCACAGAAGCCCTGACACCCTTAGGTCCTTGAATAATAGTTTCCGGGTCAGCTCTAGGACTCTTATACAAATATTTATGTGCCTCTGGAACTCTAATACCTGTCTGGCTTGACAGGGGCAGGGGGTAAAGAATCAGGATTAAGGGAAGCTTCAGAAAAAACATCCTGAACAACATCTAAAACAGGGGGAATAGCCAAAGGTTCCTGTTCTTCATCACCTTTGGAGTTGCTGGTTCTTTCTTTTTTACTTAAAGGTCTATGTTATGGCAAAAACAAAAATTCCCTAAGCCTCTTACGAGAATCTGAAAAATCCTGACCTTCCCACTTGAAATGCTCCCTCATGGAATGCAAGGTTTCAGAAAAGGAAAAATCCTCTGGAGGTGAAGCAGAAGGACAGCAATCCTCTGCATCCGAATCTGAATAGGGAGGAAAATCCTGAATATCCTCAGCTGAGGACTGCTCCATTCCCTCTAAATCTGTCTCCACCCTAGGCCTCTTCTCTGGAGGGGGCATAGAACCCCTGATCAAAGTAATCAAATCCTCTGCCATTTTCAACATATGTTTTTTAGGAACAGAGCGCGAAGAACTAGGGCTATGGCCCGTACCAGAAAGACCAGGTCTAGCCTTAGCAGGGCCTTTAGTGACTGAAGTAGAAGGCCTAATAACCTTTTGTAAGGATGGAACCACAGAAACTTGAGAAGCACCCTCGGCCTGGCCTAGCTCCTGAGAGGCCAACTCCTGTAACAGTAAAGGTTCCCCCTGGGATTCAGCCGAGACCTCGGCTGGATCCACAGATTCAACCGTAGATTCCATAGAACCGGCATCCGCAACGGACGACTCATCCGGTTTAGACCTTAAAGATTTATCTTTTCGCTTTTTTGCGGTAGCGGGCGTCAGAGGATCCGACGGCATGTTGTAGTTACACCGCTTACCGAAAACCAACCTAGCACAGTCTAATCTGCGTTTAATGGTGCGCTTATTAAATCTAGTGCAAAAGCGACACCCGACTGCGTCGTGCTCAGGCCCCAAGCAAGGAATACAGAGAGAATGATAGTCCCTATGAGGTATCTGTTTCCCACAAGAAATACAATTATTAACTTTTTCTGACATCCGGATTAACTGAGGCAAGAAAAGACAAAAATTTTCCCCAACGGGGTACTTAGCCCAACTTGGTCTTCGGTCTGAAACTCGAAAATTGAAAATTTCAGAACGCCGAACGGCACTTGCAAACGCTGCTTCTGCTTTGGACCATGCGGCAAGAAAGACTGGGGATATGGCGTCGGTCATGCGCTTAAGTACTACTACGTACCGACGTCAGCTCCGGGCGCCCATGACCGACGCCAGCCTAACTCTTTGGTATTCGGGCCGACCGAGGACAGCGGACTACCCCCACAGGTTATGACTGCAGCAATGTGAGACGAAGAACATCAAAGGTTTTCTTTCCACCTGGGTTATATGCGCCTGATACGAGATGAGGTCAAGGTGACAATATCTTCCGTGGAGCTGAAGGGTATGTCTTTAGTTATTACTTAGGCCAGAATGAATGATTTCCTAGCAGCTGACAATGGGGTGAGCAAAGGAAAATTCATTATTCATGGATGTGCCCAAGTCCCTCATAACAGTAGCAACTTTAAGAAGCTATCTGATGCATTGTAAGCAGAAGGGTAATACTTCCCAAAAGGTAGCATACTACTACTTCAGCACTGAGCATGAGCCCATAGTTGACATCAGGTACAAGTAAAGTTTAAAACCCAGGGTAGGATATAGGCCTCACACCTGGCAAAATAACACCACAGAGTTTGCTAACTTTGTTAGTCATGAACCACTGATGTCAGCTTAGACAAGTGCATGCCAGACAGGAAGGTACCGAATTTCAAGGCTTGCATGATAACACCTGTCTCAAGTCCTTTGGAAGAAAGTGCATTATAAACCCTCAGTGTGTTTGCCCTGACGGTCCACCAATTTTATATCCAATAGTTACACAGATTAATACTTTAAATTAGTTTTTTTTTTTTTTTTTTTTTTTTTTGAATATCTGAGTCTACAAGTATCACAGGCCTTAGCCATATACAGGTACCCAGTGTGTACACTGATTAGCCATTAGGCAATACTGAAGTCTACAAGATGGCTTAATTTATCAGAGTTCAAATTAGAATCTAGATTAAGGAACATAAATGCTTAAGCACAAAATGACTTCATTTGCAGTGCACAGAACTACAAAAAGGGACTAAACTATTACAAAAAAAAAAAGGCATCAAATTGAAACTGAAGGAATTCACTGTGACATAATGGTTAAGGTGTTTACCTTACATGCATAAGATACAGAATTTGATTCTCAACTTTGAGAAAAATTGACTAGGCTTAAAATGGCCTGCAAGGACTGACAGCATAGTACTTCCTTAAGAACCTATAAAGCAATACACAACACTTCTAACCATGAAAAATCAAGCTAGCATTATAGCCCCATGAAGAAAAATGGATTTAAGAAAGTGCTCACACAATAAAAAATTCTACTTTTTAAAATCCTCCATTTGCCCAAATTTATTCTACAAATGGGTAGATACATGCGCACAACATACATGATAAATCAGAATCCTTTTTACAGCATCACTGAAGGCATCTTTAAATCATTCCTGTGACAACTTTTTCTTTCGCCCTTACATTTGCAAACTGAAGCCTCTCAGCATAATTTACAAATTCTGCTATATACAGTACAATTTCTATGTAGAGGTGCTCCTAGTTAGTTTAGGATAGAAATGTATATTGTATGAACAGTGGCTGACAAATGTCCTAAATACACTTAGATTATATAGTCCTCTGATGCTCACTATTCTGCTTGCAAAGAAGCAAATTAAGGGCACCCCTCACTCCTGAACTCTTACCTCTGCATGTTCAATTATAGTGCTTAGTTCACGAATCTGAGTTCTCACTTGGTCTTCTTTACTGATAAGGAAACCAATACTCTTGGAGAGCTTCTCCTGTTGAAAGAGTTAACAGGATATTTTATATCAGGAAAAACAGAGAAATGGAAATTTGAAGAGTACATCTGACACTTCAGTGGCTGTAGAATTTTTAAAAAGGTAAGTTTAACACACAAGTACTAAATTTTGTTGCAACATCTGCAATGACTACCAAAATGCAAGGATGCAAGGGCCATATCAGTTTTTTTTTTTTAAGTGTCACACAAAATATCATGAACTCCAATATTGGAGAATTACACTTCCAAAAGATTACATACTTGTTGCCATTTAATGATCAAGCTTATTCTAAATGTAAATTAAGCTAACATAAAAAAAAAACAAATACTTACTTTGAGAACCTTGTAAGCAACACTCATGGAGGTTACTCTGTGGTTTGCATGAGATCCACCCAGCTTGCAAAGATGACAAACTGGTCTTCGACACATTTCACAGTACATGTTTACTTTCTCACTTTCATGTTCAGGGCACATAAGTACCTGTTTAAGACAAAGAAAAAACTTATCTAAAATCCAGACAGTAATCATTGACAATTAATATTCCAAAAAGCAACACAGTCATATAAAACGGGCCTTTAAAATAATTGGCAAAAAAAAAAAAAAAATCACTTAGAAAGAAGATTGTAAAATGTCTATGTTGTAAAGAATGGACACTACAGTCTACCTCTTCAGACTATATTTTGTGTGTACATATATCTACCCTCCCTACTACTCTACCCACCAAGAGCAAGGAAACTAGTTCCACACAGAAGAATCCAGTGAGCCAACACAACCCCTACGCAGTCTCACATACAAGTAACACTCCCTGCTGTTACTACTACAGTTAACTATGTATTATAATAAGAAAAAATTGGTTAAGAATACTAAATGGCAGTTAAAGGAGGCAGTATTACTGACCAAATAAATCAGCACACTCAAAAAAAAGTGCAGCTAATAAGCAAGAACATGGTTTGACTATGCTTCAGAACAAATACACAGATCAAAATCAAAAACTTTAAGAAAGACGCCTCAGACAAAGAGAAGTCGAGCAATGTCAGCACGTCAACTGCTTGTATGCTTCTTTGAAGCAAGAAGTCAAAGTTGCAGGTTCTCTTTTAGGAATTTACAGGCTGTTACTAGGCATGTGGTTTAAGAGACTACTGTGGAGCCTAACACAATTTCCTGATTGCCTGAAAGCACAACCAGGTTACGTGACTTAAATGCAGGCTGAGAGAATTAAACCCTAGACTACAAGAAGCAGCTCGAAAGTACAGTTTTGTACCTACCATAAATGTAGATGTCCGAACAGGATAGCATCTGCAGTCATAACAAATGGGGTTGTCCTGTCGTCAGGCAGCCCTTCGGTCGGCCGGATTCCAAAGTCTGGGTCTGGCCTCGGCTGGTGTCGCACTTCACCCGACGTCATCTCTCCTGGTCTTCGGGTATAAAGGCATCAGCCGACGCCATTTTCCTCAGTGTTTCTTGCCCCAGATGCCAGTTGCCCTCTTGGAAAACTAAATTTTGGATAAATGCCAATGTTTCCAAAAAAAAGATAGTAGGCAAACACAAAAGGTAAGCATGTATGTACATATATACAAACAAATACACCATAAGAGATCCCCCCCTAGCTAGCTATTAGGAGGGTAAATACCCTAGGAGTACCACAGAGGGGAAGGAGGGTGGGTAATCCTGACTGCAGATGCTATCCTGTTCGGACATCTACATTTATGGTAGGTACAAAACTGTACTATGTCCTTCAAGGATGCATCTGCAGTCATAACAAATGGGTAGAATACCATAGCCAAACTAGGGTAGGAGGAAGAAGAATTATGGTGTAGTTAGGATCCCTTGCAAGACAGCAGTGGCAAACCCTGCTCGGGATCTAGAATATAGAGGTAAGTTGTAATGCTTGGCAAATGTATGCACGGAGGTCCAAGTAGCCGCCTCAATAATGTCCTTGGTAGCCACTCCTCGTAAGAAAGCTGTGGTAGTGGCTGTAGCCCTTGTAGAGTGAGGTCTTATGTTCTGTGGAATTTGCTTTCCATGGTAGGAGTAACAGAATCTTATGCAATTTCCTATCCATTTAGAGATTGTCTGTTTGGAAATTGCTTTTCCTTCCCTTCCTGTTGCATAGGCTACTAAAAGCTGGTCAGTTTTTCTGTTACCTTTGGTTCTGTCCAGGTAGTAGCGTAACTGTCTATGTACATCCAAGGTATGCAGCAGTCTTTCCCCCCTGTTCTGTGGTTTGGGAAAGAAGGTAGGTAGGTGGATTGCCTGGTTTAGAGACACTCTGGATACCACCTTAGGCATAAATGTAGGGTTAGTTCTCATGGACACTCTATCTTGATGGAAGATTAGGAAGGGTTGTACTGCCATTAAGGCCTGTAGTTCCGAAACCTTTCTTGCTGAAGTAATTGCCAGTAGGAAAGCAGTTTTCCATGATAGGTGTTGAAGATCTGCTGTTGCTGCTGGTTCAAATGGAGGGAGTGTCAATTTTTCTAGCACAAAGTTCAAGTCCCATGCTGGTAATGGTGGTTTCCTAGGAGGTTTTACATTCTTGATTCCTCTGAGGAACTGCCTGAGTAGAGGATGTGAGAAGACAGGGGGATCGAAGCTGTATTCTGCATTAATAGCTGATGCATGTATCTTGATGGAGGAATAGGACAGGCCTGTATGTAGAAGCTCTGCCAAGTACTCCAGGATGTTAGCAATGTCTATCTTTGACACATCTTTTCCTCTTTCAGTACTCCAAATGACAAACCTTTTCCATTTTCCTGCATAGTTCCTTCTTGTTGAAGGTCTGCGGGCTTCAAGGATAATGTCTTTTACCCTTTGGGATAAATCTGGGTTAGTTGCTGTTATGTGATGTTCCAGGCAGTCAGTTGCAGAGTTTTTAAGTTTGGATGCATGATGTTGTAGTTGTTCTGAGTTAACATCAAAGGCATCAGGGGTAGTGTCCACGTTCTCCCCAGAGACATGCTCCTCAGCAATGGATACCAGTGTTGTCTTGGCCAATTTGGGGCTATCAGAATTATCCTTGGACGTTCCTCTTTGATTTTCAGTAGTACCTTGTGCATCAAAGGAAGAGGTGGAAATGCATATGCTGTCAGGCCTTTCCAACTGAAGGATAGAGAGTCCACCTTCCATGCTAGTGGGTGGTATGTCCTTGTGCAGAATTTCTTGAGCTGGTGATTGAGTGGGGATGCGAATAGGTCTATTTGTGGCATTCCCCATTTCTTTGTGATGGCCTTGAAGATGTCCGGGTGTAGCATCCATTCGTGAGAATCCGAGGTAGTTCTGCTTAACATGTCTGCTAGGATGTTTTCTTTTCCCGGTACAAATATTGCCTGTATCTGGATGTTGTAGCTCAGAGCCATATTCCAAAGGTCCAGAGTCATTCTGCATAGGGGCTATGAATGAGTGCCTCCCTGTTTGTTGATGTACCACATGACTGTGGTGTTGTCTGTCCTTATCATTAAATGGCCTTCTTTGAGGAATGGTCTGAAATTCTGGATTGCTAGTTTTACTGCCAGCATTTCTTTTTGATTTATGTGCAGGTGCAGCTGGTCTGGAGTCCATAATCCTTGTATGCATTTGTCCAGCATGTGTGCCCCCAGCCTAGGTCTGAGGCGTCCGTTGTGATGGTTTGGCTTGCTTGAAAGTTGTGGAAGGGCAAGCCTGGGTTTGACTGGCATGCTTGAGCCCACCATAGGAACTCTTGTTTCAGGCATGGGATTAGTGGGATTTCGGTTTCTAAGCTGTGCCTGTGTTGAGACCATAAATTCTTTAGGTACCACTGTAGCTTTCTCTTATGCAGTCTGGCATGGGGGACCAGGATTATGCATGATGCCATGAAGCCCAAGGCCTGCAGTACTTTTCTTGCTGTTAGTTCGTTCTGCTTTTTTAATGCCAAGAAGTAAAGAGGGAGTTGTTCTTGTTTTTCTGCAGTTAGGAATGCCATCTGTTTTACTGTGTCCAATTCCGCACACAAGAATGTTCTTGTTTGGGATGGTATCAGTCTTGACTTTTTTAAATTGACTGTGTATCCCAGGGCTTGTAGTAAGCAAATGACTCTTTGTAAGTCTTTTGTCAGCTTGCTTTTGTTGTCCGCTTGTATCAGGCAGTCATCCAGGTATAGATAAATTTGGATTCCCTGTAGCCTGCAATGAGCGATTACTGATGCCAGGCATTTTGTGAATACTCTGGGTGCAGTAGATAAGCCAAAGGGCAATGCTGAGAATTGATAATGCTCTGATCCTGCAAGAAATCTGAGGTATCTTCTGCAATTTGGTCGTATGGGGACGTGCAGGTATGCCTCCTTGAGATCTAGAGTTACCAGCCAACACTCCTTGCCCAGCATGGGAAGAAGATGCTGTAGGGTCAGCATTTTGAATTTTGGGACAATGATGAATGTGTTTAAGATGGACAGGTCGAGAATAGGTCTCCAACTTTTCTCTTCTTGGTACTAGGAAGAGTCTGGAGTAGAATCCTTTGCCCTGTTCTGTTAGTGGTACTCTTTCCACAGCTCTCATCTTTGTTAATTGAGCTATCTGCTTTAGAGCTTCTGTTTTTTGATTTGGAGGTAGGTTTGGCATTCCTCTTTTTACTGGTAAGGTGTGGAAGTGAAACCTGTAGCCTTGGTCTATGGTCTGCAAAATCCACTTGTCTTTTGTGATATAGTGCCAATTTTTTGAAAATAAGGCTAACTTTCCGCCTAAAGGTGCTGCTATTTGTTCCCTGGTAGGCGGCGTCAGAGCCAAGTCACTGTGATTGTCCTGTTGCAGTGGCAGTGGTTGTGTCGGTGCCTCGCTGGTTATTGCCTTGCCACTGGCGTCCTCTGTAGGCACCTCCTCTGGATTGATTTCTGCCTCTGGCACGTCTATTCCTGCCTCTCAGATTTTGAGGAGTCTGGAAAGGACCAATTTTTGGAAGGCCAGTTCCTGCTAAACCTTGGGGGCTGAACCTGTAAGAAATCCTTAACTGTTTGTACAGATTTTGCCTTCTCTTCCATTTTCTTCATTACTTGCTGAGCAGGAGTACCAAATAGACTGGCCTTATCCATAGGAGCATCTAACAGCTTTGCTTTAACATGATCCGCAAGACCTGTTCTTTCAACCATGCATGCCTTCTTATAACTGTGCCAGTCATGGCTGATCTAAATGAAGCCTCCAGTGCATCATAGCCACATTTTAAAGAATGGTTACTAACCTGCTGAATGTTATTCACCATTTCTAAAACATATTTCTTATCTAAGGAGTCATCAGAGGACAGTTTCTTAGTTAACTGATCAAGCATAAACTCTTGCTATTGGATCATATGAAACTGACAGTTCAAAGCTCTAGCTGAGAGAGTAGCAGAGGTGTAAACTTTTTTCCCCCATCTCTCTAAGGACCTGGATTCCCTTTCAGAAGGAAGAGGGTTTTTTGCTGAGGTCGAAGCTACTGCCTTAGGCCCCTGGGAGATGGTCTCAGGATCTGCAAGTGGGGCCTTGTATAGGTGGTGATGAGTGTCTGGTACCCTGTAAAACCTATCTGGTTTGGCAGGGGCTGGAGGTAAAGTATCGAGTGCAAACATCATTAAATGCATCATCCACAACAGGCAGAACTGGAGGTATAGCTAAGGGCCTATGTTGTGGTAAGTGTAGAAAGGTCCTAAGCCTTTTTCTTGAATCTGAGAAATCTTGTCCCTGCCATTGGAATTGTTCTCTCATGGCATGTAAGGTTTCCCCAAAGGAAAATTCCTCTGGTGGAGAGGCAGATGGAATAGATTCTTCAGCATCGGAATCTTCATAAGTAGAAAAAGGAGCCTCTGGATGGTCTGTAATGTCCGAGTCATCCGAAGAATCATCAGAGGACACAGGCTCTGGGGGCTCTTCTCTAGGTCTCTTTTCTGGAGGCTGAGAGGCCCTGTCTGGGTGAGATTGGGATCCCCTAATTAAAGAGATGAGATCCTCTGCCAAAGTAAGCATTTGTGAACTGGAACTGGGCCTGTGTGAGGGGGGCTTAACAGGCACTGATTTAGCAGTTTTGGCTGCTTTAGCCCTGGCAAAGGCCTTAATAGACATGGCTGCAGGAGGCCTAGCAGCACCACGTGCTGGGGTAGAGACATCCAAAGGGATGGTGTCTGATAATTCAATAGGAACCACATTAGTAGGCAAAACTTCAGAGGCCGATTCAACTAGGGTAACAGGAGCCTCGGTAGTAGTCATGGCTTCGGCTGAAGATTGACCCGTTTGCTCGGTTTCGGCCGAAACAGAGACACTCGCGGTTTGCTTAACCGTGGTTTCGGCCGAAACCGCGGACCGCGAGTGTCGGTCTTTTTCTTTGCGTTTAACAATTTGAGTAGTCTGAGGATCCGACGGCATAATGTACGCAAAATCTGAGCCGAAAAACTGTTCAGCAAACTCCGACCGGCCAAGCCGCTCGGTTGAAGGAAGCACAGGCTAAACAGGCTGCTACGTTGTGGTCTGGGCCTAAACAAGTGGAAATCCTTATGAGGTATTTGTTTCCCACAAGTTAAACAATTATTTACTTTTTCTGACATCGGCTGAGGCAAGAAAGAGTCCCCAACGGGGTACTTAGCTTTTTAGAAGTCTTCGAAGTAGTATTCGGTAGTAGTAATCTCTGGATCTGACAGACCGGCACTTGCGAACAGCTTCTGCTTCGGGCGCCACGCGGCAAGAAAGACCGAGAAAAATGGCGTCGGCTGATGCCTTTATACCCGAAGACCAGGAGAGATGACGTCGGGTGAAGTGCGACACCAGCCGAGGCCAGACCCAGACTTTGGAATCCGGCCGACCGAAGGGCTGCCTGACGACAGGACAACCCCATTTGTTATGACTGCAGATGCATCCTTGAAGGACATCAGCACACAGTCTTAATCCTCTGAGCCAAATGCCAGATTGTGGCAACAGACAGTGGTCAAACATCAATAATGACAATGCATTGCAGAATTAAGTGAATTGTAGCCTTCAGCCCATTCTGACCAATGCCCCAATCCATTTCCTGCCTGCTCTCCTGCAGATGAGGTAAATGCTGCAATTCCTGGGTAAGTAAGAGCACGGTGGCTCTTCCCACTATTACTGTCATGTTCAGTGCTGGACTCTAGAAGCACAGTAGGCTGAACCAGCACTCAGTGCCAGTCCCACCAACTAGTGTCCCACCCAATCGCAAACATTACCCACTCCCCCACTTCCGCACCATAGTTTGTTACACTTTATACTCTGCACAGTTCACCAGGACACTCAGGTTTTAGTACATAAAGATTAAACTCTACGAAAAAAATGAAGTACAGGTCACTGCTGAAATCTTCTTTGTTAAATCTCCTTTATTAAAAGTAAGCGCTTTCGGAATAATCCTTCATCAGACATAATTCAAAGTAACAAAAGCAGCCATATTTAAAACACAGATCATCCAATCACTTATTCCTAAAAGCCCGCCTTTTTTGTAAAGCAGGTTTAATTGGTAAAACATCATTAAGACCAGGTGGTCTATGTGCTCTTAAATCTACTATCCACTTAGATTCAGCTAATGCTGTTCTATGCTGAATGTCCCCCCCCTCTCATTGGTAGCAATATTTACAATGCATCTGAACTTAAAAGTGTGTGTGGGATTAGTCTCTATATGTCTGAATAAAGCATTGCTCACTTGACATGTTCTAATATTACTAATATGCTGTAAAATCCGAACCTTCAGCATGTTATTTGTCATACCTACATAAAAACTTTCACATTGTTCACAATTGGCCATATATACTAAGTGTTTTGTCCTGCAAGTAGCCCTCCCTTTAAATATAAAAGTTTGTGTCTTATCGGGCTGTTTATATTCAATGTCACTATTAATATATTGACAGGCCTTGCAGTTGCCACAGGGATATGTGCCTGCTCTAATATCTATTGTAGGTCTCCTAATCAAATATGTCTCCTTACATAGCAGGTCCTTAAGATTGTTGTTTCTCCTATAATTGAACATGGGACGTTCTGCCACTACGTCCTTAAGACTAATATCACTTCTTAGTATATTCCAATTATTCTGAACTATATTACATATGTCTTTAATATTACTACCATACGTAAAAAGTATTCTAGGTTGTTCCTTCCTGCTACTACATAATCCTGTATCTATTTGTCTGCCACTAACAGGGCCTTGCATCCATGGCCTATTCTTCGTCTTCCTATGTAGTATATTGTTACTAACCGCCTTACTAACCATGTTCCTCTCATAGCCCCTATCCAAAAAATGTCCACTCAGCCTAGAAAGTTCCTCGTCGCAATAAGTATCTTCAGAACATACCCTGGATATCCTACCCACTTGACTCTTAACAATATTGGGAAAGATATGCCTCGGGTGCATGCTGTCATAGGATAGCAATGCATTTTGCCAACATTGTTTCCTATACAATTTCGAGGTGAAACCAAGGTTACTCTGTTCCACACAAACATCCAGGAACTCTGAGTAAAAGAAGTTTTGGCACTAAGTCAAAAAAGTGGTGGTGGTGTGGAGAAAGGCTAAAAAGCTCTCAAAGGTGGAAGTATCCCCATCCCACAAAATAAAAACGTCATCCACAAATCTGACATACAAAACTATGTACTTATTCCATTCCTGATTATTAAGAATTTCCTTGGTTTCCCATTTGGACATAACCAAATTTGCATATGTATTAGCACAGGGGGTGCCCATAGCTACCCCCTGTGCTTGTCTGTATATGGACCCTGGTCCTATAAAGACATTGTTATTCAATACCAAGGATAGCAAATTCTCCACTACCAGTCGCTTATGCTCAGTTGCTCCCAATCTACTTATTACTTCACCCACTGCTGTTATCCCATATTGTTGTTCAATGACAGTAAACAAACTGTTGACATCTAGTGTGGCCATCAATAATCCACCATGTTTGGGCTTGGTAGCCGCAGCTAATAGCCCCAAGAAATGCCCTGTGTCTCTTAGAATATTATCTATCTGTTCTAAATACGGTTTAAGTGTAAACTCCAACCATATAGAAATGTTCTCAGTGACCCACCCTCTCCCCGAGACAATGGGTCTGAGTGGTGGGTCTGTCAATGATTTATGTATTTTGGGCATAGCCTTGAATACAGGCGTAACTGGTTTATCTACCTTAAGGAACTCATAGACTTCATGTTCTAACAGACCCCTCTCTAATAAATTGTTTAACTGACTATGTACATTATCTATAATCATTCTAACTTGTAAAGGGTTGATGGGTACATATGCTCCATCTAAAGTCAGTGTTTCTATCAATTTCCTTTCATACCAACAAGTATCTAATACAACGATGGCTCCCCCCTTGTCAGCCATCTTAATGGTGATTTCTTTCTTGTCCATAAGGCCATGTAAAGCAGTCCTTTGTGTCGGTGTAAGATTATAATATCTATTAGCACTTCTCTCCTCAAAATATTTGAAAAGGTCACTCACAAGCGTTCATGAACAAGTTAAGTGTGGGTGTAAAATTGGGAGCAAATGTACTAGGGGTCCTAGGACCTATTGCTCCATGAGTTTGGTTATTAAAAATCAATTTTAACATCACGCTCCTACAGAACAACATCAAATCAAATATAATATCGCTGTATACACACTTATTGCTAGGGACAAAGGTCAAACCCTTGTTTAAAATCTCTAGCTCATCGGTACTCAACACAAATTGAGATAAATTATATACAATGCCATCAGACATACTGTTAGTCACTGTAGATTCCTCCGACGCTTGTCTGCATTTCTGTCCTCGCTTAGGGACCTCTTGCCTGCTCCTTTCCTCCGCACCGGTAGATTCCCCAAAAAATGCAGAGCCCCTGCATATGTTTTCGGCCGGGCCCCTGTTTCATTGTGGTGAATACTCTCATTTGCTGTCTCCACTGTGGAGCTAGAAGGGCCCCCCGGAATCTGTTTTTGTTCTTCTGGCTGTGGAATATGTGTTTCGCTGTTTAGAGAAACACTGTTGGAATGCGAAGCCAGGATGTCATTATTGCTGGGGGTAGTGGTTACTATCCCATTGCCTGTAAGCATGTTGATCGTATCTTCCCCAAAATTACTGATAGTACAAGATGGACTATCAGTAGAACTCCTCATATCGACTCCATGTTGGTTTGACGGGGCAGACAATGTGGGTTTATTGGCAACCATACCGATGGCCAACGTTGTGCTTGCCTCTGTGTGTACCGCTGAATCCGTCTCTGTGGCTCGTATGGCGTCCGAACGTGTTGTCATCATCATTGAGGGACGTCTAGTTGTTTCAGTTGCTCGTTCTTTGAATCTGGGCCAGACAAAGATATTACCATGGGTAAAATCCGAGTGATCCCTCCTGATTTTACCTAATTTAACGTCTTTAAGTTTGTCAGCTTCTTTAGATAATTGTAGCATAACAGTAGAAATTTTTTCTTTACTTTTGCTGTCTGGAAAGTCAGTCTGTAATCGCGAAAATAATGATGTTACTTCTTGCTTCAAAGCCGCCAGTTCTGGTGAAAAAAACTTGATCAGTAACTTCATATATTCCATACTGGTGTGCAAGTTGAGAGCCTGCCACTGTGCTAGTAAGTCTGGGTATCTGTCGCCCTGTGCTGGCATGCACAGGACTCTCATACCCCTAGGGACAATACCATATGTTAAACAAGCTTCAAGATGAAATGCCTGCCATTGCAGGCGCTGCATTTTGCCTGCCTTGAAATTCCACTCTTTTAATAAGTCCTCAAAGGCTCTATCTACTGCTGCAGGTATATTCCTGTTTTGTAATCCTTCCTTCTGGACACCAAAGCCCAAATCAAGGAGCGGGTTACCCAGGGTATCAGTCTTTCCTCCTGATTTACCATAAACAATGCCTCCAAGGGCATCAAACGAAATGATGGTACTGTCATCTTTGTTGTATACAGCATGTTCAGCAGGCATAACGTTACCAAGAAATATATAAGGCACAAGCAAAAATAACAAGTTATGCTGAAGACCTGTTGTACCAAACCAAATAAATACGAAAAAATGAAGTACAGGTCACTGCTGAAATCTTCTTTAACTCTCCTTTATTAAAAGTAAGCGCTTTCGGAATAATCCTTCATCAGACATAATTCAAAGTAACAAAAGCAGCCATATTTAAAACACAGATCATCCAATCACTTATTCCTAAAAGCCCGCCTTTTTTGTAAAGCAGGTTTAATTGGTAAATCATTAAGACCAGGTGGTCTATGTGCTCTTAAATCTACTATCCACTTAGATTCAGCTAATGCTGTTCTATGCTGAATGCCCCCCCCCCCTCTCATTGGTAGCAATATTTACAATGCATCTGAACTTAAAAGTGTGTGTGGGATTAGTCTCTATATGTCTGAATAAAGCATTGCTCACTTGACATGTTCTAATATTACTAATATGCTGTAAAATCCGAACCTTCAGCATGTTATTTGTCATACCTACATAATTCATTGACAGACCCACCACTCAGACCCATTGTCTCGGGGAGAGGGTGGGTCACTGAGAACATTTCTATATGGTTGGAGTTTACACTTAAACCGTATTTAGAACAGATAGATAATATTCTGAGAGACACAGGGCATTTCTTGGGGCTATTAGCTGCGGCTACCAAGCCCAAACATGGTGGATTATTGATGGCCACACTAGATATCAACAGTTTGTTTACTGTCATTGAACAACAATATGGGATAACAGCAGTGGGTGAAGTAATAAGTAGATTTGGAGCAACTGAGCATAAGCGACTGGTAGTGGAGAATTTACTATCCTTGGTATTGAATAACAATGTCTTTATAGGACCAGGGTCCATATACAGACAAGCACAGGGGGTAGCTATGGGCACCCCCTGTGCTAATACATATGCAAATTTGGTTATGTCCAAATGGGAAACCAAGGAAATTCTTAATAATCAGGAATGGAATAAGTACATAGTTTTGTATGTCAGATTTGTGGATGACGTTTTTATTTTGTGGGATGGGGATACTTCCACCTTTGAGAGCTTTTTAGCCTTTCTCCACACCACCACCACTTTTTTGACTTTTAGTGCCAAAACTTCTTTTACTCAGATAGAGTTCCTGGATGTTTGTGTGGAACAGACTAACCTTGGTTTCACCTCAAAATTGTATAGGAAACAATGTTGGCAAAATGCATTGCTATCCTATGACAGCATGCACCCGAGGAATATCTTTCCCAATATTGTTAAGAGTCAAGTGGGTAGGATATCCAGGGTATGTTCTGAAGATACTTATATTGCGACGAGGAACTTTCTAGGCTGAGTGGACATTTTTTGGATAGGGGCTATGAGAGGAACATTGTTAGTAAGGCGGTTAGTAACAATATACTACATAGGAAGACGAAGAATAGGCCATGGATGCAAGGCCCTGTTAGTGGCAGACAAATAGATACAGGATTATGTAGTAGCAGGAAGGAACAACCTAGAATACTTTTATTATGGTAGTAATATTAAAGACATATGTAATATAGTTCAGAATAATTGGAATATACTAAGAAGTGATATTAGTCTTAAGGACGTAGTGGCAGAACGTCCCATGTTCAATTATAGGAGAAACAACAATCTTAAGGACCTGCTATGTAAGGAGACATATTTGAATAGGAGACCTACAATAGATATTAGAGCAGGCACATATCCCTGTGGCAACTGCAAGGCCTGTCAATATATTAATAGTGACATTGAATATAAACACCCGATAAGACACAAACTTTTATATTTAAAGGGAGGGCTACTTGCAGGACAAAACACTTAGTATATATGGCCAATTGTGAACAATGTGAAAGTTTTTATGTAGGTATGACAAATAACATGCTGAAGGTTCGGATTTTACAGCATATTAGTAATATTAGAACATGTCAAGTGAGCAATGCTTTATTCAGACATATAGAGACTAATCCCACACACACTTTTAAGTTCAGATGCATTGTAAATATTGCTACCAATGAGAGGGGGGGGGACATTCAGCATAGAACAGCATTAGCTGAATCTAAGTGGATAGTAGATTTAAGAGCACACAGACCACCTGGTCTTAATGATGTTTTACCAATTAAACCTGCTTTACAAAAAAGGCGGGCTTTTAGGAATAAGTGATTGGATGATCTGTGTTTTAAATATGGCTGCTTTTGTTACTTTGAATTATGTCTGATGAAGGATTATTCCGAAAGCGCTTACTTTTAATAAAGGAGATTTAACAAAGAAGATTTCAGCAGTGACCTGTACTTCATTTTTTCGTATTTATTTGGTTTGGTACAACAGGTCTTCAGCATAACTTGTTATTTTTGCTTGTGCCTTAAAGATTAAACTCTAGCAGCAGTTTGCCAGACTCCTACAATGTCTTCTGGATCACTCCATAACAATCAAAGGACCTAAAGGACCAACTGCAAAGTTACAGTAATTGCATGGGTAGTGGGAAGAGGAGGATAAGTAGCTCTGAGCCTGGTAATGGTTCCAGACAACATTTTAATGCACAACACTTGAAATTTTCTGCAGTAACTACATGTCTGAAGTACTCTGCTGTTGGTGGTTGGTGTACTAGGAAAAATTTCTAAAAAGATGACAGTTTCAAACTGCAGAAGTGAAGGTAATATGGGAGCCACTTAGGCCAGAGATGACCAAAACCATTACTGGGGGTCCAGTATGACGCTTCATCCCTCAAATGATGCCGAAGGTTTTGCTGCTTCTGAAGGAAAGGTCTTATGGAGATTTGAACTTTTCTGGAAAACTAATGGATAACACATGAATAGCTGTTTCACTGTTGTCATTTTTTCCTTCTTCTCTAATCCAATAAACTAATTTTGCGTGAGGGACTTGTTTTACATTTGTTAACCAGGCAACAAATGAAGCACACAAACTGCTCTATAACAAGAGTGGTCAAATGAAGGTATTCAAACAGAAAAAACATTAAATGAACAACTGAAAATATTTGCTAGACTACAAAATAGGTACAGGAGAATGCAGAACAAGTTGTGGGATAAAAAAAAATATGAAACATGAAAGAGAAATACTGAGAAAGGATACAGAATGCTAGAGGTCAAGAGAAGTAAGCAGAAAGACTGGAAAATGGGATAGGAAAAAGCAATAAATTGGTAAACCTCCAGAGGTGACTTGCACAATGAAAAGTGGATGAACTGCAGAGAGAACAAGAAAAGGACAAATGCCTGAGAATCAGTGAATTGTTAAACTGAAAAAGTGGCTAGAGAAAATAATGTGCTGGAAAATGTATTGTGAGAAGCAGATTAACAAAAATAAGCCTGCGCTTCTGAAACGTGCATTTATTCTCTTGATGATATGGACTCTCATATTTTCCTTGATGTACATCAGGTCATGGGACTGCCGAATGTCTTCTGGATTATTATTCTAGCTAGCTGGGGCAATTTTGGTGAAAGCTCTGTTGTAGTGAGTTTGAATGGGGGACTGGCTAAAAGACAGGTAGAAATAAATACTGTGCAAGGAAAGCAGGAGCTTCCCAGGATCAAATTATTCAAGGTCAGGACACAGTACACATTGTTTAATATTTAAAAAAATTAGAATGCTTAGTAGGAGTAGCCCTTGCCGACAGTAAGCCATCTGTTTAGTTATGGTAGTTCAACAATGTTCACAAGGGCTGGATAAAGTTATGAAGCAAAAAATCTTATTTTCAGTGGTTTGGAATAATATGAAAAAATTCTGAAGATTGTAACGCTAGCAAGCAAAGCCCATATTTTCAGTCTTGGTGAAAGACCACTTATGGCAAGGGATATCTTTGAATAGACTGGAGACCCTGTATGAAGCCTTTAATGAAGGACTATGACTGCATCTCTTTACATAAAGTAAACTACAGGCTCTGATAAGACCAATTTGTAGACAAAAAGGAGGCCTGTAGGGTCTGTAACTTGCAGGGTGCTGGTACGTCAAGAGTTTTATGTTCTGTTCCAAAGAGCATGACCGTGGTTTTGGTTGTGTTAATTGTTAGCTTAGTAAAGTTTAGCCTGTTCCAGGCTAAGCTAAACTGGTTCTGAAGGGAGAAGGAAATACTGGTAGTGCATTTTATCAGTCAAACAGTAGGTCATTACCATACACAGAACAATTTACATTGGGCAGATCTCACTTAAGATCATTAATGTGTGGGGGGAGAGGGGGGGTGGAGGACTGGTCAGAACAGATCCCTCAAGAGCCCTATGCTGACAAAACCAGTTACAGAACAGAAATAAACGAGCACCATTTATTGTAAAGATACTGTTGGAAAAAGGACCGAAATCATACAGTTATTTGGATAGCGACATTGGCAGCTGAATATTTGTCCGGAAGTGTGTGTTACTGTAAAGTTTCAATTGCAATAGATGTACTGTAATTATGGCAAAACTCATGCTGATTTTCACAAAATACATCAAAGTTTAGAATGTATTCAAGGATCTGTTGATGAAATGGGTGCTGAAAAGATGGTTAGGAGCAGATGGGTCAGGAATGTTTTCTAATATTTGTCAAGTCTTGTGCGACAGTTAAGAGAAGTTTTTATGTAGAAAATGTCAGTAATGGCTACAGCTCCAATAGTTTGCTAAACTGCATAGGATGGGCGGCTGTATAATTTGTTCCTCAGAAATTGCACTTTAACACAAAGACATTGAAACAAATCTCATGATTAAAATTTCAGGTAATCTGAATGTTTGAGATTTTGGGGATCTTTCCTCCATGTTCTCCATGTATCTTGTATTTCATCTGGCTCAAGTGTCCGTAATCCTAGGGGCTGGCTTTTCTTTATTTTAAATCTTTTAAGATGGACTTCTGCCCCTAACTGGAGAGACTAAGCATTTCGGTATTATAAGGGGTATACAATGAAAGCCAGCTTTAACATTCTCAATCATGCATGTGCTTTAATTGATGTAGCTAGTGCAAACCTGCTATAGAAAATACATACATTGCCACATAACTGACAATTTAGTCTCCAGTAGCAGAGTTAAATGAAGGACTTTAGACTCGTGTAACAGCTACAACCTATTCACGAACTGACCTCTAAAAAAAAGCACAGTATGTACATATAAGAAGCCAATTCTAACTGCTATATAGAAAGACTACACCATTTCAGTCACCACCATGTCTGTGACTAAAAGGAATAATGGCAACTACAGTAAACTCTCAGCTAACCGGAACTCAAGCAACCAGCAAATACATAAAAATCCAAAAAAAAAAAAAAAAAAAAAATCAAAGAAATACAGTACAATTTTCAAGTGCTGCCCTTTGCCCCCCCCCCCCCCCCCAGTATAATA
>NC_056751.1:167943804-167958804 GCF_019279795.1 Protopterus annectens | reverse complement strand
GCATAAAAGTAGGATTTGTTCTCATGGACACTATCGTGATGGAAGATCAGGAAGGGTTGTACTGCCATTAATGCCTGAAGTTCAGATACCCTTCTTGCTGAAGTGATTGCCAGCAGGAAAGCAGTCTTCCATGATAAGTATTGTAATTCTGCTGTTGCTGCTGGTTCGAAAGGAGGAAGTGTCAATTTTTCTAGCACAAAGTTCAAGTCCCATGCTGGCAATGGTGGTTTCCTAGGAGGTTTTACATTTTTAATTCCTCTCAGAAACTGCCTGAGCAGAGGATGCGAGAAGACAGGAGGATCGAAGCTGTATCCTGCTGAAATTGCTGATGCATGTATCTTGATGGAAGAATAGGACAGGCCTGTGTGGAAGAGCTCTGCCAAGTATTCCAGGATGTTGGCTATGTTTACCAGTGGCACATCTTCTCCCTTTGCAGTACTCCAAATGAGATATCTTTTCCATTTTGCTGCATAATTTTTCCTGGTTGAGGGCCTGCGAGCCTCAAGGATAATGTCTTTAACCAGTTGTGATAAATTTGGGTTAATTGATCTTATGAAATGTTCCATGCAGTCAGCTGCAGAGTTTTCAGGCTTGGATGCAGGATGTTGTAGTTGTTCTGTGTTAACAGCAATGGAACCAGGGGTAGTGTCCATATTTGTTCCTGAGACATGCTTCTTAGTAATGGGTACCAATGTTGCCTTGGCCAGTCTGGAGCTATCAGAATGATCCTTGGACGGTCCTCTTTGATCTTCAATAGCACCTTGTGCATCAAAGGAAGTGGTGGGAATGCATATGCTGTCAGGTTTTTCCAACTGAAAGATAGGGAGTCCACCTTCCAAGCAAGTGGGTGGTACGTCCTTGTGCAGAATTTCTTTAGCTGGTGATTGCGTGGGGATGCAAATAAGTCTATTTCTGGGAGTCCCCATTTTCTTGTAATGGCTTTGAAGATGTCCGGATGCAGCATCCATTCGTGGGCATCCGTGGTAGTCCTGCTTAATATGTCTGCTAGAATGTTTTCTTTTCCTGGTACAAAAATTGCTTGTAACTGAATGTTGTAGCTCAGAGCCACATTCCATAGGTCCAGAGCCATCCGGCATAGAGGGTATGAATGTGTGCCTCCCTGTTTGTTGATGTACCACATAACTGTGGTGTTGTCTGTCCTTATCATCAACTGACCTTCTCGGAGAAATGGTCTGAATGTCTGGATTGCCAATTTTACTGCCAGCATTTCTTTTAGATTTATGTGTAGGTGCAGCTGGTCTTGATTCCATAAGCCTTGTATGCACTTGTCCAGCATGTGGGCCCCCAACCGAGGTCTGAGGCGTCCGTCGTGATGGTTTGGCTTGGTTGAATGCTGTAGAAGGGCAATCCTGTGTTTGATTGACAGGCCTGCGCCCACCATAGGAACTCTTGCTTCAGGCATGGGATTATTGGAATTTTGGTTTCTAGGCTGTGCTTGTGTTGAGACCATAAATTCTTTAGGTACCACTGTAGCTTTCTCATATGCAGTCTGGCATGAGGGACCAATATTATGCAGGATGCCATGAAGCCCAGGGCTTGCAGTACTTTTCTTGCTGTTAGATGGTTCTGCTTGGTTAATACCAAGAAGTAGAGAGGTAGTTGCTCTTGCTTTTCTGCAGTTAGGAATGCCATTTGTTTTGATGTGTCCAGCTCTGCACCCAAGAAGGTTATTCTTTGGGATGGTATCAGCCTTGACTTTTTTATATTGACTGTATATCCCAGGGCTTGTAGCAGGCAAATGACTCTTTGTAAGTCTTCTGTTAGCTTGTTTTTGTTGTCTGCTTGTATCAGGCAGTCGTCCAGGTAGGGGTAAATTTGGATTCCTTGAAGCCTGCAATGAGCAATTACTGATGCCAGGCATTTCGTGAACACTCTGGGCGCAGTAGATAAGCCAAAGGGCAATGCTGAGAATTGATAATGCTCTGATCCTGCAAGAAATCTGAGGTATCTTCTGCAATTTGGTCGTATGGGAACGTGCAGGTATGCCTCCTTGAGATCTAGAGTTACCAGCCAAGACTCCTTGCCCAGCATGGGAAGAAGCTGCTGTAGAGTCAGCATTTTGAATTTTGGAACAATGCGGAATGTGTTTAAAGCGGACAGGTCGAGAATAGGCCTCCATTTGTTCTCTTTTCTTGGTACCAGGAAGTGTCTGGAGTAAAATCCCTTTCCTTGCTCCATAGATGGTACCTTTTCCACAGCTCTCATTTTTAATAATTGAGATATTTGTTTTAGAGCTTCTGTCTTTTGATTTGGCGGTAGGATTGGCATTCCTCTCCTCCCTGGTAGAGTATGGAAGTGGAACCTGTAGCCTTGGTCTATTGTCTGTAAAATCCACTTGTCTCTTGTGATGTAATGCCAGTTTATTGAGAATAAGGCTAGCTTTCCGCCTAAGGGTGCTGCTAGTTGTTCCCTGGTAGGCGGTGCCAGAGCCAAGTCACTGTGATTGTCCTGTTGCAGTGGTGGTGGCTGTGTCTGTGCCTCGCTGGTTGTTACCCTGCCACTGGCGTCCCCTGTAGGCACCCCTGGATTGGTTTCTGCCTCTTGATCGCCTATTCCTGCCTCTCTGTGCTTTAGAGGAGTCTGGAAAGGACCAAGTTTTGGAGGGCCAATTCCTGCTAAACCTTGGAGGTTGGACCTGTAAGAAATCTTTCACTGTTTGTACAGATTTTGCCTTCTCCTCCATCTTCTTCAGTCCCTGTTGTGCAGGAGAACCAAATAAATTGGCCTTGTCCATGGGAGCATCTAACAGTTTTGATTTGACATGGTCCGGTAAGGCCTGCTCTTTCAACCATGTATGCCTTCTGATAACTGTGCCAGTCATGGCTGATCTAAAGGAAGCCTCCAGTGCATCATAGCCGCATTTTAAAGAATGGTTACTAACTTGCTGAATGTTATGTACCATTTCCTGAACATACTTCTTATCAAAAGGTTCATCAGAGGACAGTT
Organism: Protopterus annectens; assembly: GCF_019279795.1. Lineage (NCBI taxonomy): Eukaryota > Metazoa > Chordata > Ceratodontiformes > Protopteridae > Protopterus > Protopterus annectens. Next base: position 167,955,837 of record NC_056751.1, on the reverse strand, counting down.
TTTTAGTTAACTGGTCAAGCATAAATTCTTGATATTGAATCATATGAAATTGACAGTTCAAGGCCCTAGCTGACAGAGTAGCAGAAGTGTAAACTTTTACCCCATCTCTCTAAGGACCTGGATTCCCTTTCAGAGGGAGGGATTTTAGCAGAGGTAGTTGCTACAGCCTTAGGCCCTGGGAGATAGTCTCGGGATCTGCAAAAGGAGCCTTGTATAAATGGTGATGCGTGTCCGGGACCCTGTAGTACCTATCGGGCTTAGCAGGGGCCGGAGGTAATGAATCAGGAGCAGTACAAGCATCATTAAATGCATCATCTACAACAGAAAGAACTGGATGTATAGCTAAAGGCCTATGTTGTGGTAAATGCAAAAAGGTTCTAAGCCTTTTTCTGGAGTCTGAAAAATCTTGGCCCTGCCACTGAAATTGTTCCCTCATAGCATGTAAGGTTTCCCCAAAGGAAAATTCCTCAGGTGGAGAGGCAGAAGGGATGGACTCTTCCGCATCAGAGTCTTCGTAAGGGGAAGAAGGAGCCTCTGGAGGGTCTGTATTTTCTGAATCATCAGAGGAATCATCTGTGGACACTGGCTCAGGGGGCTCTGTTCTAGGCCTCTTCTCTGGAGGTGGATGAGAGGCCCTGTCTGGATGAGGTTGGGATCCCCGGATTAAAGAAATAAGATCCTCTGCCAAGGAAAGCATTTGGGAACTGGAGCTGGGCCTGTGAGAAGGGGTCTTAACAGGCACAGATTTTGTAGCTTTAGCCCTGGCAAAGGCCTTAATGGACATGGCTGCAGGAGGCCTAGCAGCTCCACGTGCAGGAGTTGAGATATCCAAGGGAATAGTGTCAGATAATTCCTGAGAAACCGCAACCGCAGGTTGGATTTCAGAAGCCGATTCCACCAGGTTTGAAGAGGCCTCGGTAGAAGGCATGTTTTCGGCTGAAGGAAGAACCGCTTGCTCGGTTTAGCCGAAACCGAGACACTCGCGGTTGGCTTAACCGCGGTTTCGGCCGAAACCGCGGACCGCGAGTGTCAGTCCTTTTCCTTGCATTTTTTGGATATTTGTGAAGTCGGAGGATCCGACGGCATAATATAAGCAAAATCAGAGCCAAAAAACTGCTCAGCAAATTCAGACCGACGTCTAAGCGTCCGTCGGTTAAAAGAACCACAGGCTAGACAAGCTGCGACGTCGTGGTCTGGGCCTAAACAAGGTAAGCAGTAAGAGTGGAAATCTTTATGAGGTATTGGTTTCCCACAAGTTAAACAATTATTCACTTTTTCTGACATCGGCTGAGGCAAGAAAGAGTCCCCAACGGGTACTTAGCTTTAGAAGTCTTGAAGTAGTATTCGGTAGTAGTAATCTCTGGTTCTGACCGACCGGCACTTGCGAACAGCTTCTGCTTGAGCCACGCGGCAAGAAAGACTGAGGAAAATGGCGTCGGCTGATGCCTTTATACCCGAAGAACTGCAGCTATGACGTCGGGTGAAGTGCGACACCAGCCGAGGCCAGACCCAGACTTTGGAATCCGGCCGACCGAAGGGCTGCCTGACGACAGGACAACCCATTTGTAAGGACTGCAGATGCATCCTTGAAGGACATCCACACAATCTCCTAACATCTCTCCTGTTTCTAGTCAAGGGGGCAGGGGAAAGTGAGCGAATATGATGAAATGCAGGACACGTATCTAAGTCATACTGTGGAAAAAGTACACTTGTGTACCTACCATAAATGTAGATGTTAGAATGTATTCACTGTTGCAGTCATTACACTTGGGTTATCCTGCTGGCACGCTACCTGCAGTCGGCCCGAGTTCCAAAGTCTAGGTCCGGCATCGGTTGCTCTCGCCTCTTCCCTGACGTCAGTGCGCCAGGGGTACAAAAGATGCAACAGACGCAATTTTCTTCAGTTTTTCTTGCCCCAGATGTCAGGTGCCCCCAAATAGGAAAGGCTGGAAAAAATTGTCAAAAAACATGCATGTACCAAAATAACATTTCCTTCATCTACAAGCAAATACATCACATAGGTTGTAAAGAGGTGAGAAGTACAAAAAGGACTCCGCAATGAGAAAGGGGGATGGTGGGTGGGTAACCTGGACTGCAACAGTGAATACACTCTAACGTCTACATTTATGGTAGGTACACAGCTGTACTATGTTCATCGTGTTTCACTGTTGCAGTCATTACACTTGGGTTGAATCCCAAAGCTGAGGTTGGGTGGCTGGGCCTAAATAGGATTAGGAGAGGCTACCAGGCCCTGCAAAACTGCAGTGGGAAAGCCTGCTCTGGATTTAGAGTAGAGAGGTAAGTGGTAGTGCTTAGTGAAAGTGTGCATTGAACTCCAGGTTGCAGCTTCTAAAATGTCTTTGGTTGGTACTCCTCTAAGAAAGGCTGCTGAAGTGGCTGCTGCTCTTATAGAATGCGGCCTTATGCCCTTAGGCACTGATTTGCCATGTTGTGCATAGCAGAAGCGAATGCAGTGCCCTATCCATTTTGAAATTGTCTGCATTGAGATAGGCCTTCCTTGGGATCCTGCAGCATAAGCTACAAACAGTTGCTCAGTTTTTCTGAAAGCTTTTGTTTTGTCAAAGTAGAATCGTAGCTGTCTGTGTACATCCAAAGTGTACAGAAGTCTCCCCCCCCCTTTATTCTGGGGATTTGGATACAAAGTTGGCAAATGAATGGTTTGGTTAAGAGCCACACTGGAAACCACCTTTGGCATAAGTGTTGGGTTTGTCCTTGAGAGATCCTGTCTTGATGAAAAATGATGAAAGGTTCCACTGCCATTAATGCCTGTAACTCTGAGACTCTTCTTGCCGAAGTTATTGCTAGGAGCAGAGCAGTTTTCCATTATAAGAATTTTATATCAGCTGTGTTGGCTGGCTCAAAAGGAGGCAGTGTGAGCTTTTCTAATACAAAATTGGGGTCCCATGTAGGTACTGGTGCTCTCCTTGGGGGTCTTAGGTTTCTTGCCCCTCTGAGGTACTGCCTTAGCAGTGAATGTGAAAAAAATAGGAGGTTCCGTATTGTAATGAGCTGAAATGGCAGAGGCATGGATTTTAATAGACGAAAAGGATAGGCCTTTGTCCAGCATCTGTTAGGTATTGTAAAATCTGAGGTATATTTGGAACAAGTGGTTCGAGTCCTTGTGCCTGGTCCCAAGCACAGAATCTCTTCCATTTTTCTGCATAAGATTTCCTAGTACTGGGCCTCCTGGCTTCTAAAATGACATCCATAACAGCTTTAGAGAGAGGTGTGGTCTGAGTGGCAATATTATCTGCCATGCAGCCAGGTTTAAGGTTCTGAGTTGACTGTGTAGAATCCGATTGTTTTGTTGAGTCAGAATATGAGGAATTTGAGGCAAAGGCCAGGCTGGGCCTCGAGACAAGCTCTTTAGGATTGGGTACCAATGCTGGCGTGGCCAGTCTGGGGCAATCAGGATTATTTTTGGCTTCTCGTCTGACTTTTAGGAGTACCTTGGAAAGAAGAGACAGTGGAGGGAAAGCATAAACTGTCAGGGTTTTCCAGCTGAATGAAAGAGCATCCACTTTCCATGCTTGTGAGTGATAAGTTCTTGTGCAGAATTTCTGTAGTTGGCAGTTGTGAGGGGAGGCAAAAAGATCTATGTCCTGGTGTCCCCATTTCCTTGTTATCATGCTGAAGACCTGTGGATTTACTTTCCATTTGTGCGGATCCATGAGATTTCTGCTTAGGTCGTTTGCCAGTGTATTTTTCTTTCCTGGCAGGAATTGTGCCTGCAGATGTACTGGATAGGTCAGTACTGTGCTCCAGAGAGTCATGGCTTGCCTGCAGAGGGGGTAGGAATGTGCCCCCCCCCCCTGCTAGTTTATGTACCACATAACTGTGGTGTTGTCACGTCTTTATTAGTAGTTGTCCTGGGTGTAGTAGATCCTTGAAGGCTGTCAGGGCATTCTGTACATCTAGCATCTCTTTTTGATTGATGTAGAGATGCATATGTTACTTTGGGCCACATGCCCTGAATACATTTTCCTGCCATGTGTGCCCCCCAGGCATAATCCGATGCATCTGTTGTTACTGTCTGCCTGGCTGTGGGTAAGGTGAAGGGCTGTCCCTTGTTGTGGTGACAGGCCCTGGACCACCATCGAAACTCCTGTTGTAGACAGGGAATTATAGTTACTATTGTTTCCAGGCTGTGGCAATGCTGAGTCCAAACACTTTTTAGATACCACTGTAGTTTCCTCATATGCAGTCTTGCATATGGAATTAGTAGAATGCAGGAAGCCATGAAGCCCAGGGCCTGCAGAATTTTTCTTGCAGGGAGCTGTGTCTTCGTTGCCATCATTTGAAAGTAATGAGTCAGTTGCCTTTGTCTGGCGTGAGATAAGCCATCTGGGCAGTTGTATTTAAGCTTGCACCCAGGAATATTATCTTTTAAGAGGGCACTAGTTTTGATTTATTTTCGTTTACTGTGTGTACCCTAGGCAAATTAATAATCTTTTTACAAACACCAGATGCTTTAGTAGAATGTCCTTGCTCTCTGCTTGAATAAGGCAGTCGTCCAAGTAGGGATATATTTGAATTCTTCTGTCTGCAAAGTGCAATTACTGGTGCCAGGCATTTTGTGAAGACCCTGGGCGCAGTAGATAAGCCAAAGGGCAGTGCAAAGAATCAGTAATGCATTGAGCCAGCTATGAATCTGAGTTATCGTCTGCAAAATTGTCTGATTGGGACATCCAGGTATGCCTCCTTGAGGTCCAAAGTAACTAGACAAGCCTTCTTGCCCAGCACGGGTAGAAGTTGCTGCAGTGTTAACATTTTGAATTTTGAAACATCCAGTATTTAGGATTGACAAGTCCAGTATTGGTCTCCAGGCTTTGTCCTTTCTGGGAACCAGGAAGAGTCTTGAGTAAAATCCTTGTCCTTGCTGTGCTACTCAATCCTTGTCCATGTTCTTGCTGTGCTACTCTTAGAATAGCTCCCATGTCCATGAGAGCAGCAATTTCCTTTTGTGCCTCTGCCCATTGGTTTTGTGGCAGGTCCGGCATACCTTTTGATTTTGGAAGAGTGTGAAAGTGGGACCTGTAACCCTGAGAAACTATATTCAGTTCCCATTTGTCCTAGGTGATTATGTGCCAATTTTGTGCGAAAAGTGCTAGCTATCCCCCTAGGGATGCTGTCAAAAGGTAAGTGCTTGGCCTTTGTTGAGGAAAGTCATTGGGACTGTTTCCTATAAGGTTGTGATTTGTCTTCTCCTCCTTTGAGGGCAAAAGCACCCTATTGTTAAGGTCTGTAGGAGCCTTGGGGCTGAGATCTGCCTCTTGGGTGTCTGTATCGGCCTCTTTGTGGCCTGTCCTGAAAGGACCAATTTTTTGAAGGCCAGTTTCTAATAAACCTAGGTGGTTGAACCTGTAAGAAATCCTTTACGGTCTGCATAGATTTTGCTTTATCCTCCATTTTCTTTAACACCTCTTCTGCCTTAACACCAAAGTATCATGCTGTAATGGAGCATCCAATAATTTTACTTTAACATGTTCAGGTAAACTTTGTTCTTTCAACCAAGCATGCCTACGAATGACAAAGCCTGTAACTGCGGCTCTGCAGGAAGCCTCTAATGAATCAAAACCACATTGCAGAGTATGCTTTCCCACTTGTTCAGCTGCATGCAATAATTCCTGCATTTCCTTATTGTCAGGATTCTCTGAATTTGTAAGTATTTTCTGTTTGTTTTAACAAAGACATGAGGTACTGTTGATATTTAAGCACATGAAACTGGCAGTTTAAAGCCCTTACAGCTAAAGTAGCAGAGGTGTAAACTTTTCCCCCATCTATCCAGAGCTCTAGAATCCCTATCAGAGGGAACAGGGTTTTTAGCAGTGGAAGCCTTAACCCCTTTGGGACCCTGAGAAATTGTTTTAGGGTCAGCAGCAGGGTTTTTATAAAGAAATTTGAGAGTCAGGGACCCTGTAATACCTGTCTGGCTTGATTGGTGCAGGGGGTAAAGAATCAGGAGACAGACTGGATTCAGAGAAAACATAATCAACTATATCAAGCACAGTGGGGATAGCCAGAGGCCTGTGTTGACGCAGTAAAAGAAAATCTGAGCCTTTTCTTGGATTCTATATAATCCTGGCTCTCCCAGTGGAAATGTTCCCTCATGGTGTGCAGAGTTTCCCCAAAAGAATAATCTTCAAGTGGAGAAGCTGAAGGGATAGATTCTTCAGCATCAGAATCCTCATAGGGAGGAACAGAATAGCCCTGATCTGAAGAGGAATCAGAGGAAACAGAAACCTGGTCAGAGGAATCATAGTCTGCGTCTTGCCTAGACCTTTTATCAGGAGGGGGAAAGGGAACCCCTGATCAAATTAAGTCTTTGGCCATTTTAAGCATCTGTTTTTCTTTGGCATGGTTGACTGTCCAGGAGAATGCTGTACTTGTTTCTTTGTCTTTAATGGTGACTTTGACTGTACTTTGGCTGCTGCAGAGGATTTAATAGTAAGCTGTGAAGGTCTGAAAACACCTTCAGAAACAGATGCCTGCTCAGCGGCTCCAGACCCATCTGAGGGAATATTTTCCGTAGGTCCAATACCTTGAGTATCCAGAGGCCTACTTGTCTCCACGTGGGAGATGGACACTGCCTGTGGCTCGGAGGTAGTGGGTGTCAGGAGCTGAGAAAGCACCTCACTGAGAACCGGCGACTGGCCTAGAAGAGGCTTAGTCTGTTTAGGACCTCGGATGCCTGTCCTTTTCCTTGTCTTTGCGTTTTTTATGAATTCCGGTCGTTGGTTGTTCCAACGGCATTATATAGTTAAACCTTCGGCCAAAGTAATGTAATGCAAAATCAAACAGACGTTTAACAGTGTGTTTGTTGAATCTGGCACAAAACCGACTAGTAACGTTGTGGTCAGGGCCTAGGCAAGGAATACAGTAAGAGTGAAAGTCCTTATGAGGTATTTGCTTCCCACAAGAAATACAATTGTTAACTTTTACTGACATCGGTCTGGAGCAAGAAAAAGTTACCCCAACGGGGTACTTAGCTTTACTGAAGACTTCGGTTCTGAAACTCTATTTTGAAAATCTCAGGAGTCGGCCGACCGGCACTTGCGAACTGCTTCGGGCACCGCGTGGCAAGAAAGACTGAAGAAAATGGTGTTGTTTGCATCTTTTATACCCCTGGCGCACTGACGTCAGGGAAGAAGCGACAGCAACTGACGTCGGACCTAGACTTTGGAACTCGGGCCAACTGCGGGTAGCCTGCCAGCAGGATAACCCAAGTGTAATGACTGCAAAAGTGAAACAATGAACATTGCATAATTTGTGCATCTTACTTGGTCCTGTCAACTTCATCCATTAAAACAGAACCCTTAGCTCTCCTTTCTTGGGTGGTATCACTCAACAGAATACCTCTGATGACCACAGATACAACGGTAGACCCAGGAACAGATTACATTCAATTTATAGTGGCTTGGAAAAGTATGCAAAAAAGCCCATGTCATGGATACACAAACGTCTAAAGAACCACTACCACAGAAGGCTTCAGAGGGACCCGCTGTTCCAACAGATCATATGCCTTAATTTTATTAAGCAAACTATGGCAACAATAGACAGTACAGTCAGGAAGCCACCTGAACAGAATGACTGAATACTTCCTGGCCTAACTTACTATTTGTGTAAGATGACAAAAAAAAAAACAAAAAAAAAATCTAATTTCTTTTGTTTTAACCAATTAGAAATGCAGCTGCTAGATTACCGTTAGTGTAAGACCAAAAAATTAATTTACCAATTCAAAATGTATCCCTGTAGCCACCTTTGGAATGAAAGGCGAGTTAATTCAGAAAGATGTGCTTATCAAGAAAACTCAAGTAACTTTACAGCTTAAACCTTGCATCTCTTCTTGCATAAGTCCTGCTGCCAAGAACAAAGGTTTCCATGAAGAATTTTAGGTCCGTTTAGAAAGCTAGTTCACCACAGAGACAGACAGACACACAGAGACAGACAGACACACAGAGACAGACAGACACAGACACACACACAGGCAGACACAGACACACACACAGGCAGACACAGACACACACACAGGCAGACACAGACACACACACAGGCAGACAGACACAGACACACACACAGGCAGACAGACACAGACACACACACAGGCAGACAGACAGACAGACACACACACACAGGCAGACAGACAGACAGACACACACACAGGCAGACAGACAGACAGACACACACACACAGGCAGACAGACAGACAGGCAGACAGACACACACACACACACACACACACAGGCAGACAGACACACACACACAGACAGACAGACAGACAGACAGACAGACAGAGACACACACACAGACAGACAGACAGACAGACACACACACACACAGACAGACACACACACACACACAGACAGACACACACACACAGACAGACACACACACACACAGACAGACACACACACACAGACAGACACACACACACAGACAGACACACACACACACAGACAGACACACACACACAGACAGACACACACACACACAGACAGACACACACACACAGACAGACACACACACACAGACAGACACACACACACAGACAGACACACACACAGACAGACACACACACACAGACAGACACACACACAGACAGACACACACAGACAGACACACAGACAGACACACACACAGACAGACACACACAGACACCCCATTTGGAGGTAGGGGTTTTATCTTTTCTAACAAATTTCAAGAGGTCTGAGGCATGTGCTCTTTTATTGATGGCATTAGCAAAAATGAACCTTTAAAATGGTTCTGCATACTTTTAAGAATAAGAACTGTGAATAATTCACTATCTATAACATGATAAAAGTTAGAAACGACAGCCAGATGCATCTTCAAGAATAGCTTGGAGGGTGGCGGCAGTTTTGGTGACAGGTGGATAACTTGGAAGGTTAATGAATTAGAAGTTATGTACCTACCATAACGTTCCATGTTAAGTTGTCTTCTCTCGCCTTCTTTCTTGCTGGATGGGTTCGGAGCCGATCCTCGGCTCCGACTCGGCACTTGCTTTAGCTTGAGAACTCCTTTTACCAGCTCGAGGCAACCCTGCATCCCATGATGCAAGGCGGAACTACCTCAGATCTCGTTTGGTAGCTAACCTACCCTGCTAAGGACTAACCCAACATATTTAGGAAACCCAAGTTCATAATAAGAGTCCTCTAATGAAGGCTCAGGAGGAAACAACCTGATAGGAACTCTTCAAGATCTGTCCAGGCCAGGGGGAAGGAGGGAGGGACGCAAGAAAGAAGGTGAGAGAAGACAACTAACATGAAACGTTATGGTAGGTACATAACTTCTAAATGTTAAGTTGTCAATCTCGCCTTCATTCTTGCTGGATGGGACCGCGTCCCTAGCACCTGTATCCCGGGTGGCTCAATGGAACAGACTCTTGAGAACTGTGGAACCAAAACTGTCCCTGTCTCTGGAGGCCAAGTCTAACTTGTAATGAGAGACAAAGGTATGAGGAGTGGCCCAAGTAGCTGCTGCACAAATGGTATCAATGGGTAGTCTATCCTGAAAGGCTGCAGAAGTGGATAGACTCCTGGTTGAGTGTGCTTTCGGTTTAGAAGGTAGTTGCTTGCCTCTGAGAGAGTACACATAGGAAATGGTGGAAGACAACCATCTGGATAAGGTCACTTTAGACACTGGGAGACCTATCCTGTTTTCTGCATAGGAGACAAATAATTGGTCCGATTTCCTGAATTGTTTCGTTCTACGCAAATAGTACCCGAGCTGACAATGGACATCCAAAAAATGAAGCTTTTGTTCAGCTCTGTCAGAATAGTTTGGGAAAAAGACTGGTAGATCTATGGATTGATTAATATTGGTTTGAGACAACTTTGGGGAGAAAGGACGGGTTCGTTCTTAAGGATACCCTGTCCTTATGAAAAACGGGAACGGATGCAGAGAGCTTGAATCTCGGAAACCCTTCTTGCTGAAGTGACAGCCAGTAAAAATATAGTTTTCCAGGTCAACAATTTCAAAGAACATGAAGCAGACGGTTCGAAGGGAGGTAACATCAAGGATGCCAACATTAAATTTAGATCCCATTGCGGAGGAGGATGCTTTATCGGCGGCTTTAGGAGAAAAACTCCTCTCAAAGGCCTTGCATAATCTATGAGACATAATGTTATTATCATGCAAGCCAACATGATACTTGGAAATAGCAGCCAGTTGAACTTTAACTGTAGATGAAGAAGATCCTGACTGAAAAACCCTCATCCAGGAAATCTAAAACAGAATGCACAGGAGCAGTAAAGGGATCAATATTCCTGGAATTTGCCCAAATAGAAAAACGTCGCCACTTGCTAGCATAAACAGTTCTGGTGGACGACTTTAAAGAAGACACTAAGATGTCTCTGACTGAATCAGAGATAATCGGAAGCCTGGCTAGGGAAGGAAGTGGAGCAACCAAGCAGTGAGGTTGAGAGAATGAATGGCCCGGTGCTGTTGACCCGACTGGTGGATCAAGAGATCCGGAACTGGGTCCAGATGCCAGGGCTGCACCAGGAGGTGACGATGCAGAGACGGAAACCAAATTTGTCGAGGCTAGTAAGGGGCAATGAGAATCAACTTGGCCCTCAAAACGGTGGCTTTCTGAATGACTTGAGGAATCAAGGGAAAGGGAGGAAAAGCGTACAGAAGTCCCCGGGGCCAATCCTGGGTTAGAGAGTCTCTGAGGGGTTGGCCTGGTAGGGGAAAGAGGGTGAAAAAATCGGGGCACTTGTTTTGGGGTGTAGCAAAAAGATCGCAACAAGGTGTGCCCCACTTCAGAAAAATCTGATCCACTACAGATTGATTGAGAGACCACTCGTGAGGCATGAGAATGGATCTGCTCAGCCTGTCCGCCAAGAGGTTGGACCTGCCGGGGATGTGCGTTGCTATCAGAAACCGATGAGAGGAGATTGCCCATTGCCAAAGTCTGAGAGATTCTCGACACAATGGATAGGACCTGGTCCCGCCCAGCTTGTTGATGTACCAGACCACGGACATGTTGTCCGTTTGTACTGCAATAGTCCCCGTGGGAAGAAAGTCGTTGAGGGCTTGCAATGTTAAAAGCACCGCTCTCATCTCCAGGACATTTATGTGCAGATGGTATTCTATGGGTTGCCACGTCCCGTGGACCATCCTGCCCTGATAATGCCGCGCCGCACCCGATCAGAGAGGCATCCGTAGTAACTGTGGCAACTGGAGGAGGGAACAAGGGTCGGCCCTGATGAAGAAGAGGGGAAGATATCCACCAGTTCAGATGAGTTCTGCACGATTGTGTGACTAAGATTTTGTGCCTCATCGGAAGACTGTGGAACAACCACTGAGTGAATAACATCCACTGCAGAAGACGCATGTGGAAGCGAGCCAGTGGTAGAAGAACAATGGCCACAGCCATAAGACCTAGAACCTTTAGTATCAATCTGGCTTTGACCTTGCTGCTCTGCAATAGAATCCGAACGATTTTTTTGGATGTCCAGAATTCTTTGATCTGTTAGTCTGGCTAACATTTTGACGGTGTTTAATTCTACGCCTATAAAGGTGATAGATTGGCAAGGCCGCAGAGAAGATTTTTCGAAATTCACTGAAATTCCCAAACTCCTGCAAAGCTGCAGAGTGTAGTCTCTGGTCTGAAGAAGCTGACACCTGGTGGTGGCGGAGAGGAGCCAGTCGTCTAAATAAGGAAACACCTGGAATCCTTGACGTCTCAGATGAGCTGTGACCACTGCCATGCATTTGGTAAACACTCTGGGGGCTGAAGTGAGGCCAAAGGGCAGGGCTCTGAATTGGTAATGACTGGTCCCTAGCCGAAAGCAGAGAAACCTTCTGGAGCGCCTGTGAATCTTTATGTGATAGCAGCGTCCTGAAGGTCTATAGAGCACATCCAGTTGTCCTTGCCCAGAAAGGGCAGAATGGACTGAAGCGTGACCATCCGGAATCTTGCCTTCTTGACAAATCTGTTTAGACTGCTCAGGTCTAAGATTGGTCTCAATCTCCCGTCCTTTTGGGGACC
>NC_056751.1:167878367-167943304 GCF_019279795.1 Protopterus annectens | reverse complement strand
GCTTTACAGCCTCCGTCAGTTTCCTATGGTAGTGCAACTAGCATTCCCTTGCTTCACGTGATCAAGATTGTTTGAACTACGCCTTTCTTTATTTAAGGTAGCAGGTGCAAACTTGTTACCAGTTCCATAATCCTGCTGATTCACGGAGTTCCGTTGTGTCCGATTTACAATTCCAGTATTCTCATGTTCTTTCGGCCATAGGAACACATTTTGTTTGCTGTAATCATCCAAATCTCTATTCAGTTTTCTTTTTTTATATTCTAGCAACTTATTTTCATACCTTTGTATTTTCTCAATCAGATCTTGTAGAAAGACTTCAGTAGGACCATCTCCATAGATCCCAAACAAGTCATACTGTTGTTGCATAATGTCATTCTTTAAGTCAGTTTCAATAGGTTGAAAAAAGTTTTAGAAGCTTCATATACTCACGACTAGTATTTAAATTGATTTGCTGCCATTTAGACAACAGCTCTGAATACACCGTTCCATACGACGGCATATTTAGTACTCGCAGTCCTCTGGGTACAATGTTCAGGTTCAAGCAAGCCTCCAGGTGGAAACGCTGGCATTGGAGGCGCTTGAACCTATACACATCATTTTCTAAGTTCTTTTTCAGGGTTCGAACTTCATGTTCATTGCCTTTATCCATAGGAGCACTAGTTATAGACTCCCCAATATCAGCATTCAGCAACGGATTCATCATATCCGTTAACAAACCTCTCAATCTCATGTTACCATTGTAACCACTTTCTCTCTCCATTGTTGGTGCTGCCGCTGCCGCCCCTCCATGCCCACGATACAAGTATCAAAACAGGTTAGTTGCCCAGAATTATCAAAACAGCTCCAAATATCCCTTGCAGTCGACAATGAGCACAATTCTTTAAATGATCACTGAACGCTGCATTTCAACGTTAAAACATTTAATGATAGAAAAAACACAAGAACATAAGCGCTTTCACGGAATCAACCGCTTCATCAGATGTACCATTACAAATGAAATTCTCTTCCCATATATACCACAAAATTCAAAAGTCAACGATCATCTAATTAGTTAATTAGTGCAGTTGAATTAAAGTGCTAGTGCTTTAAAGGTAACAGCAAAATATACATCACACTCTAACATATGCACATTCATTGTGCATTTTAGATGAATTCTGCATTGAATTTTAGCTGTAAAATATATAGGTTTAGTTCAGTATGGTGACAGCACAAATTAGAATGAGATGTTTATTGTGCTGTTATCTTTATGAAAGCGCCAGTATTTTTATGAAAGCGCCAGTATTTTAACTTAACTGTTTTGATTAATTCAAGAAGTATTGGTGTTTTAATTTGAATGTTTTTAAACTGTAGTATTTATGTTTAATATGAATGTGCATATGTTAGAGTGTGATGTATATTTTGCTGTTACTTTTAAAGCACTAGCACTTTAATTCAACTGCACTAATTAACTAATTAGATGATCGTTGACTTTTGAATTTTTTGGTATATATGGGAAGAGAATTTCATTTGTAATGGTACATCTGATGAAGCGGTTGATTCCGTGAAAGCGCTTATGTTCTTGTGTTTTTTCTATCATTAAATGTTTTAACGTTGAAGTACGCGTTCCAGTGATCATTTAAAAGAATTGTGCTCATTGTCGACTGTCGCAAGGGATATTTGGAGCTGTTTTGATATATATATATATATATATATATATATATATATATATATATATATATATAATTCGCCACACTTCTAACAGTCTGCGAAGCGTTCTTGCCTCAAAGAAGTTTTCAGACTTCCCTGCATCATCTCGTCACCTGAACAGCATTCACAAGCAGATTATTTTACTGTTCTGTTCAATAACATGCACATTTTTTTAAAAACACTTGTCCTATAACAATGAGGATTATAAGAGGTGCAAGGGAAAAGGGTCCAGAAGCCAGAGAAGAATGATCCTAGCAAACCCTGCCCTAGACCTAGGAAAGGGATCCAGTTTGTATTGCTTTATAAAAGCATGAACAGAAGACCAAGTTGCTGCTTCTAGAAAATTTCAAGTCCAACCCTTTCCAAAAAAGCTATAAATGAAGCAAAGTTCCTGGTAGAATGTGCCTTTATCCTACCTGGAATAGCTCTGCTGTGGTAGGATTTCTTAAAAAGGTAATAACTTGCGATCATCATTTGGAAATAGTCTGCACGGACACAAGTTACCCCTTTTAACATTCACAGAGAATGAACAACTGATCAGAAGTTTTGGAAGATTTTGCTCTGTCAAGATGGCACCACTCTGTCTGTGGACATCCAAGGTAAGAAGCATCAATTCTTTCTCACTCTTGGATTCAGAAAATAACAAGGGGAGACGGATAGATTGGCTTAAAGTAATATCAGGTACCACTTTAGGTGGAAAAGGAATAGTTCTCACAGAAACCCCATCTTTGTGGAAGATGAGGTAAGTTTGACACACCATAAGAGAGCTTGCAACTCAGATACTTTTTCTGGTGAGGTCAGAGCAAATCAGCAAAAATTTTCCATGTTAAGAACCTCATTTCTGCTGCTGGTTCAAACGGACAAGTGTTAGTTTCTCAAACACAAAATTAAGAGCCCAAAGTGAAGCCACTGGTTTTCTGACAGGTTTCTATGTAGCAACACTTTCAAAAATATTTTCACATAAAATTGCACTGAAAGAGAAAAAACCATGGGCAGACTTGCTGAAATGGCTGACCAACCTTGACACTGTAATAAGACAAGCCATAATACAATAAATCACAAGTAAAACCATAGAAACACTAGCCATGAATGGATAATGGTTGCTTTGGTAACACCAGCTAGAAAACCTTTTCCATTTGCTAATACAAGACTTTCTAGTAGCAGGATTTCTTGCTTCCATTGGTATCTGCTGCACATCCGATCTTGAATGAATAAATCTTGTTTGGGGGGAAGCTTGCCATAACTGCTCATGGCCATTTCCAAAAGACAGAATGACTGTTGCCTGGGCCAGAAGGGAGTCACCACAATGATCTTTTGCGAGTCCTCCAGAATCTTTAGAAGTACCCTGGTATCAGAAAGGGTTGGGAGGGTGGCCTAATGGTTAAGGTGTTTGCCTTACAAACACAAGGTGCAGGGTTTGAGTCTCACAAGGGATAATTGGCTAGGCTTACAATGGCCTGCAAGGGCAGTTAGCTTAGTACTAATCTATGAATCTATGAATCTATGAATCAGTGGATGGATATCAGTGGATGGGGTGGAAAAGCATAGAGGAACATTCCTGTCTTCAGAAAAAAGGCATCTGCCCTCCAGGCCTTCTTGTATGGAATCCTGGAGGAGAATTTTGCCAGTCGATTGTTTAGACATTAGGCAGAAAGGTTTACCTGAGGAATTCCCCACAGATGGGACACATCTTGAAGACCCTCTGATCCAGTTTCCACTCATGAGGGTCTGCCTTTGACCTGCTCAGCTCATCTCCCACGCAATTTTGCTTTGATCGAATAAGATGCCTGTAAGCTATACACCATACTAACTTGACTAGTTTGCAAAGCGGGTAAGATCTGGTCCCCCCTTACTTATGTATATCATCATGATATGGCCTATAATTACTTTAATTGGTCCTGGGGAACACAGATGATTCAAAGATTTGAGAGACTTTATAAGGGGTAGTGTGTCTCTTATGTTTTGTGCTTCTCAGCCTTTCTTGTCCCAGAGAACCTGGCAATTTCATTCCCTTTGATACTGCTCGTTCCTTAAGCAAAATTTGAGGCATCTGCAGTGACAGACTGCTTTGGAGCAGAAGAGGAGAATGGGAGACCTGGATTCAGAGATTTTATGTCCCAAAGTGATAGTTTCACAAAATCTCAGAAATGTAAATTGAAAGACAATGGTTGTCGATGCTGGGACAAAAGAGATTTAAGATACCATTGCATCTTTCTTGCAAGAGGCATTATGAGAATCATGGGTACCATGAGAATTCTGTGGGATTCCCACACTGACAGAAATCTGAGTGGAAATCCCCTAGAATAGATCTAACTATAGATGTATATTTTTTTCCTGTGGAGGAAAAAGTTTTTTGTACTGAGGTGCTTAGCATACATCCCACAAACACAATCCAGTGTGACAGTCAAACTTTTGAATATTCTCTTGGAATCCCAGCCTGTGTATATCTCTTATCCCAGTGGGGAGGTTCTTGCCACTTTGAAAGACACAGCAAAGATAAGCAAATCTAAATATGGAAAAACATGGATACCCTGTAACCTACATTGGGCTTTAACAGGAGCCATCCAGTTTATAAAACACTCTTGGAGCAGCAGATAGCCCAAAAGGTAAGGCAGAAAACTGATGAGGTTGTGTGTATTTGGATCACATTAAGAAACACCTGAAATCTGGATGAAAACAAATGTGACATGCATTTTTTTAAAGCTAAGTTTACTTTAACTCAGGGGTAATAGGTTGTGAAGTAAAAGCATTTTGAACTTGAGCATTATCACACTATCTTAAACTGATTTAAGAAAGAAAAATCCAAAACTGGTCTCCAGGAATTCTCTTTCTTTGGCACTAATGATATTATTGAATAAAATCCTTTCCCCAATTGGGAAGGCAGAACAGCTTCCATTACTCCCCTGTGACATCATAAGATGTAGGATAACAGGTAAGAGAAGAGTTTGGTCTGACGGATTAGGAGGAATTTCATCCAACTGCTAAAGGCAACCTAGATGGATCACACAAGATGCATCCGTCTGAAATAATCTGTTGCTAGAAAGAAATGGAGAGTCAGACTTTCAGGAAGGGGAATGAGACTGCTGTAGGAGGGAAAGGTTATAGTCATTCTTCCTCATTTGACTGTCCTTTGTTTGGGAGTGGTCCTACTTCTTCCTGGAACCTCCCTGCCATTGCTTTTTAAACAGGGTCCATAATGACATGTCGGCACTTGAAATGCCAAGTGCTGAAAAAAGCCTAAACAAAGGAGAGGACCAAATCTCAAAATCACTCTTCTCCTTAAAACTTTTGCAAGCGCTCCACACACCCCAAACTTACATAAAAACTCAGATAACCATACCTCAGACAAAAGGGATTATTATAAGAAATGTCATCTTTGACTTTGTATATACAAGTCTGATCCTTCAACCATTCAGTCTCCACCTTTCAAATGGTTACTTTTAAATATCTGCTTGCCAGCATTCTATTGATACTACATTTTGTTTTTGCCAAAACTAGACGAGGGAAAAAAAAATCCCTTTGAGAATTTGGAAAAGGAGGGCTGAAAAATCTTAAGATTCCCTGAATTTGCTAACCTCTCTCACATCACACCTGTTGATAAACTTCTGCAACAGACAGTCCTAAAACGAAATTTCTATGCAAGAGAGAATTTTAAATCTCATTTTTGCATCTTTCGTGAGGTTCTGAGAATGCATCCAGACAAACCACATTAAAAAACAGTACTAGTGGCAACACCCCTGGAAATGGTATCGATCAGAGCTGGAACCAGCACTAGACAGCCTAAGCAGTCACCTAGGGCCCCATTGGCCGGGAAGCTGCCACAAAACTTACATTTCTTTAAGTACATGCATACATTTAAACACTGAAAAGTACAGCCGTGTACACTTACAATAAATCTAGATGTTTGAGTGTATTCACTGTTGCAGTCATCATATTTGGGTTATCACTGCCGGGGTAGCCCTCGGCCAGCCCAAATATCAGACGCTTAGTATTTCTGCATCGGTTGCTGTCGCTTCAGGACTGACGTCAGGTCGTCAGTAGTGTAAAGTAAGGCAGCAGACGCCATTCCATCAGTTTTTCTTGCCCTAACCTATAAGGAACCCCCAAGTAGGAGCCAGGTTCTGGTGGAAGAATCCTACCAGTAGAAAGTAAATACCAATATGTCCCTTGTAAGAAAAGAGAAGAAAGGGAGATGGAGGGAAGGAAACCAGGACTGCAACAGTGAATACACTCGGACATCTACATGTATGGTAAGTGTACACAACTGTACTATGTTCCTCGTGTTTCACTGTTGCAGTTATCACATTTGGGTTGATTCCCAAAGCTGAGGAAGTGGTTGGAGGCAGTCAAGGAAACTAGAGGCTGGCTAGGATGCCCTGCAAGACTGCAGAGGCAAACCCTGCCCTGGACTTAGAGAAGAGAGGCAGGTGGTAATGTTTGGTAAAAGTCTGAACAGATGCCCCGGTAGCCGCCTCCAGGATGTCCCTGGTGGGGACTCCTCTGAGGAAAGCTGCAGAGGTGGAGGCTGCTCTGGTGGAGAGAGTCCTGACCCCCTAGGGGAAGGCTTTCCATGTTGTTTGTAGCAGAAATGGTTGCAATGTGCTATCCATTTGGAAATGGTTTATTTGGAGATGGCTTTGCCTTCTGCCCCTGTAGCAAAGCTAACCAGCAACTGATCAGACTTTCTGAAGGATTTTGTCCTGTCTAGATAGAACCTGAGCTGTCTGTACACATCTAGAGTGTGCAGGATCCTTTCTCCCTTGGTTTGGGGACTAGGAAAAAAGGTGGTTAAATGAATGCATTGGTTGAGAGCCACACTTGACACTACCTTGGGTATGACGGATGGGTTAGTTCTGAGGAATACCCTGTCAGCATGGAAGATGATGAAGGGTTCCACAGCCATGAGCACTTGCAGCTCGGAGACACTTCTGGCTGAAGTGATGGCCAGAAGGAAAGTGGTCTTCCAGGAGAGAAATTTAAGCTCTGCAGAAGCTGGTTTGAAAGGGGGCACGGCAAGCTTTTCCAACACAAAGTTAAGGTTCCAAGCTGGTGTTGGTGCTCTTCTGGGTGGCCTCAAGTTGCTAGCCCCTCTTAGGAACGGTTTAATCAAAGGGTGAGGAAAAAGGGTCTGCTCAGTGGGGAAATGAACAGAGATAGCAGAGGCATGAATTTTTATACAGGAGAAAGAGAGGCCACTGTGTAGTAGGTCAGTTAAATAATCCAGGATGAGAGGGAGGGAAGGCTGTGCCGTATTGGCTCCCTTAGCCTGGATCCAGGTGCAGAACCATTTCCATTAGTCAGCATAAGACTTTACAGTGCTAGGGCATCTGGCCTCATGTATAACATCTAGAACCGGTTTACTGAGGTTGGCAGAATTGATCTGGGGTTAGGGAATAAGCCAAGCTGCCAAATTGAGTGCCTGCAATTGGGGATGCATGAAGTCCCCTTCCCTCTGGGTCAGGAGGGTTGGAATCTGAGGAACATGCCATGGTGGCAGTGGTGACAGGCTGCGCAGCAAGGGGTACCAGTGCTGACGAGGCCAGTCAGGAGCTATAAGAATTGTCCTTGGTTTTTCCTACTTTATTTTGAGCAGTAACCTGGGGATGAGAGATAGTGGAGGAAAGCCAAAGACCAATAGATTGACCCAGGGGAAGTACAGGGTATCCACTTTCCAAGAATTGCAGTGATGCGCCCTGGTGCAGAACTTGCTGAGCTGATGGTTGGTGTGGGAGGGAAAGGTCGACCTTTGCCACTCGTGTGGATCCAAAAGATTTTTGCTTAATTGGTCTGCCAGAGAGTTGACGGAACCTGGTAGGAATTGCGCTAACAGGTGCAGTTGCATAGCAGAGGCTGTGTGCCAAAGGGTTATGGCCAGTCCGCATAGAGGGTAGGAGTTAGTCCCCCCCTGCTTGTTAATATACCACATCACAGTGGCGTTGTCCTTTTTGATCAGGAGAGGACCTGGGGAGAGAAGGGCCTTGAAAGCTATCAAGGTGTGCTGGACAGCCATCTCTTTTTGGCTGATGTGCACAGGGGATTTGCTGTGGGCTCCATTGGCTCTGTATGCACCTGCCTTCAAGATGTGCACTCCAAGCATAGTCTGATGAGTCTGTGGTGAGGGTCTGGGTGGTGATGAGAAAGGTAGTCCCTTGTGGGAGCATGCTGTGCCCACCAAAGAAATTTTTTTTCTGAGGCAAGGAACTATAGTTATAAAAGAGTCTCCAGGTCTTGAAAGTGTTGACACCAAAGGCCTTTTAAATACCACTGAAGTTTCCTCATATGCAGTCTGGCATATGGAATGAGTAGTATGCAAGATGCCATGAACCCCCGAGCTTGCAGGATCTTCCCTGCAGATAACTGGGGTCTGGTGGCTAGTTGAGAGAAGTAGGCTGTCAGGACAATTTGCTTTTCTGGTGTAAGGAATGCCATCTGGGATGCTGTGTCCAGGCTTGCTCCCAGGAAGATGATCCTTTGGGTGGGCACCTGTTTGGATTTATTTTCATTGACTGTGTACCCTAGGGAGCTTAATAGGGTCTTTACAAAGGCCAGGTGCTTGAGCAGCTTTTCCTGGCTGGCTGGCTGCCTGAATAAGGCAGTCGTCTAAGTATGGGTAAATCTGGATATTCCTTTGTCTGCAAAAGGCAATGGCCGGAGCCAGGCATTTTGTGAAAACTCTGGGAGCAGTAGATAAGCCGAAGGGAAGCGCAGAGAACTGAAAGTGTTGAGATCCTGCCCTGAAATGGAGAGATTTCCTGCACGATTCCTTGATAAGAATGTGGAGGTAGGCCTCCTTTAGATCTAGGGTGGCTAGCCAAGCATCCTTGGAGAGCATGGGTAGCAGCTGCTGGAGGGTGAGCATTTTGAATTTTGGGATCACCAGGAAGGTGTTTAGAATGGACAGACAGAGGATGGGGCGGTACTTGCGTTTTATCGCAACCAGATTTTTGCGCTAATGCTGGTTGTTTCTGTTTAGGTCAAATAGTCGCACTGCAGTGTTATGAAGGTTAGAGACATGTTCTGTAATGTTTTTGTACTTTTAGGAAGGTTTACCATTGAAACAGCTCATAAGATAAGGTTCAAAAACAGGTTTCCCCTTTTACCGCCAGCATCTCCTGTCAGTTAAGCGAGTCCCATTCTACAGCGAACGTGTTCCTTCCACATGCTGTAGTCAGTGAAGTAGGAAATCTGTTTTCAAACCTGTATTATTTATCAGCTGTTTCAATGATGAAACTACCCAAGTCCACCAAACCTGTTTCTAACCTTCATAATGCTGTCATACATGATCCAAAAAAAAATAAATAAATAAAGGTAAAGCCGAAGAAGTAGTAGTCCTTCACCAAAAGGAGCTGCAGTACAAAGTAATCCATTCCACAGATCGTACGCTAACTCCTGCATTCCTTTCAGCCCAACACATGTACACACACACAACCACTGCGATCGCCAAATTCAATGCTGGACATTTTTAAAGGACGCTACCCACACACCTCAAAATTATGTCTTACTTTTTTTTTTAAAACCCCTACCGATATCCCCAACAGACCTTCTGCCAGTCTACCCTTCGATATCACACTTCACTTTTACTGAAATGGCCTCACTGAAGTAAAAGTCGCAAAATCTGGTTGCGATAATACGCAAGTACCGATGGGGCACCAGGTGCCCTCTTTTCTGGGAATCAGAAAAAGTCCGGAGTAGAAACCTTGGCTTATCTGTTCTGCAGGGACGTGCTCTACTGCCCTCCTAGAAAGCAGGGAAAGGATTTGCTTTTGAGCCTCTGCCCACTGGTTTGGAGGTAGATCTGGGGTTGGAAAGAAAATTTGTAAACCTGGGACACTTGTTGAAAACCTAGCGGTCGTTAGTAATGGTCGCTCAGGTGCTTGCGTGAAAGGAGAGTTTTCCTTCTAGGGGTAAGTGAAGGTGGGCAGATGGAGGGGGTGGGGGAGGCGAGTCATTGTGAGTTCTTACCATAAGGGGGTGGCTTAGCACTCCCTGGTTTTTAAGTGGAGATAGTCCACTGCTTAGATCTCTGCATTCCCTGTGGCTGCTGTCTGGGGTGTCTGGTTCCCCAGGGCCTGGGCTGGACTGGCTTAGTGGGAGCAGGAAAGGGCAAGTGCTTGGTGGGACAATGCCTGCTAAACCTGGGTGGCTGGACCTGTAAGAAATCCTTAACTGTCTGCATAGATTTTGCTTTTACTTCCATCTTTTTTAAGACCTCTTCTGCCTTAGTGCCAAATAAGTGGTCTTTGTGCAAGGGGGCATCCAACAATTTAGATTTGACAAGGTCCGGCAGGGATGCATGCCTTCTAATGACAGATCCGGTGGCTGCTGCCCTGCAAGAAGCTTCTAGGGCATCAAAATCACAGTGCAAGGTGGGTTTAGTTACCTGACTTGCAGAATGCATTAACTCTTGTAACTCTTTAGATTCAGCACAAAGAAAGGAAGACTTTTTGTTTGAGGAGTTTGTTGCTGAAATTTTAGCATATGGAACTGACAATTTAGTGCCCTGATAGCAAGAGTAGCTGAGGTGTATACTTTTCCCCCATCTGTCTAGTGTTCGGGAATCGCTATCTGAGGGGCTGGGATTCTTAGCAGAAGTTGCTTTAATCCCTTTAGAAATAACCTCAGGATCAGCAGTAGGATTTTTAAAAAGAAATTTGTGCGAGTCAGGGACTCTATAGTACCAGTTTGGTTTTCTGGGTGCAGGAGGGAGGGTGTCAGGAGTCTAACTGGATTCCAGGAAAACATCCTCCACAACATCCAGGACTGGGGGATGGTCTAGGGTCTGTGCTGTTTAAGATCTAAGAATTCCCAGAGTCTCTTTTTAGACTGAAGGTAGTCCTGATTCTCCCATTGGAAATGCTCCCTCAAAGTATGAAGGGTTTCCCCAAAGGAAAATCCTCTGGGGGAGAGGCTGAAGGGATGGAATCCTCTGCATCAGAATCTTCATAAGTAGAGAGGGGTTGCATGTCTTCATTATTCAGATGCATCAGAGTCACCTGACTCTTGTTCAGACTAAACTACATGGGACATTTCTCTTTTCTTTTTGAAGGGGTAGCTTGGATTCCCCGATCAGCATGATAAAGTCTTCCGCCATTTTAAGCATTTGAAAATGAGGCAAGGAAGCAGGTGCCTGAGATTGGGTCGATTTCTTGGGTGTGTTTCATACCCTAGGACTAAGAAACTCTCGTTTTCTAAAGAAAAGTTGTCACAAAAGAAGATGTCGGTTTGTGTCGAGAATCGGTAGTCCAAAGGACTTTATAAGAAGCCGGTGTCTGCTCAGCAGCTCTAGACCAATCCTAAGTAGAAACGACCGCAGGATCCTTAGTCGAAGAAGAGTTTTGTGGCATACCAGACTCCAAAACGGTCTCGGTAGCAACCTGCAAATTCAGAGAAGTAGGTATCAGGGGCTGCGAAAGCGCTTCACTGAGGACCAGAGAACTGATTACTAGCTTAATGGAAGCATCTTCGGTAGGTTTGGACCTGTGTGGTCGGTCTTTATCTTTACATTTTGTTCGGAAGATCTGCTGTTGGATGGCTTACCAAAGCCATATTGGAGTTCAAGGACTGTAAGCGAAAATATCTAGCTACAATAAGGGCCCGACGACAGATAGTTCTGGCGTTGAACAAAGCACAGAAGCGACAACAGGGGATGTAGTGGTCTGGGCCTAAACAAGTGACGCAGTAAGAATGAAAATGTGGTTATTTGCTTTCCACAGGCGAGACAATTAACTTTTTCTGACATCGGTTAGTGTAAGAAAAAATAATCCCCAACGGGGTACTTGGCTTTAGAAGACTTCAACTTCAATTCGGTAGACGGAACTCAGGTAGTAGCCGACCAGCACTTGTGCGAACTGCTTCTGCTTCGGGCTCCACAGCAAGACAGACTGAAATAATGGCATTGGCTGCCTTACTTTGTACTACTGATGACCTGACGTCAGTTTTGAAGTGACAGCAACAGACACAGAAATACTAAGCCTCGGGTATTCAGGCCGGCCGAGGACTACCCTGGCAGGGATAACCCAAACGTGATGACTGCAGTAGTGAAACACGAAGAACATCTGAGTACTTGATTTTTAAGCATAAAAGCTACACATCTCTAATTTTATTTATTTATTAACATTTGTTAACCGCAAAGTCCGAATTTGAATGAAGACAATTTTCAGTGGCGGCCTGGGGAGAAACATTCCAGCTCACTGTAGCAGTAAATAAGAAAACAGTATGCATACTGACAGCATAATCATTGTTCAAACTTAACTGCATAGTCAGGTGATGGACACTAAAATAGTGGGGGGGGGGGGTCCTTATCCATTACCCTGCTTAGGGCCCCAATTGACCATGACCTGGATCTAGTATCAACAGAATCATACACACTTCAAAAACGATAAGTTGTGACCTGCATAATGGAAGAAAAAATATTTTTCCTCAGGAGAAGAAACTGCGGACAAAACGTTCATCATACTTTTATAATTAATTAGTCAGCATAAAGTTAAGTCTGACAATTCAAAATTACGAAAAATCAAGAAGTTGAATACACTTTACCCCCATATTTACTAATTTTCCCATCTTTGTCAGAAAGCATAGGATTGGGATTAACTAAATATTTAGCAACAGTAGGATTAATTAAAGCTATAGCTGCTGGGTCAGGTTTGGGAAGGCTTATAAAAATTTAAAGCCTGAGGAATTTATACAATCTGCCTTTTTAGGGGAAGCCTTTTTAGGGGAAGCAGGCTATCAGGAAAATAGCAGGCTGTGACATGCAAATCGTAATACTCAATTTTGTCCAGAGGAACTGATGCATAAAATTAGAAGTTATGTACTCACCATAACGTTCAGAGTAGGTATCTTCATTTGTCTGCAACCTTTGGGATACGGATCCGACCTCGGATCAGAGCCGGCAACTTTTACCACAGCATAGATCCGTGCTCCTACCTTTACCCATAATCCCCTGCCAACCCTAACTCACCTCAGATCAAGTTTGCCTGATATAAGCAATGTTATTGTGCCCCGGAAGGGGCTTATCCAAGACCGATCCTATAGGTCAGGGGGAAGGGGGGGGGGATGGTTGCAGACAAATGAAGATACCTACTCAGATGGAACGTTATGGTGAGTACATAACTTCTAAATCTGAAGTAGGAACTTCATTTGTCAGCAACCTTTGGGACAGAGTCCCCAGCTACCTGAATCCTGGGTGGCCTTTATGGAAGAACATTCCGGAGCACTGCAGAGCCAAAGGAGACACCCTACCTCTGGAGACAACATCCAGTTTGTAATGGCTGATAAAGGAATGAGATGAGGCCCAAGTGGCTGCGGAACAAATATCATCTAAGGGGACCCTAGATTTAAAGGCCGCCGAAGCAGTGATGGCCCTAGTAGAATGGGCTCGGACTCCCTGAGGTGCAGGCCTTCCCAAACTCTGATACGCTAAGAAGATACAATTAGCTATCCACCGTGATAGTGTAACTTTAGAAATTGACTTGCCTAAACTTGCTTTTGGCAAAGGAGATAAACAACTGGTCAGATTGCCTATGACCAGCAGTTCGAGGAGTATAAAAACGTAATTGTCTGTGCACATCCAAGGAATGCAGTTTATATTCTCCTTTGTTCTGGTAATGGGGAAAGAACACAGGAAGATTAATAGATTGATTAATATTACCTTCCGAAGACACCTTAGGCAGAAAGGACGGATTGATCCTGAGGTAAACTATCTGGATGGAAGGATAAATACGGCGGCTTAACACACAGCCTGAAGTTCAGAGACCCTTTTAGCCGAAGTAATGGCCACTAAGAAGGCCGTTATCCAAGAGAGATATTTAAGATCAACCGTGGCCGCTGGCTCGAAAGGGGGGCTAGTCAAGGCTTGGAGAACCAAAGACAAATCCCATGGGGGTACTACCTCCCTGACTGGAGGTCTGAGAAGGAAGGTACCCTTGAGGAAAGCTTTACAAAGTTTGGAAGTCAGAGGGCCTGATTCATACCCTACATGATAATGCGAAATCGCTGCCAGTTGTACCTTGACTATAGAGCAGCTAGCCCCAAAAGGGTAGTTAAGAACTCCAAAACCAACGTGAGAGGCGCCGTGAAAGGATCCAAGTGATGGTGCTCCGCCCAGATGGAGAAATGTTTCCACTTGCTTCGGTAGACTCTTCTGGTGGAAGGTTTATGTGCTGCTACTAGGATGGCTTTGACTGGTGAGGAGATTCTGGGAGTCCTAATCAGGAGTGGAACTGGAGCAACCAAGCAGTCAGCTTGAGGTTGACCAGGCTGGGGGCCGGGAGACCCAGAGAGTGGGTAATGAGATCCGGGAATGGATCCAGAATCCATGGTGGACGAAATTAGGCGAGACCACAGGTACGGGAACCATGTTTGACGAGGCCAGAATGGGGCAATGAGGATCATTTTGCTCCCCAGCCGACTGGCTTTCTGTAGGAGTTTCAGCATCATGGGCAAAGGAGGATAAGCGTAAAGGAGACCGGGAGGCCAAGCATGTACTAGAGAGTCTCTCGGGACTCCCCGAGGATTAGAGCGAAGTAACTGTTGCATTTGGCATTTGAAGGAGAGGCAAAAAGATCGCAACAGGGTTGCCCCCATAGGGCAAATATTTGGCTGAGCCTGTCTGCTAGGATGTTGGACCATCCCGGAATGTGCATTGCAATAAGAAAGCGGTTGGTGGAAATCGCCCAATCCCACACTCATTTGTTGATGTACCAGACAACTGACATGTTGTCCGTTTGTACTGCAATTGTCCCAATCAGTAGAAGGCTGTGAAGTCCCTGCAACGTCAAAAGCACCGCCCTCTTCTCTAGGACATTGATATGCAAAGAGGTCTCTGTGTCGTTCCACGTGCCTTGGACCATTCTGCCTGAATAGTGCCCCCCCACCCCAGGCGAGATGCGTCCGTGGTCACTGTGGCGACGTGGGAAGGCATCGAAAATGGTCGTCCCGTGTGGAGACTGAGACCGGAGCCACCACATGAGCAACCCTCTGCAAGCCCTGCTTAGGGGAATAGGATGGGACAGGGGGTTGTGAGACAGGGACCATTGTACTTGGAGGGTCCACTGCAGTACCCTCATATTTAGGCGGGCTAGGGGTAGTAGAGGAATAGCTGCCGCCATGGACCCTAGAGCCCTCAGGATCAATTCCGCAGGTGGAGCAGGAAGAATGAGAATGGCCTTGACATGCAACCTCAGGTTCTGAAGCCGATCGGGAGTTAAGAAGGCAAGCATTATCCTGGAATCCAATCCCGCCCCTATAAAATCTATTGCTTGTGAGGGGACTAGAGAGGATTTGGTCATGCTGATAGTTAACCCTAGACGTGGAGCAAGGTCAAGGCAGTAATCCCTGCCTGAACAGAGCAGATGCCTTGTTGGGGCGATGAGGAGCCAGTCGTCCAGGTACAGAAAGACCTGAATTCCCTGAAGCCTCAGGTGGGCCGCTATGACCGCCAAGACTTTGGTGAACACCCTGGGGACTGAGGTGAGACCGAAGGGAAGGGCCCTGAACTGAAAGTGACTGGCTCCCAGCCAGAAGCGGAGAAACCTCCTGGAGCGTCTGTCCATGAGGATGTGGTAGTACGCATCCTTAAGGTCTATCGAGCACATCCAATCGTTCTCCCGTAATAGGGGGAGAATAGATTGTAAGGTGACCATTCGGAACTTTTCTTTGGGTACTGCCAAGTTCAGGAGAGAGATCGAGAATGGGTCTCAAGTCCCCCGTCTTTTTTGGCACCAGAAATAACCTGGAGTAAAACCCCGATCAAAACTGATCTGGGAGGAACGGGTTGGATGGCTCTTTTTTGCAAAAGCTGCTGAATTTCTGTAGCAGCTGCCTCCCTCTGATTGGGTGGTATGTCGGGGAGGCTTTTGATTTTGGGGGTTACAATAAAGGGAATTTGGTAACCTCTGGATATGATGAGAAGCACCCAGCAATCTGTTGTTATGGACTCCCACATTGCTAGGCGCTTCGAAAGACGCCCCCCCCCCCCAGACTGCCTCCAGAGTGGAGCAGGTGGGCAACCCCTCAGGGGTTCTGCGTGGGCCTCTCAGAGAAAGGTTCCCTGGACCCAAAGTTTCTGGGACCCCCTCTGCCTCTTGGGCGGCATCCTCTCTGTCCTCCTCTGCCATGAGAGGACTGGTTGCCTGGAGCAGACTGGGACTGATGCGATTTTCGGAACCACATCTTCTTCTGACCCCTTCTGACCCTTTTGGTTCTTAAAAACCTCTGGGGAGCAGAGAAGCAGACTCCGACGGCAGACAACGTCTTCCCGTCTTTCTCGCTCTGGACTAAAGTGTCGCGAACGGTTTTCCAAAAAGTGCAGAACCATCAAAGGGGGCATTTGCGAATGACACCTTAAAGGGTTCCGAGAAGTCACAGTGTCGGAGCCATGCCTGACGCCGGATTACCAGGCCGGCTCTAGCGGCTCCTTCAGTGGCGTGTGATAAGAGCCGCATAGAGGTGTTAGAAACTGAACGTAGAGTAGACATTCGGGAGGAGTACAGATGCTTGTCTCCTTCCGACATGGACTCTGGGGGGGATGCAGCGTATTTTTTTATTAGATCCCGCTGCATCCGGATGACGTGTGCCATATAGTTCAGCGCTCTCATGGAGAAGGTTGCTGAAATAAAGACCCACTTCCCCAGGCGGTCCATCACTCGAGAGTCCTTACTCGGCGGGTGGACCGCAGGGCTCTCCTGAGCCAGCTCTCTCTTGGTGGCTGCCGCCACCAACATGGCATCCACGGGGGGACCTCTGCTCCAGTGGGTTCTTTCAGCAGGGGGACTCCGGATCCTATCCGGGCGCTTGGGGACTGGCTCTACAGTGTCCGGCTCCTTCCAAGCCCTGGTGGAAATAAGGTCCACAAGGGGGTCGGGGGGAGGGGACACCCAAGAGGTAGATGGCCCTGCTTTGAACGCCTCTAGGAATACGGACTCATCGGAGGAAGCCTTGGGGGCAGACCACCCCCCCCAATCCTGAGCATCTCCATGATGTCTCCAAAGGAGACATCCTCGGGGGATAACCTTGGGGAGCCTTCCCCTTCATCTAAGTCCGTATCTTTGGTAAGGGACTCAGGGGAGTCCATGTGCCTCCTCTTACACTTGGCTTTGTGAGGGACCTCTTCGGGGGGGGGGGTTGTCTGAGGAAGACTCACCAGCAATATCACGTTCCGCAGAACACCCAGAGATGCTGAAGCAGGCTGTCCCAAAGGCCAGGTGATGGGAGCCCGGACCAGCTGAGAGGGAGTGCAGGGAGGAGCCGAAGCCAAGACCGGGGGTCCAAATGCACTCAACAGTGCCCTCTCCACCACTGCGAAAGCAGAGGGGGGGCTACTCTCAATAGGCTCCGAGAGTCGGCTCCCACTCTGATCCGAAGCGGGGACCGGATCCGGGGCGGAGACCCTCTGATCCGAAGGACCCGTGTGCTCCGACCGGGACGGAGCCGAAGTCACAGAAAGTCCCTCGGATCCGAAGCTCCGCCCACGGCTCCGAGAGGTCGGATCAGACAAACTCGAGGGACTAGTCGGAGCCAAAGTAACTAGTACTGTCGGCTCCGACACACCCCCGGATCAGACGCGGCTCGGCTCCGAATGCTCTGAACCCGGGAAGCGGGACGGAGAAGGAGCAATTGGGGCAAAAAATGGGGTCGAGCTCCCCCCCAGAGGGGGGGGGGGCAAGAGCACTCCCATCTGCAGCTGGGCCTGGATGAACCTCCTCATCATCCAGTCCATGTCTGCATCTGACATACTAAATGTGGACCTCGACGAGGCCACCGAGGCAGACCTAGAGTGACGCCTCTGACCTCAACGGGGACCGGGTTGCCTCCTCCCCAGGTCCCGATGAAAAACAAGGGGACTGGAGCCGAGGAGGAGGCGATCCAGAAACCCTGGATGGAGAAGCCTGCTTGGCGGGCGGGGCCGAGGAAGAGTCCTCGGCCCGCCGCTTATGGTGCTTCTCCTTCCTTTTGGTTTTTCCGGCCTCCCTCTCCTCCGGAGCCAAAACGGGAGGTTGAGTCCCGAATGGAGGGAGGCAGGGGTGGCTACTACCAAGGGCTGGGTAGCGGCCACCGAAGAACCGGAGGCCGGAGCAGAGTCCGGGGGCAAAAGGCCTGCCAGAATCAGCTTCAACCTCCGGTCCTTAAGTGCCCTGGGGTTGAACGCTGCACAAATCGTGCATCCCGAAGAGAGGTGTTCAACCCCAAGGCACCTAACGCTCCGGGTGTGGCCATCCGCCAGTGAAAGCTTATGGCCACACTCGGTGCATTTTGAAAAGATGGCTTTAGGGGCCTCCGACCTGTTGAATGGAAAAACACACTCACTAGGCCCCTACACACACCACAAACACACACTACGAACCAGCGAGGATAGGGAGGAAAAATTTTACAAAAAAAAGATATTCAAGAGGGAACCTAAACAAACTTACACAATCACACAAGTACAAAAAATTTCAATTTTTTTCTCACAAATACTTTGAATTGCCAGGAGCTCGAAATCCAGCTTGTAGGCTTGAAGCGCGGCAAACTAGATCTGGGGGTCAGTTAGGGTTGGCAGGGGATTATGGGTAAAGAGAGGAGCTAGGAGCTCGGATCTATGCTGCGGTAAAAGTTGCCGGGTCGGATCCATATCCCAAAGGTTGCTGACAAATGAAGTTCCTACTTCAGATCAAAGGTTTTCTGTTTCTTTTTGATAGAACAGTTGGGGGCAAACTTATTTATTAATGGCAGCAACAGCTTTTCCCCCCAGAGTGGGCACAACATTCTGGCTGAACAGGGCTACCTTCCCTACCCCTTATCCCAACACTGACAAGAGTGCATCTCTCTCTTGCCCACGGAGTGGCCCCCCAAAAGCTACAGAAACTGGGGGAAAAAAAAAAAAAAAAAAAAAAAGAGGACTAATTTGGGGAACCAGCTTTGGCCATAGCAGAACCACCCACCTGGATCTGAAGCAAATTACTAGTCTGCTGTGGTGGTAAATGCTGTTTAGTTAACTTTTTCTTTTTGTGGCGGTAGGAGGATCTGACCAAGTCAAAATAGTGCCAAGCAAAAAACAGGAAGTACCTAAAATAACTTTTTGCTGTAAAGCACAGTAGGAAGCACTTTACCATCTGTCAAAAGTAAATTAAACAGTTTCTCCATCAAAAAGAAGTAGCCCTCGATCAGCCAGAATATCAAAGGTAAGTAAATATGACATCAGCTGTCGTTGGCTGTAAAGGATGTCAGGACGTCCGATACAAAGGGAGGCAGCTGACGTGACTTCCTCAGTCTTCCTTGCCATAAAAGTCAGAAGCCACCAGAAAACAAGGCTTAAACAAAAGCAACTTTGGCAAACACCAAATTTACCCTGTACCTTAGGAAGAGAGAATATGAGAGGACCAAAAAGGGGGAAGGAGGGAAAGAAAACAGGACTGCAACAGTGAATACATTGGAACATCTACATTTATGGCAAGTGTACACAACTGTACTATGTTCATTGTGTTTCACTGTTGCAGTCCTAACCAATGGGTTGATTACCAAAGCACAGAGAAAAAGGAAGAGGAACCAACAGAATCAAGGACTGGAGATAATGTCCTGCAGAACAGCAGTGGCAAACCCTGCCCTGGCTCTAGAAAACAAAGGCAAATTATAATGCTTTGTGAAAGTGTGAACAGAAGACCATGTGGCAGCCTCCAAAATGTCTTTAGTAGGGACATCCCTTAAAAAGGCTGCAGAAGTGGAAGCTGCTCTAGAGAAAGGGTCAATACTATCCTTGCACCAGAGAGAAAATCATTTCCATTTACTAAGGTAAAGCCTTCTGGTGGATGTGAAGCCAAAAGAATATGATGAACTGGAGAGGATAGGTTACTTTGCCTGGCAATCAGCGAAAGTGGAGAAACCAAGCTGTCGGCTTGAGACTGGATACATTTGGGTGAATCAAGTCCTGTGGATGTGTTACCAAGTCTGGGATTGGATCCAGAACCCGGGGTTGACAAAATTAGATGAGGCCATAGAAAGGAATTTGACAAGGCCAGTAAGAAGCAATGAGGATCACTTTGCTTCTTAAAGAGCCTTCTTCATGAATTGTGGCATCAAGGATAGAGGAGGATAAGTACAGAGAAGACCCGGGGGCCAATCGTGCAAGGACAGCGCCCCTCGGTGACTCGCTCTGTGGGAGGATTAGGGAAAAATAGGTGCCGCATTTGTGATTTGTGGGGAGGCAAATAAATAGCAGCAAGGCTGACCCCAGCGACTGAAAATCTGTCTCCACTTTCGGATGGAGGGATCGGTCGTGAGGCAGGAAAATGGATCTGCTCAACTTGTCTGCAATCACATTGGAATCCCCAGGAATGTGCGTTGCTACAAGAAAGCAATTGGAAGCCATCACACATTGCCAGATTCTCATGGCTTCCCGACATAAAAGGTTAGGATCTGGTTCCCCATTTGTTTATGTACCAGACAACTGACATGTCTGACTGAATGGCAATTGTTCCCGAAGGGAGGACAGAACGGAATGCTTGCAATGCGAGAAGCACTGCCCTCAGTTCCAGAACACGGATATGCAAATTGGCCTCCAAGGGCTACCAAGTGCCTTGGACAGTCAGTCCCTGATAATGCCCCTACCCACCCGATCAGGGAGGCGTCCGTGGTCACTATGGCTAAGGGGGCAACTCCATAAGTTTTGTTCTGGCTTCAGCCACCAGAGAAGTTCTTGTCTGCAATGATTGGTTATCCTGATCCTGTAAGACATAGGAAGATTTAAAGGGAACCTTTGAAGAAGTCTCATGTGAAGTCTCGCTAATGGGACTATCATGATGGAAGCTGCCATAGATCCCAGAAGTTGTAGAATCACTCTTGCTGGAACCTTGGTGTGGTTCAGAATTGGTTGGAGTTGAAGTCTCCATCTTTGTAATCTGTGGCAGAGAAGAAATACCCGACAGATCCATGTCTAATTCCACCCCTAAGAACTGCAGCCTTTGGGATGGTGCAAGTTTGCATTTGCGCTCATTCACAATAATTTCCAGGTGCATCAAAAGTGTGCGTGTTTGCTGGACAATTAACAGTAGTTGATGCTTGGTTGGGGCGGTAAGGAGCTAATCGTCCAAATATGGAAAGATCAAGAATCCTCGCAGTCACAAGTGGTGTCACCACTGCCATGCATTTGGTGAACACACTGGGGGCTGTAGAGAGACCAAAGGGCAGTGCACGGAATTGGTAATGACTGGCACCCAGCCGGAAGCAGAGAAATCTTCTGGAGCGTTTGTCCATTTTTATGTGATAATGCACGTCCTGAAGATCTATAGAGCACATCCAATCGTCTTTTCCCGAAAAAAGGGGAGTATCAACTGTACTGCGAGACCATCTGGAACTTTACTTGCTTGACAAATTTGCTTAGGTTGCTAAGGTGTAAAATGGGCCTCCAGTGCACTGTTGTTTTGGCACTAAAAAGAATCTTGAGTAAAACCCAGATGTTTGTTGGTCTGGAGGGATTACTCGGATGACTCCAGCAGCTTTTGAATTTCTTTTGAATTTCTATTGCTGCAAATTCCCTTTGCCTGGGTGGAATGTCGGGAATACACCTGGCTGGCTCTGGTTTTGACATGAAGGGAATGCGATATCCTCTTGTTATTACCGTCTGCACCCAAGAATCTGAGGTTACCTCTTGCCAGGCAAAGTGGTGCAGAGAGAAACAACCCCTGACCGCCTCCAGAGGCAAGCAATTGGGCTGCTCTTCAGGAGCACTGATAGGGCTGTCCAGAGAAAAAATGTCTGGATCCCCGATTACGTGGACCCCCCTCTGCCCCTAAATGGATGTCTGCTGCTTTAATTACCCCCTCTGCCCCAGGGGAGGGCAATTCGGACTGTGTCACGGGAAAGCCTTTGGGATTTTTGGTACCACATTTTTCCACTCCTGTGGTTCCTAGAGTAGGGCCTCTGAGTAGACAAACTGACACCTATGGCATACAGGGTCTTACCGTCCTTTTCACACCTGGCCAAAGTATCCTTAACCTTAGAGCCAAACAGGGATGAGGCCTCTATGGGGGCATTAAGGAAGGAAGACTTGGGATCCGTGAAATCGCAAAGTTGCATTCAGGTGTGGCATTTAGCCATGACTCCAGTGCCTGCAGCTCATGCCACCCCTTCAGTTCAGTGTGAAATCAACCTCATGGACGAACTGGAAATGGATTCCAGGGTACCGAGCTGTGAGGCAACCTTATCTCGTAACTCAAACACTGCTCCTGCAAACGTTTCGGAAATCTCTGAAAAAGTCTCTCTGAAGACGCGTGAAGTGTGCCAAGTAGTTCACAGACCTGATTGCAAATGTCACTGAAGAAAAGACCCGCTTCCCTATCCTGTCTACCATGAGAGACTCCCTGTTCGGGGGGGATGGACAGTGGAGCTCTACACAGCAAACTTTGTGGCTGCCGCCACAACCATAGCATCAACAGGAAGACCTTTGGACAAATGGAGCTGATCTTCCGGTGGAGAAAGTACCTTATCTTGCCTACGTGGAATTGACTCAATGGCATCAGGGTTCTTCCAAGCCCACTGCACAATGTACTGAACAAGTTCATCTGCGGGGGGGGTCACCCAGGAGATAGAGAGTCAGGCTCGGAATGCCTGCAAAAATACATTCTCCTTGGGGGAAGGGGTGCTGGACTTCCAGTTGCCCCATTGTTTGTGTTTCCAAGGCCCCATTGTTTGTGTTTCCAAGATGTCCCCAAAGGAGAAATCTTAAGGAGGCGACTGTAGGGACCCTTCACAGTCATCTTGGTCTGTATCTTCGGTCAGTGATTCCTCAGGGGAATCAACACATTTCCTCTAGCATGCCTTCTTGCGAGAGACCTCCTAGAGGGGAACATGGGGAACCTTGATGAAGGCTAACTTGAGACTCCCAAACCATATGTACAATAGTAGTGAGAGGTGGTAGTGGTAGCTCAGAAGCAGGAGGGGGGCATGTCTACAACACCAATGGGTCCAACTGGGAGCCTGCTGTGGCCAATGCTCTCTTCATCGTCTGGAAGGCCGGACCCCCCCCCCCCCCAGGAGGTATGGGAGCCCAGAACAGAAGAGGATA
Organism: Protopterus annectens; assembly: GCF_019279795.1. NCBI lineage: Eukaryota > Metazoa > Chordata > Ceratodontiformes > Protopteridae > Protopterus > Protopterus annectens. The sequence continues at coordinate 167,920,581 of NC_056751.1, read as the reverse complement.
AACTCGGAAACGGGGTCACAACCCACCCCGAAGGGGCAGTCCCCAGGGAAGGAGCCTCCAGAAAAGACAGGGCTGCCGAAGGAGGCTAATCTCAAACCAGAGGATGGCCTGTTTCCATAGAGGGTTCAGGCCAAAAAGAGAAGTCTCCGGCACCAAAGTGATATCCACTATCGGTGCCGAAGCAGCTGGAACCAGGCTAGCAGTCTGTGACAAAAAGTACAGTTGTGTACCTACCATAAATGTAGATGTTAAGAGTGTATTCACTGTTGCAGTCATTACACTCAGGTTATCCTGCTGGCAGGCGACCCGCAGTCAGCCCGAGTTCCAAAGTCTTGGTCCGGCGTCGGTTGCTGTCACCTCTTCCCTAACGTCAGTGCGCCAGGGGTATGAAAGTTGCAACCAACACCATTTTCTTCAGTTTTTTTTGCCCCATATGTCAGGTGCCTCCAGATAGGAAGGCTGGAAAGATAAAATTATGCCCAAAAAACATGCATATATAACTATGAACATTTCCTTCATCTACAAGCAAATACACCACATAGGTAGTATAGATATGAGAAGTACAGAAAAGTCCCAGCAATGAAAAAAGGGGGATGGTGGGTGGATAACCAGTGAATACACTCCAACATCTACATTTATGGTAGGTACACAACTGTACTATGTTTGTGTTTCACTGTTGCAGTCACTACACATGGGTAGAATCCCAAAGCTGAGGTTGGGTGACTGGGTCTAAATTGGATTTGGAGAGGCTACCAAGCCCTGCAGAACTGCAGTGGCAAAGCCTGCTCTGGATTTAGAGTAGAGAGGTAAGTGGTAGTGCTTGGTGAAAGTGTGCACTGAGCTCCAGGTTGCAGCTTCTAAAATGTCTTTGGTTGGTACCCCTCTGAGGAAAGCTGCTGAAGTGGCTGCTGCTCTGGTAGAATGAGACTTAATGCCCTTGGGCACTGATTTGCCATGTTGTGCATAACAGAAGCGGATGCAGTGTCCTATCCATTTTGAGATTGTCTGCTTTGTAATAGGCTTTCCTTGTGATCCTGCAGCATATGCTACAAACAATTGCTCAGTTTTTCTGAAAGCTTTTGTTTTGTCCAAGTAGAATCATAGCTGTCTGTGTATATCCAAAGCATGCAGAAGTCTCTCCCCTTTATTCTGGGGATTTGGGTAAAAAGTAGGCATATTAATGGTTTGGTTTAAGGCCACACTGGAGACTACTTTAGGCATGAATGTTGGGTTTGTCCCAAAAGAAACCCTGTCCTGATGAAAAATAAGGAAAGGTTCCACAGCCATTAATGCCTGTAACTCTGAAACTCTTCTTGCTGAAGTTATTGCTAGGAGCAGAGCAGTTTTCAATATGAATATCCTGGTGCTCTTCTTGGGGGACTTATATTTTTTGCCCCTCTGAGGTACTGTCGTAGTAGAGGATGTGAAAAAATAGGGGGTTCCGTATTGTAATGAGCTGAAATGGCAGAGGCATGGATTTTAATAGATGAGAAAGATAAGCCTTTGCCCAGCATCTCAGTTAGGTATTGTAAAATCTGAGGTATATTAGGGACAAGTGGTTCGAGCCCTTGTGCTTGGTTCCAAGCACAGAATCTGTTCCATTTTTCTGCATAACATTTCCTAGTGCTGGGCCTCCTGGCTTCTAAAATGACATCCATAACAGCTTTAGAGAGAGGTGCAGTCTGAGTGGCTACATTATCTGCCATGCTGCCAGGTTTAAGGTCCTGAGTTGACGGTGCAGAATCTGATTGTTTTGTTGTGTCAGAAGATGAGGAATTTTAGGTAGAGGCCAAGGTGGGCCTTGAGACAAACTCTTTAGGAATGGGTACCAGTGCTGGTGTGGCCAGTCTGGGGCAATTAGGATCATTTTTGGCCTTTCTTGTCTGACTTTTAGTAGCACCTTGGTAAGAAGAGGCATCGGAAGGAAGGCATAGACTGTCAGGCCTTTCCAGCTGAATGATAAAGCATCCACTTTCCATGCTTGTGAGTGATAAGTTCTTGTGCAAAATTTCTGTATTTGGTAATTGTGAGGTGAGGCAAAAAGATCCAAGTCTGGGCGTCCCCATTTCCTCATTATCATGCTGAACACTTGTGGATTTAGCTTCCATTCATGAGGATCCATGAGATTTCTGCTTAGTTCATCTGCCAGTGTATTTTTTTGTTCCTGGCAGGAATTGTGCCTGCAGATGTACTTGAAAGGTCAGTGCTGTGTTCCACAAAGTCATGGCTTGTCTGCATAGGGGGTAGGAATGTGTGCCCCCTTACTTATGTACCACATAACTGTGGTATTGTCAGTCTTTATTAATAGTTGTCCTGGATGTATTAGGTCCTTGAAAGCTGTCAGGGCATTCTGTACAGCTAGCATCTCTTTTTGATTGATGTGAAGATGCATTTGTTCCTTGGGCCACATGCCCTGAATACATTTTCCTGCCATATGTGCCCCCCCCCCCAGGCATAATCAGATGAATCCGTTGTTATTGCTTGCCTGGCTGTGGGTAAGGTGAAAGGCTGTCCCTTTGTTGTGGTGACAGGCATGGGACCACCATCGAAACTCCTGTTGTAGGCAGGGAATTAAAGTTATGATAGTCTCCAGGCTGTGACAATGCTGAGTCCAAACACTTTTTAGATACCATTGTAGTTTCCTCATATGCAGTTTTGCATATGGAATTAGTAGTATGCAGGATGCCATGAAGCCCAGGGCCTGTGGAATTTTTCTTGCAGGGAGCTGGGTTTTTGTTGCCATCATTTGAAAGTAATGAGTTAGTTGCCTTTGTCTGGCGTGAGATAAGCCATCTGGGCAGTTGTATTTAAGCTTGCACCCAGGAATATTATCTCTTGAGAGGGCACTAGTTTTGATTTATTTTCGTTTACTGTGTACCCTAGGCAAATTAGTAATATCTTTTTACAAACGGCAGATGCTTTAGAAGAATGTCTTTGCTCTCTGCTTGAATAAGGCAGTCCAAGTAGGGATATATTTGAATTCCTTTTTGTCTACAAAATGCAATTACTGGTGCCAGGCATTTTGTGAAGACCCTTGGCGCAGTAGATAAGCCAAAGGGCAGTGCAGAGAATTGGCAATGCATTGAGCCTGCTACAAATCTGAGATATCTTCTGCAAGATTGTCTGATTGGGACTTGCAGGTATGCCTCCTTGAGGTCCAAAGTAACTAGCCGAGCCTTCTTGCCCAGCATGGGCAGAAGTTGCTGTAGTGTTAACATTTTGAATTTTGGAACATCCAGGAAAGTATTTAGGATTGACAGGTCCAGTATTGGTCTCCAAGTTTTGTCTTTTCTGGGTACTAAAGAAAAGTCTAGAGTAAAATCCTTGTCCCTGTTCTTACTGTGAAACTTTTTGAATAGCTCCCATGTCCATAAGAGCAGCAATCTGTTTCTGTGCCTCTGCCCATTGGTTTTGTGGCAGGTCTGGCATACCTTTTGGTTTTGGAAGCGTGTGGAAGTGGAACTTGTAACCCTGAGAAACAGTATTCAGCACCCATTGGTCCTGGGTGATCATGTGCCAATTTTTTGAGAAAAGTGCTAGCTTTCCCCCTAGGGATGCTGTCAAAAGGTAAGTGCTTGGCATTTGTAGAGGGAAGTCATTGAGACTTTGTTTCCTATAAGGTTGTGATTTGTCCTCCCCACCTTTGGGGGCTGAAGCACCCCATTGTTTAGGTCTGTAGGAGCCTTGGGGCTGAGATCTGCCTCTTGGGCGTCTGTATCGGCCTCTTTGTAACCAGACACTGGAAAGGACCAATTTTTTGAAGGACAGTTTCTACTAAATCTAGGTGGTTGAACCTGCAAGAAATCTTTCACGGTCTGCACTGACTTTGCTTTATCCTCCATATTCTTTAACACCTCTTCTGCCTTAACACAAGTATCATGCTGTAATGAAGCATCCAATAATTTTACTTTAACATGGTCAGGTAAACTTTGTTCTTTCAACCAAGCATAACTGTGGCTCTACAAGAAGCCTTTAATGAATCAAAACCACATTGCAGAGTATGCTTTCCCACTTGTTCAACTGCATGCAATAAATCCTGCATTTCCTTACCGTCAGGACTTTCTATATTTGAAACCATTTTCTGTTTTAACAATGACATGAGGTACTGTTGATATTTAAGCATGTGAAACTGGCAGTTTAAAGCTCTTACAGCTAAAGTAACAGAAGTGTAAACTTTTTTCCCCCCCATCTGTCCAGAGCTCTGGAATCCCTATCCGAGGGGACAGGATTTTTAGCAGTGGAAGCCTCAACCCCTTTAAGACCCTGAGAAATTGTTTCTGGGTCTGCAGCGGGGTTTTTGTAAAGAAATTTATGAGCGTCAAGGACCCTGTAGTACCTGTCTGGCTTGACTGGTGTAGGGAGTAAAGAATCAGGAGCCAGACTGGATTCAGAAAAAACATCAACAACATAAAGTACAGGGGGGATAGCCAGGGGCCTGTGCTGATGCAATAAAAGCAAGTCTCGGAGCCTTTTCTTGGATTCTGAATAATCCTGGCTCTCCCAATGGAAATGCTCCCTCATGGTGTGCAGGGTTTCCCCAAAAGAATAATCCCCAGGCAGAGAGGCTGAAGGTATGGACTCTTCTGCATCACAGTCCTCATAGGGAGGGAGAGAACATCCCTGATCAGAAGAGGAATCAGAGGAAATGGAAATTTGGTCAGAGGAATCGTAGACCGTGTCTTGCCTAGGCCTTTTGTCAGGAGGGGGATGGGAATCCCTGATTAAAGTAATTAGGTCTTATGTCATTTTAAGCATATGTTTCTTTGGCATGGATGACTGTTCAGGAGAATGCTGTACTTGTTTCCTTGTCTTTAATGGTGTTTTTGACTTTGCCTTTGCTGCTGTAGTGGGCTTAATTGTAAGCTGTGAAGGTCTGAAAACACCCTCAGAAGCCGATGCCTGCTCAGCGGCTCTGGACCCATCTGAGGGAATAGTTTCCGTAGGCCCAACACCTTGAGTTTCCACAGGCCTCGGTATCTTCACTTGGCTGTCAGTTACGGCCTGTGGCTGAGGTAGCGGGCATCAGGGGTTGCGAAAGCGCCTCACTGAGAACCGGCGACTGGCCCAGAAGAGGCTTCGTTGTCGGTTTTGGACCTCTGATGCCTGTCCTTTTCTTTGTCTCTGCGTTTTTTTATAAATTCCGGTCATCGGTTGTTCCGACGGCATTATGTAATTAAACCTTCGGCCAAAATAATGTAAAGCAAAATCAAACCGACGTTTAATAGTGCGTTTATTGAATCTAGCACAAAACCGACAACTATGGCCTAGGCAAGGAATACAGTAAGAGTGAAAGTCCTTATGAGGTATTTGCTTCCCAGAAGAAATACAATTATTAACTTTTACTGACATCGGTCTGGAGCAAGAAAAAGTTTCCCCAATGGGGTACTTAGATTTACTGAAGACTTCGGTTCTGAAACTCAATTTTGAAAATCTCAGGAGTCGGCCGACAGGCACTTGCGAACTGCTTTTGCTTTGGGCACTGCTCGGCAAGAAAAAGACTGGAGAAAATGGCGTCGGTTGCAACTTTTATACCCATGGCGCACTGACGTCAGGGAAGAGGTGACAGCAACTGATGCCGGACCAAGACTTTGGAACTTGGGCCGACTGCGGATCGCCTGCCAGCAGGATAACCAGAGTGTAATGACTGCAACACAACACGAACATCTTCCAAAACCTGCAAAGAGGTTGGAGGAGGAACATACTGTGGAGTCCTCGGAGCAGGGCCCTCGGCTCCAAATGGGAGGGAGGGTTTCTGGGGTGTAGAAATGCCTCTGCCATCAACAGCTGGTCCACCAGTCTCACTACATCTAAGACGAACAGGTAGATAACCCTGATGGTGAAACTGGGCATTCAAGGAAAGGACTGTACTACTGTCCATAGTAGGGGTCCACCAACAGGGAACATCTGGTTCTGGGAAGAAAATTTCTCGGAGCGGAGGTCTAATTACCAATATGAAGTAAAGGGAGGAAAAAGACTGGTTCAGGAGCGACTATTGTTGGCACAGAGATGTGTCAGAACCGAGGCAGTTTTCATAATGGTTGTCTGTGCCGAAGTCGGTGCAGTTGTAGAGATCGGAGCAGACGATGTGGTTGGTGCCTTGGAAGCGATTATCGGTGCCGAAGAAATAGACGGCACCGATTAAATCATCTCTTTTGGAGCAGAGGATTTTGAACTCGAAACTGATGACTATGCGATAACTCTGGAACCTTAGGCCTTGGTTCAGATAATTTTGTCTCGTGAGGAGAAGCAGAAAGGGACTTGCTCCTCTTTTTAACATCTTTCTTCGGAGGGGGTGAAGCCTCTGTCTCAGAGATTGCCTACGCAAAGGGAGATTTTAATAAACCAGCAAGCATAAGTTTATTTCTGCATTCCACAATCGTGAGGGAGCTGAAAGTCTTACAAATATTATTTCTCCGATAAGTGAGAAACCCCTAAGCAGTACACACAAGATGCATGACTATCTACAGTTCGCATTTTTCGGTCCCATTTGTCACATCTTTTACATCTAGTAGTCACTCTCTTTTCTGACATATTTCCCACAACAGTATTTCCCACAACAGTATAATAATTAAACAGGAAATCACATAATCCAATAATAATAATAATCCACAAACAAGAAAAACACAAGCCTTTAAGAGTAAGAAGGAAAGTGAAAGAAAGTACAGTTGTCTACACTTACCATAAATGCAGATGTTAGTGTATTCACTGTTGCAGTCATAACCAATGGGTTATCTGGCTCCTGGTAGCCCTCGATCAGCCAGATTATCAAAAGGTAAGTAAATATGACGTCTACTGTAAAGGATGTCAGGACGTCCGATACAAAGGGAGGCAGCTGACGTGACTTCCTCAGTCTTCCTTGCCATAAAAGTCAGAAGCCACCAGAAAACAAGGCTTAAACAAAAGCAACTTTGGCAAACACCAAATTTACCCTGTACCTTAGGAAGAGAGAATATGAGAGGACCAAAAAGGGGGAAGGAGGGAAAGAAAACAGGACTGCAACAGTGAATACATTGGAACATCTACATTTATGGCAAGTGTACACAACTGTACTATGTTCATTGTGTTTCACTGTTGCAGTCCTAACCAATGGGTTGATTACCAAAGCACAGAGAAAAAGGAAGAGGAACCAACAGAATCAAGGACTGGAGATAATGTCCTGCAGAACAGCAGTGGCAAACCCTGCCCTGGCTCTAGAAAACAAAGGCAAATTATAATGCTTTGTGAAAGTGTGAACAGAAGACCATGTGGCAGCCTCCAAAATGTCTTTAGTAGGGACATCCCTTAAAAAGGCTGCAGAAGTGGAAGCTGCTCTTGTTGAATGTGTCCAAACCCTTGAGGAGGAACCTTGCCATGAAAGGAATAACAAAAAGTAATACAATGTGCAATCCATTTAGAAATGGTTTGCTTAGAAATATCTTTGCCCTGGGCTCCAGGGGAAAAACTGACCAATAACTGTGCTGATTTCCGAAGGTCTTTAGTCCTCTCCAGGTAAAACCTGAGCTGTCTGTGCACATCAAGAGAATGTAGGATTCTTTCACCTCTATTTCTAGGATTAGGAAAAAAAAGGTAGGAAGATGCATGGAAACCACCTTAGGCATAAAGGAGGGGTTGGTTCTCAGAGAGACCCTATCTGCATGGAAAATAAGAAAAGACTCCACAGCCAAAGCATGCAGCTCCGAAACCCTCCTTGCTGAAGTTATAGCCAAGAGGACGGCAGTCTTCCAAGAGAGAAACTTTAAATTTGCAGGGGCAGCTGGCTCAAAAAGAGGAAGAGTGAGTTTCTGTTGAATAATATTAAGATCCTAGGCTGCAGTAGATGCCCTTCTGGGAAGTTTTTAAGTGGCAAGTACCTCTGAGAAACAGTTTCATCAGGGGATGAGAGAAAATGGATTTCTCAAAATAACAATGAGCAGAAATAGCTGAAGCATGGATCTTGATAGAGAAAAAGAAAGACTACCCTGAATCAAATCAGCCAGGTATTCCAGGATCAGAGGAAGGGTGGGTTGAGAAGATTACCCTCTAGCCTGCATCCAGTGAGAGAATCTTTCCCATTTGCCAGTGTAGGACTTCCTAGTGCTAGGCCTCCTGGCCTCCCTCAGCACTTCAACCACCTGCTGGGAAAGGGAAGAAACGGGAAGGAGTCATACAATGAACCATGCTGCCAAATGGAGAGACTGACTATGAGGATGTAGAATGTCACCCCTTCCTGAACCTAAAGATCTGGCTTTAGAGGAAGATGCTAAGGAGGAAATTGGGAGACTGTGAAGCAGTGGAAACCAATGCTGTCTGGGCTAGTCTGGAGCTATGAGAACAGTCCTTGGTCGTTCGTCCCTGATCTGATGGAAGAGGAGGGAAGGTATAAACTGACTGCAGAGTCCAAGGGAAGGACAGAGCATCCACTTTCCAGGCTCTGCTGTGATGCTGCCTGGTGCAAAAAAAAAGAGGTAGAAGATGGTTGTCTGGGGAGGAGAAAAGATCCACCTGAGGAGTGCCCAAACATTGAATGATGCTGTAAAAGACTGCTCTGCTCAGCTGCCACTCGTGAGGATCCAGGATCTGTCTGCTCAACTTGTCTGCCAAAACATTGAGCCTTCCTGGAAGAAACTGAGCTAGGAGATGCATGTCCAGGGATGCTGCTACGGACAAGACATTCATGCTCTGCCTGCACAGGGGGTAAGAATGAGTCCCTCCCTGCTTGCTGATGTACCACATGACTGTGGTATTGTCTGTTCTGACTAGCAGGGTTCCTGGAGAAAGAAGATGCTTGAAGGCTAGTAAGGCCTGCTGAACTGCTATCAACCCCTTTAGATTTATGTGCAGGTGCATCTGCTGGGCATTCCTATGTCCCTGTATGCATCTGCCATCCAGGTGAGCTCCCCAGGTGTAATCCGATGAGTCTGTGGCAAGAACTTCAGTGGCAGGGGGTGGGCAAAAAGGCATGCCTTTGTTTTGTAGACAGACTGTCGCCCACCAGAGAAACTGTCTGCAGACATGGAAGCACAGGAATCGTCATACAGGTCCTGTGTGTGTTGACACCAAAGGTTCTTGAGGTACCATTGCAATTTCCTCATATACAGTCTTGCATATGGAATCATGAGAATGCAAGAGGCCATGTATCCCAGAGCTTGCAGGTATTTCCTTGCAGGGAGCTGGGACAGGCTTGCCAAGTCCTTGAAGTAAACTGAAAGAGTTGCCTGCTTCTCTTGGCTGAGATGTATCATCTGGGCGGCTGTGTTCAGACTCGCTCCCGGGAATGTCATCTCCTTGGATGGCACCATTTTTGATTTTTCCTCAGTGAGAGTGTAACCCAGAGAAGAGAGAAGTCTCTCTACAAACTCTAGATTCTTTAACAGCTGTTCCTGAGAATTGGCTTGAAATAGACAGTCGTCCAAGTACAGATAAATATGAATTTTCATCTGTCTGCAAAAAGCAATGACTAGAGCAAGGCACTTTGGCTTATCTACTGCTCCCAGAGTTTTCACAAAGGGCAGCGCAGAGATTTGATAATGTTGCCTGCCCACCCTGAAACGAAGGTATTGCCTGCAACTTCCCCGGATAGGAATGTGCAGATAAGCTTCTTTGAGCTCCAAAGTTACCAGCCAGGAATCCTTTTCTAACACTGGCAGCAATTGATGTAGAGTGAGCATTTTGAACTCTGGAATTGCCAAGAAAGAGTTCAGGACGGCAGGTGCCTTTTTTTTTTTTTTTTTTTTTGGAACTAGGAAAAAAAGTCTGGAATAGAAACCCTGGCCTACCCGCTGAGCAGGAATGGATTCTATTGCTCCCAGATGTAACAAGCAAAAAGAAGTTATGTACTCACCATAAAGTTCCATCTGAGTAGGTAACTTCATTTGTCAACAACCTGTGGGTATCGGATCCAAGCCGGCAGCTTTATCCAGCTAAGATCCAAGCTCCTCCCCCTTACCCATAACCCCCTGCCATCCCTCTCTGTCCTCAGATCGAGTTTGCTATAGTATCATAGAATACTACTAAACCAAGGATCAGCTAAACATCCTAATCTGATGTCATCTGGGAAGGAAGCACAAAAATCCTAAAAGGACGAACTACAGGTTAGGGGGGCGGAGTGGGGGTTGGTTGCTGACAAATGAAGTTACCTACTCAGATGGAACGTTATGGTGAGTACATAACTTCTTTATCTGAAGTAGTTAACTTCATTTGTTCATCAACCTGTGGGAGTCCCCAGCTACCAAAAACTTGGGAGGTCCTCATGGAAGAATATTCCGGAGCACTAAAGAGCCAAAGGACGCCCTCCCTCTGGAAATTATATCAAACTTGTAATGGGTAATAAAGGTATGGGATGAAGCCCAAGTGGCTGCTGAATAAATGTCATCCAAGGACACTCTGGACCAAAAGGCAACAGAAGTAGAAATAGATGGAGTAGAATGGGCGTGAACTCAGACAGGTTCAGGTCGGCCAGAACTCTTATATGCGAGAAGTATACATTGGGAAATCCATCTGGATAATGTAGCTTTTGACACAGGTTTACCCAAAAAGGGTTTAGCAAAGGATACCAGGAGTTGCTCAGATTTCCTATGTTCAGCAGTGAGCAAGTAGAACCTCAATTGTCTGTGCACGTCCAAAGAATGCAATTTGTATTCACCCTCATTATGATAATTTGGGAAAAAAAAAAACGGTAAATTAATAGGATTGATTAATGTTGGACTCAGAGGCAACTTTAGGCAAAAAGGAGGGATTGGGCCAGAGGGAAACTGTATTTTTGAAAGACCAGGTATGGAGGTTTGGCACAAAGGGCTTGAAGCTCCGAAACCCTTCTAGCCGAAGTGATAGCAATGAGAAAGGCCGTTTTCCAAGATAAATATTTTAGATCCACCAAAGCCGCAGGTTCAAATGGAGGGCCAGTAAGATCCTAGAGAACAAGGGTTAAATCCCACGGAGGGACCACATCCTTAACAGGAGGTCTCAAGAAAAGTACCTTTTAAGAAAGTCTTGCAGATCTTAGAAGACGCTAAAGGACCGAGATCACTTCCCACATGAAAGTGGGAAATCGCTGCTAATTGGACTTTGACCGTAGAGGAGCTGGCACCTTGGTCAAATAAATATGACAAAAAATCTAATACAGCTGGTACCGGGGCTGTAAAGGGGTCCAACTTTCTATGTTCCGCCCAGATCGAAAAGCGTTTCCATTTGCTCTTATAGACCTTTCTAGTAGATGGTTTATGAGCGGCTACTAAGATAGCCTTAACAGAAGAGGAGATACCGGGAGTCCTAGCTATTAATGGAACTGTATCAACCAAGCTGTCAGCTTGAGATTGTCCAGGTTTGGGGTTGTCAACCCTAGGGGGTGAGATATCAGATCCGGAGTGGGATCCAAAATCCATGGAGGATTCACTAGATGAGACCATAGGTAAGGGAACCACGTTTGACTAGGCCAGAATGGGGATATGAGGATCACTCTGCTCCCCAACTGACTAGCTTTCTGCAGGAATTTTACCATCAGAGGAAGAGGCGGATAAGCATAAAGTAGACCGGATGGCCAAACATGCACTAGAGCGTCTCTGGGGGATTCCCCTGGTGGGGGAAGTAGAGCAAAGTACTCACTGCACTTTACGTTTGAAGGCGACGTGAAGAGATCGCAGCAAGGTTGACCCCACTTGAGGAAGATTTGCTTCACTACTCTCGGGTTCAGAGACCACTCGTATGATGAGAGGATGGTTCGACTTAGCCTGTCTGCCAAAATGTTCGACCGACCCAGGATGTGCGTTGCTATGAGAAAGCGGTTGGTGGCGATCGCCCATTCCCAAACTCTCATGGCCTCTCGACAAAGCGGATAGGATATGGTTCCCCCCTGTTTGTTGATATACCAGACTACTGACATGTCGTCCGTTTGAATTGCAATTGTCCCCAAGGGAAGAGCCTGGAGTGCTTGCAACGCTAAAAGCACTGCCCTCATCTCTAGGACATTGATGTGCAACAAGGTCTCCGAGTCCACATGGTCCACATGCCTTGGACGGTTCTGCCCATGCAGTGCGCCCCCACCCGAGGCGAGAAGCGTCAGTGTTCACTGTGGCTTGGGGTGGGGACATTGAGAAAGGGCTCCCTTCCCGGAGATCCGAGGACTGGATCCACCAGAGTAGGGATTTCTTGCAAACCTTGCTGAGGGGGATAGGTGCACTTAGCGGATGTTGCAGGATGGACCATTGAACCTGCAAGGTCCACTGTAGGACCCTCATGTTTAGACGAGCTAGGGGTGACAGATTGATGGCCGCAGCCATGGAACATAGCGCCCTCAGGACCAATTCCGCTGGAGGAGCTGAGGATTGTAGGAGGGCCAACACGTGGAGTGTCAAAGTTCGAAGCCTGTCCGGAGTTAGGAAGACCCTCAACAGGTTTGAGTCTATCCTGGCCCCTATGAAATCCAAGATTTGAGTTGGTTGAAGGGAGGATTTCTTGAGATTGAGATTCCCAGATGAGAGGCCAAGTGAAGGAAGTAATTCCTGGCTGAACTTAGTAGATGCCTGTTGGGGGTGGTCAGGAGCCAGTCGTCCAGGTATGGAAAGAACTGTATTCCCTGAAGCCTCAGGTGGGCCGCTACAACTGCCATAACTTTGGTGAACACCCTGGGGGCTGTGGTGAGACCAAAGGGATGGACCCTGAACTGATAGCGGCTGGCACCCAGCTGGAAGCGGAGAAACCTTCTGGATCATCTGTCCATCAAAATGTGGTAGTATGCATCGTTGAGGTTTATAGAGCACATCCAGTTGTTCTCCTGCAGGAATGGGAGAATAGATTGAATGGTGACCATCCGGAAATTTTCTTTGGCAACCAACTGGTTTAGAGTGGACAAGTCTAGGACTGGTCTCAAGTCCCCCATCTTTTTTGGCACCAGAAAGAACCTGGAGTAGAAGCCTGATCCGGATTGATCTTGGGGGACTGGCTGGATTGCCCTTTTTTCTAGCAGATACTTTATTTCTGTGGCTGCTGCCTCCCTTTGATTGGGTGGGACATAAGGGAGGCTCCGGGGCCCGAGAGGGAGATTCAGATAGGGGATAGTGTAACCTCTGGATATGATTCGCAGCACCCAGCGATCCGTTGTAATGGACTCCCAAACTACTAGGTGCCTCGAGAAACGCCCCCTCGACTGCCTCCAGAGTGGAGCAGTCGGGTAACTCCTCAGGGCTGCTGCGCGGGTCAATCCGAAAAACGTTCTCTCGACCCGAAATTCTTCGGTCCCCCTCTGCCTCTGGGCCGGCGTCCACCGTGTCCTCCTCTGCCTCTGAAGGACGAGGGGTCCGGAGCAAAACGGGACTGTTGAGATTTCCGGAACCACATCTTTTTTTGTCCCCTTTGGTTCCTAGAGAAGGACCTCTGGGGAGCAGAGAAGCGGATCCAGACGGCAGACAAAGTCTTCCCATCTTTCTCGCTCTGGACCAGCGTGTCACGGACGGTCTTTCCAAATAGCGAAGAGCTGTCAAAAGGGGCATTTGCGAAGGACGCCTTGAAGGGTTCCACAAAGTTGCAGAGACTGTGCTAAGCATGCCACCGTAAGACAATGCCCGCTCCGCTAGCTCTAGCAGCTCCTTCCGTAGCATGGGAAAGCCGCATAGAAGTGTTCGAAATGGACTTGAGAGTGGCCATTCGAGCTGAGAAGGTTTTCTTATCCTCGGCCGACATGGACTCTTGGGGGCGACCCGGCGTATTCCTTGATGAGATCCCGCTGGAGTCATATCATGTGCCATATAGTTCAGCGACCTTATGGAGAAGGTAGCTGAAGCGAACATCCGCTTCCCTAGGTGGTCCGTCGTCCGAGACTCCTTGTCAGGAGGGTGGACCGAGAAACTCTCCTGGGCTAGTTCCTTCTTGGTGGTAGCCACCACCATGGCATTTACCAGAGCACCCCTGCTCCAAACCGTCTATCTGTGGGTGGACTGAGGATTTTGTCTGGTCTCTCTGGTATGGGCTCCACAGTGTCCGGTTCCTTCCATGCCCTGGTGGTGATCAGATCTCCCAGGGGATCGGCGGGAGGGAACACCCAAGAGGTAGATGGGCCTGCGTCAAACGCCTCTAGAAACACAGACTCATCGGAGGAAGGTTTTTGGGCTGACCATCCCCCTCTAATACGAAGCATTTCCATAATCTGCTAAAATACTCAACATTATTACAAATAAATTATTTACATACATATATACAGTTTTTACACCTATTTTTATATATGTACACAATTAAAAAGCTTAGTTACTAATAAGGTCAGATGACTTTATTTTAGCATATTTATTATATTTGCACACATATATATCAATTTATTTATTTATAAGTACATTTTAACATTTAAAATTATTTATATACTTCCTGCATTTATATTTATACTTATATTTATTTATATATTTATACTCATTTTATATTTATTTTATATACATATTAAATGCATTAAATGCATTACAATACAACATTTGTAAATTAATATGCACTATACACCCTTTAGTACTTTTTACTGTTCTTTCCTAATACAACTAGGTTTCTTTAGACAACAGTTGTAACTGTGAGATATACACACATTTTTCAATGAAACATCACTACATAGGTTTGTGTTATATACCAGTATGGGTTATGTACTTTATGTGTATTCATGGATCGTTTTTACTCATGCAATATGTTTTTAAAAGTATATACCAGAATTAATTGCCAATTAATGGTTAATTGAATTTGTTAACCGTTCAAGTACTTGTTTGCATATTTAAGGACTGTATTTTACGACACTTTAGATTCTGATGAAGTCCATAAGGTACGGACGAAAGCGCGCTCAATCTCTGGTTTATTTGTAACATTACAAGGAAGTTTTTATTTGGTGCTGTTTGGAGCTGTTATTTATTTATTAATAAATTACGTGATCTACTATCGAGTGGTGGAACGTTTGTGACTGTTGGAGGAGAACCCTTCATTTGTACAGTACAGTGGATTTTCTTCTTTTTTTTTGTGAACTTTGTGTTCGGAGGTGCTTTGGAGGTTTGGTTACTAGTATTCCGCTAGTCTGCACGAGGGATCCCCAACATGGAAGGTGAACAGAGTCTACTCAGTCAACTGGTCCAGCTTATACGGACCCATTCACAGGAAACAACAGGGTCGGTTGTTTCATTGGACTTAAACAGGTCTATTCCTTGTGGTCAACGGAGTCCAAATGGGGAGGAGAGACCGGAGGAGGTGACGCATGGAGGTACTGGTGTGACGACTAATTCCCACGCCTCAGCTAACAGTGAGCGGAACGTTAATCCAACTCGAGAGAGAGCGTTTAACAACAACAACAAAACTTTTTCAAGTAAAGGACAGCAAGCCTTGGAGGGCTACAATGATATACTTTTTTCTGAATGGTTGGACAAATCTTTTTCATCGGTAACTGGGGACAATAAAACATCGAGCGGGAACAACCGGTACAAGGACAAATGTAAGCTTTTACAAATGGAGCTTAACAGGTACCGTAACATCAGTTTGGACAATTGGTACTTAACACAATGTGTGGAGCGGAAAATAGTCCCGAAGGGGCTTAGACTAACAAAATATCCAAATAATGTGCGCAGTGATGAGGAATTGTTTAACATTATTACGGAACTGTTAAATTACTGTGGTTTAGCTATTTTAAAAGCTATGATAAATAGCAATGAAAAAATTTTGAATGAAAGCAAGATTTGTATTGACAAGTTATATCAAGATATCAGTAATGATTTATTATTTACAGTGAAAGAATACAAGAACTTGTACTGTGGTGTATTGCAGGAAGTAGATTTTAATGTTTCTAAAAATTATAAAAGGAAGGTGGGGAAAATTGAGCGGGATTTAAAGGAATATAGAGAAGGTAGAGCATATGTAAATCCTGAAAACAGGACTAATAATAGGCAATCCCCTGGTGACCCAAAAGGATGGGGTTTTAGGGAAGATTCCTTTGTTAGACATGGAACAAGCACAAACTATAATGAATCTTTTCACAGTAATGGCAATAGGAGTTTTGTGGAGGATGAGGTATACAGTGAAAATGACCAACAAGACCCTTTAGGACAAGATCAGGGCCCTCAGAGGTCCGAGAGAATCAAAAACCAAAATCGGCCCTATTCATATGCGGAGGCAACGGGGAATTTTTATCAGAGGAGACAACAAGGGGGGACAAGATACAGATAAAACATGTACACAGTAACAAAGAAGTTACCCACAATTTGTTAGAATGTATGACTGAGGACTTGAGTACTTCAAATGATGATATAGGTACTCAGGAGTTTATGGTATTAGATTGTGCCAATGTAGAGGAGCAGATGGATTTGGCCCCATGTAATATACATTCTAAGGGTAATTTTCACATTTACAACTATACAGAGCTTGAAATAACCCCTGCCTTTTTTGGATTAAAAAGGGGTTTTCTTTTGTGCCTATGAAAAAGCCCAAGATTGAGGAAGTCTTGTTAGATATCAAACTGTTTACAAGAAAGTTAAATCTGGGACTTATGTTTCAGGATACGAATATCAACACCAATCACAAACTAAAGAGGACAAGTACTTTTAATCCCCCCTTCAGTATGATATTTTGAATTTTGAAACAACCATTTTAAATATGGTGAGACAAGGGTTTGGTCCCCAAAGGGGGTTACATGATGATAGTAACCTAACAATGGAAGAAATGGATGTTCTCAAAAAACTTCAAGGTAATGAGAAGATAAGAATTATGAAACCTGATAAGGGGGGAGGGGTAGTCCTCATGGATCACTGGGACTACACAAAGAAAATGTTAGAAATTTTGAACAATGAAGAAAGGTACAATATAGTATCTAGAAATGAGGTGAATATATGTTATAGGAAAATAGACTTTATTCTCGAAGATAATTTGTTGCAAGGGTTACTGGACCTGGATATGTATAATTATTTGAAAGTCCCAAAACCAATTGTTCCGGAAATATTTGGGATCCCAAAGATACATAAACAGGTAGAAAATCCCCCTTTGAGACCTATAGTTACGTCCCAGGGTTCAAAGACCCAACCGTTAGCGATACTTGTGGACACTAAGTTGAAATTATTCAACAAGGAATACCCCCATATTTTAATAGATTCTTGGGACTTTCTAGGTAAATTTAATGGAATTCCATATCATGACAACTATTTATTCATAACCATCGACGTTAAAGACTTTTTTTCGGTCATACCTCATGATACAGGCCTTACATGGTTTGAACAAATGTTAGTAGAATTTAGGTTTTTGGATAGTAATGACTTCAGATTAATCCTAGAAAGTATGGAATTAATATTAAAAAACAATTTTATTTTCAAGGTGACATCTATCACCAAAAGGATGGTGTGGCAATGGGTTCGGCATGTGCACCCATCTATGGCAATATTATAATGTTGTTCTGGGAATTGAATTTTGTGTTTAGGTCAACACATAAAAAGCATTATTAATTATTTCCGGTTCCTGGACGACATTTTTATTGTATGGGATGGCACGGCCGAACAGATAGATGAATTTATCCAATATATTAATAATACCACGTCATTTCTCAAGTTCACCTTTGAACTTGCATCTGATTCAAGTAAATTATTTAGATGTCACCATTATTAAGAACAAAAATGATAGAAAATACAAATCCAGAATTCATAGGAAAAGTTGTTTTTCTAATTCATATGTTCACTTTGAGAGTGACCACCCATTGTTTTTGAAGAGAAACGTGGTGAAGGGGCAAATAAGGGCCTCGAGGATGACAAGTGATAGGGGTGAATTTATGGAAGAAATGGAGGTAATTCAAAATTTATTTAGTGAAAGAGGTTATCCTAACAATTTAATCAAAAAAGTTAAGAAGGAGGTCACGAAACAACGGAACACGAAATATAGCCCACTTTTAGAAAATACCCATATGAGTACTAATAGAAGGGAGTCTGGTATGAAACATATGGTGGACATCCCTAGAAATACTATACCCAGATTGACATTAACCTACTATTATGGTCTAGGGTGGTTAAAAAAGGGCATTAATGAAGTATGGAATATTTTTTCAAGAATGACCAACAAACCATCATTATTCCAACAACCATTAAAATTCTGTTATAGGAAGAATATTAATCTTAAGAAAATGTTTGAGACCAAGAAGAGTATACATAAGGAACAGGGAGCATTAAGTGTGGAAGGTGTGCACAATGTTCCTTTTTAACATGTAGTAAAGAACTATGGCTGAAGAGTATAGGTTATAAATTTAGGAGTAATAAATATTACAGCTGTTACACCAAGGGGGTAGTATACCTGGCATACTGCATGGTATGCTGGGCATACTACGTGGGGAAAACTGAAAGACAGTTAAGATCAAGAATATATGAACACATGAGGGACATAACGAAGAAGAACGAAAAAAACGCCCTATACAGACATGTCATCAAATGTAAAAATGCCAACATTAAGTTTTGGGTATTGGAAGAAGTTAAGGTTTGTGACAGGGGGGGAGATTGGGAAACCTTTTTGGAATACAGGGAACTTATTTGGCAGATGAGATTGGATGCATGCTGCCATAAGGGCCTGAATGACCACTTATCCATAAAACCAGTACTCAAACTTCTAGCTAGTAACCCCAAACAGAATTCACAAACAAACAAATAAATAAATAAAAGATACAAAAGGGAGGATAACAGAGAACAATAACTATACATAAAATATAGCAACGGAATCAGTCCAATTTATTCAGAATTTATATTCATCTGCTAAAGTACTCAACATTATTACAAATAAATTATTTACATACATATATACATTTTTTACACCTATTTTTACATATGTACACAATTAAAATGCTTAGTTACTAACACGGTCAGATGACTTTATTTTAGCATATTTATTATATTTGCACACATATATATCAATTTATTTATTTATAAGTACATTTTAACATTTAAAATTATTTATATTATACTTCCTGCATTTATATTTATACTTATATTTATTTATATATTTATACTCATTTTATATTTATTTTATATACATATTAAATGCATTACAATACAACATTTTTAAATTAATATGCACTATACACCCTTTAGTACTTTTTACTGTTCTTTCCTAATACAACTAGGTTTCTTTAGACAACAGTCGTAACCGAGATATACACACATTTTTCAATGAAACATCACTACATAGGTTTGTGTTATATACCAGTATGGGTTATGTACTTTATGTGTATTCATGTATCGTTTTTACTCATGCAATATGCTTTTAAAAGTATATACCAGAATTAATTGCCAATTAATGGTTAATTGAATTTGTTAACCGTTCAAGTACTTGTTTGCATATTTAAGGACTGTATTTTACGACACATTAGATTCTGATGAAGTCCATAAGGTACGGACGAAAGCGCGCTCAATCTCTGGTTTGTTTGTACCATTACAAGGAAGTTTTTATTTGGTGCTGTTTGGTGCTGTTTGGAGCCGTTATTTATTTATTAATAAATTACGTGATCTATCGAGTGGTGGAACGTTTGTGACGGTTGGAGGAGAACCCTTCATTTGTACAGTACAGCGGATTTTCTTCTTTTTTTTGTGGCATTTCCATAATGTCTCCAAAGGAGACGTCCTCGGGGGGGGGGGGGTGACCTTGGGGAACCTTCAGTCTGTGTCCTCTGTCAGGGACTCGGGTGAGTCCAAGTGCCTCCTCTTGCACTTACGTTTGTGAGGAACCTCCTCGGGGGGGCTGTCCGAAGATGCCTCACCAACCACATCCTGTTCCTCTAAGGGAACCATCTGGGACGTAGGCGCAGGCTGCCCCTGGGGCCGGGTGATGGAAGGTAGGCCCGCCTGAGATGGAGTGGTGGGAGGAACTGTAGCAGGAGCCTTGGGTCTCAAATCCCTCAACAAGACCCTCTCCACAACATCGAATGTCGAAGGAGAACTGCTCTCCCTAGAACCAGAGAGCAGCACCTTCGGATCAGAGGCGTGGACAGGAGCCGGCACCGATGCAATCGGATCCAAAGGGCCAGTATGCTCCGACCGAGACGGAGCCGAAGACACACTGACACCTCCGGATCCGAAGCTCAGCTCACGGCTCAGAGAGCTCTGATCCGAAAAGGGACCCGACAAAAGTGCGGTCGAAGCCGAAGTAGGGTGTACTATCGGCGCCGAGCCTCCCCCGGCTCCGATGCTATCTGGATCAGACTGCTCCGAACCCCCATAGTGGGTCAGAAAAGGAGCAATCGGGGCGAAAAATGGGGTCGAGCTCCCCAGAAAGTACAGTTGTGTACACCTACCATAAATGTAGATGTTAGAGTGTCTTCACTGTTGCAGTCATAACTGTAGGGTGTTCCTGACGGCAGGCAGCCCGAGGTCAGCCAGAATTCCAAAGTCTGGGTCCGGCGTCGGCTGTACCAGCAAGTACCCTGACGTCAGAACGCAGAGGTATAAAGCCATCAGCCGACGCTATCTTCTCCAGCCTTTCTTGACCCAGATGTCAGAAGCCCCCAGTAAACCAAAAGGTGTCTAAAAAGGAAACACAAATACACCACAAAATAAGTGGAAGAGGAAACAAACAATAATAAGAGGGGATAGGTGGGAGGGAAACACCAACTGCAACAGTGAAGACACTCAAACATCTACATTTATGGTAGGTGTACACAACTGTACGATGTTCTTCGTGTTTCACTGTTGCAGTCATAACTGTAGGGTGGAATCCCAAAGCAGTGAAAGAGGGAGGAGGCTATGCAGAAGTAGGGGCAGCAAGACGACCCTGCAAAACAGCAGAGGCAAAGCCTGCCCTAGACTTAGAATACAGAGGGAGATTATAGTGCTTGGAAAAAGTATGCACTGAACTCCAAGTGGCAGCTTCCAAAATATCTTTGGTAGGAACTCCTCTGAGAAAAGCTGCTGAAGTGGCAGCTGCTCTAGTAGAATGACTTCTAACAGTACCTGGAATCTGTTTCCCATAGTGAGAGCAACAAAACCTAATTCCATGAGCAATCCATTTGGAAATAGTTTGTTTAGAAATAGCCTTACCTAGAGAACTGGAGGCATAAGAGATAAGCAATTGATCAGTTTTCCTGAAATCTTTAGTTTTGTCCAGGTAAAATCGTAGCTGTCTGTGTACGTCCAATGAATGTAAAATCCTTTCCCCTTTATTTTGAGGATTATGAAAGAAGGTAGGAAGGTGAATAGTCTGATTTAGAGCCACTTTCGAAATCACCTTAGGCATAAATGTAGGATTGGTCCTCAAGGAAACTCTGTCTTGGTGGAAAATAATATATGGTTCCACAGCCATGAGAGCTTGCAACTCTGAAACCCTTCTGGCAGAAGTCAATGCTAACAAAATAGCTGTCTTCCAGGATAAGAACTTGATATCTGAAGCCGCAGCAGGCTCAAAAGGAGTAAGTTTCTCCAAGACATAATTAAGATCCCAAGCAGAAACAGGAGGAGTTCTGGGAGGTCTTAAATTCTTAGCCCCTCTCAAAAATTGTCTCACCAATTGGTGAGAAAAGATGGGAGGATCAGTGTTGAAATGAGCTGAGATAGCAGAAGCATGAATTTTGATGGATGAAAAAGAGAGGCCTTTAAGCAAAAGGTCTGAGAGGTAAAGTAAAATAGAGGAAATAGGCAAAATAGGGTTAAAACCTCGGTCCTGCATCCAAATACAAAATCTTTTCCATTTAGAAGCATAAGATTTCCTAGTGCTAGGTCGTCTAGCTTCTAAAAGAACATCCAAAACTTGTTTAGGAAGAGCAGAAGGAATCAAAGGCCCTTGAAGAGCCAAGCTGCCAGACATAAGGTCTTGAGTTGAGGGTGTAGCATCTGACCCTGATGCTGGGACAGAAGAGAAGGGTTCAGAGGTAGAATCCAAGGAGGTTCCAAGAAGAGGTGTTTTAAGGTTGGATACCAAAACTGCCGAGGCCAATTTGGAGCCATCAGAATGATTATCTTGGGCTTGTCCCGTTTTATTTTCAGTAATACCCGAGGAAGAAGAGGAAGAGGAGGGAAGGCATATCCCGAAAGGTTCCTCCAGCTGAATGACAGGGCATCCACTTTCCAAGCTGTTTTGTGGAAGGACCTGGTGCAAAAGAGAGGCAGCTGATGATTGAGATAGATCTGTTTGCATCCCATCAGAGGACAACCCCAAACTGCAGTAATCTTGCTGAATAGGCTGGGGTCCAGCATCCATTCGTGAGGATCCAAAAGGTTTCTGCTTAGGCTGTCTGCTAAGAGTTTCTGTTTTCCTGGAATGAATTGAGCTTGAAGATTCAGATTTAAAGCAGTGTCCCATAAATTCACGGCTAGTCTGCAGAGGGGGTAAGAATGAGAGCCCCCTTGCTTGTTTATGTACCACGTACATGACTGTGGTATTGTCTGTACGAATCAGAAGAGGCCCCGGATTTAGATGTTTTTGGAAGGCTAGAAGAGCATTTTGAACTGCCAACATTTCCTTCAAGTTGATGTGCCAGGCTAGATGCTTCTTTGCCCAAGAACCCTGCTGGCAAAGATTTTGAAAATGAGCTCCCCAAGCATAATCCGAAGCATCCGTGGTTATGGTCTGAGAAGGTTGAGGCAGACTGAAGGGATTCCCTTCGTTTAAAGCACAAGCCCTGGACCACCAAAGGAACTCCTCCTGGAGGCAGGGAATCAGTGGAATCATTGTGTCCAGACTGTGGTAATGCTGTGACCATACACTCTTTAGGTACCATTGAAGTTCTCATGTGAAGCTTTGCATTTGGAATCAACAGGATGCAAGAAGCCATGTAGCCCAATGCCTGCAGGAATTTCCTTGCAGTGAGCAGAGTTAAAGTAGCCAAGGTTTTGAAAATTGAGGCCAGCTGTAATTGTTTTTCTTGAGTGAGGAAGGCCCTTTGCAAGTTTGTGTCTAGAAAAGCTCCCAAAAAGATCATTTGCTGAGAGGGGATCAAATGTGACTGTGTTCACTGAAAATCCCAGTATAAGAAGACGTTGAACAAAATGCAGATGCTGAAGTAAAAGGTCTTTGCTGTCCGCTTGAATCAGGCAGTCGTCCAGGTAGGGGTAAATTTGAATCCCTTGGAGTCTGCAATAAGCTACTACTGGAGCCAGACACTTGGTAAAGATTCTGGGCGCAGTAAAGATTCTGGGCGCAGTAGATAAACCAAAGGGCAGTACAGAGAATTGAAAGTGCCTCGATCCTGCCTTGAACCTGAGGTATTTCCTGCGTTCCTGCCTGATGGGAATGTGTAGGTAGGCTTCTTTCAAGTCCAATGTCACCATCCAGGCATCCTGGGAGAGCATTGGAAGAAGTTGTTGTAAAGTAAGCATCTTGAATTTTGGAATTTCCAGGAAGGTGTTTAATACCGAAAGGTCCAGAATCGGTCTCCATGAATTTTGTTTTCTTGGAACTAGAAATAGTCTTGAGTAAAAACCTTTTCCCATCTCTGAAAGTGGAACAGGCTCTATGGCTCTCATGGCCAATAAGGCGTCCACTTGATTTAAGGCCTCTGACCACTGATGTTTTGGCAGATCTGGCCAACCGATAGACCTTGGCAGAGTATGAAAGTGGAATTTGTAACCTTTTAAAATCACGTCTAAAACCCATTTGTCCTGGGTAATCTGAGTCCAATTTTGGTAGAAAAGAGAAAGTTTTCCCCCGAGAGGGGCTTCCAGGCAAAGAGTACCTGTAGCCCAGCAGAGGGGAGTCATTGGGTCTGCTTCCTTTGTGATTGAGATCTGTCTTCACCCCTTCTAGGTGATGAAGCAGTCCATTGTCTGGACCTTAAGAAGCCTGTGCCTGAGCTCGACCTCTGGGGCGTCTATATCTTCCCCTTTGAGGCCTGTCAGACGTGGGAAAGGACCAATTTTTGGAGGGCCAATTCCTAGAAAATCTAGGAGGCTGAAAGTACAGTTGTGTATACCTACCATAAATGTAGATGTTAGAGTGTCTTCACTGTTGCAGTCATAACTGTAGGGTACTCCTGCCGGCAGGCAGCCCGAGGTCGGCCAGAATATCAAAGTCTGGGTCCAGCGTCGGCTGTTTCAGCTAGAACTCTGACGTCAGAGCGTATGGGTATAAGGCTGACAGCCGACGCCATCTTCTCCAGCCTTTCTTGCCCCTGATGTCAGAAGCCCCCATAAAACCAAAAGGTGTCCCAAAGGAAACACAAATACACCAGAAAGGAAGTGGAAAGGAAAAACACAGTAAGCAAATAGAAACAAGAGGGGTCTGGAGGGAGGGAAACACCGACTGCAACAGTGAAGACACCCTAACATCTACATTTATGGTAGGTATACACAACTGTACTATGTTCTTCGTGTTTCACTGTTGCAGTCATAACTGTAGGGTAGAATCCCAAAACTGAGAATACGGGAGGAGGTTATGAAAAAAAAGGAGCAGCTAGAAGACCCTGCAAAACAGCAGAGGCAAAGCCTGCCCTAGACTTAGAGTACAAAAGGAGGTTATAGTGCTTGGAAAAAGTATGCACCGAGCTCCAAGTGGCAGCCTCCAGAATGTCCTTGGTAGGAACTCCTCTGAGAAAGGCTGCTGAAGTGGCAGCTGCCCTAGTAGAATGAGTCCTGACGGAACCTGGAATTTGTTTCCCATGAAGAGAGTAACAATATCTTATACCATGAGCAATCCATTTGGAAATAGTTTGCTTAGAAATGGCTTTACCAAGAGAACTGGAAGCAAAAGAAATAAGCAATTGATCTGATTTTCTGAAACTTTTAGTTTTGCCCAA
This sequence comes from Protopterus annectens, assembly GCF_019279795.1. Classification (NCBI taxonomy): domain Eukaryota; kingdom Metazoa; phylum Chordata; order Ceratodontiformes; family Protopteridae; genus Protopterus; species Protopterus annectens. The sequence goes on along the minus strand of NC_056751.1, from coordinate 167,895,917 downwards.
GTAAAAACGTAGCTGCCTGTGTACGTCCAATGAATGTAAGATCCTTTCCCCCTTATTTTGGGGTTTAGCAAAAAAGGTAGGAAGGTGAATAGTCTGATTTAGAGCCACTCTAGAGACTACCTTAGGCATAAATGTAGGATTGGTCCTCAAGGAAACTCTGTCCTGATGGAAGATGAGGTATGGTTCCACGGCCATGAGGGCTTGAAGCTCAGAAACCTTTCTGGCAGAAGTCAAGGCCAACAGGATAGCTGTCTTCCAAGATAAGAACTTAATGTCCGCAGAGGCAGCAGGCTCGGAGGCAAAGTAAGCTTTTCCAAAACATAATTGAGATCCCAAGGAGAGACAGGAGGAGTTCTAGGGGGTTTTAAATTCCTAGTTCCTCTCAGAAATTGTCTGACCAACTGGTGGGAAAAAATGGGAGGATCACAATTGAAATGAGCCGAAATAGCAGAAGCATGAATTTTAATGGAAGAAAATGAAAGACCTTTAATCAAAAGGTCTGAGAGATAAAGTAAGATAGATGAGATATCTGGTATTAAAGGATCAGAGCCACGAGCCTGCATCCAAATGCAAAATCTTTTCCATTTAGAAGCATAAGATTTCCTAGTACTAGGACGCCTAGCTTCCAAAAGAACATCCAGAACTTGTTTAGGAAGAGAAGAAGGGATCAATTGCCTTTGATGAGCCAAGCTGCCAGACAGAGTCTTGATTTGAGAGTGAAATACCTGACCCTGATGCTGGGACAGTAGAGAATGGGTCAGAGGAAGATTCCAAGGAGGTACCAAGGAAAGATGCAGTAGAGTAGGATACCAAAACTGACCAGGCCAATTCGGAGCTATCAAAATGATTAGTCTGGGTTTGTCCAGCTTTATCTTTAGCAATACCCGAGGCAGAAGAGGAAGAGGAGGGAAGGCATATCCCAAAAGATTCCTCCAACTGAATGACAGGGCGTCCACTTTCCAAGCTGTCTTGTGGAAGGACCTGGTGCAAAAGAGAGGCAACTGATGGTTGAGATGAGATGCAAATGGATCTAAGGACAGCCCCAAACTGCAGTTATCTTGCTGAATAAGTTGGGGTCCAACATCCATTCGTGAGGATTCAAAATGTTTCTGCTTAGGCTGTCTGCTAAGAGATTTTGTTTTCTTGGACTGAACTGTGCCTGAAGATCCAGATTCAACTTTAGGGCTGTATCCCATAAGGTCATGGCAAGTCTGCAAAGGGGGTAAGAGTGAGAGCCCCCTTGCTTGTTTATGTACCACATGATTGTGGTGTTGTATGTTCGGATTAGTAGAGGTCCTGGCTTCAAAAGGGTCTTGAAGGCTAGAAGAGCATTTTGGACTGCTAACATTTCTTTCAAGTTGATGTGCCATAGAAGGTGTTTGTTTGTCCAAGAACCCTGTTGGCATTTGTCTAGAAAATGAGCTCCCCATGCATAATCCGAGGCATCCGTGGTTATGGTCTGAGTAGGTTGAGGCAGACGAAAGGGCTTGCCTTCGTTCAAAACACACGCCCTGGACCACCAAAGGAATTCCTTCTGGAGGCAGGGAATCAGTGGTATCATTGTATCCAGACTGTGTCAATGTTGAGACCATACACTCTTTAGGTACCATTGAAGTTTCCTCATGTGAAGCCTCGCATTTAGAATCAACAGGATGCAAGAGGCCATGTAGCCCAGAGCCTGCAGGAATTTCCTTGCAGTGAGCTGAGTTAATGCTGTAACTGTTTTTCTGGAGTGAGGAAGGCTTTCTGTAAACTTGTGTCCAAAAGAGCTCCCAAGAAGATCATTTGTTGAGACGGAATCAAATGTGACTTTATGTTCACTGAGAATCCCAGCAGTAGGAGAAGACGTTTAACAAAATGCAGATGTTGAAGAACTTTGCTGTCTGCCTGAATTAGATAGTCGTCCAGATAGGGGTAAATCTGAATCCCCTGAAGCCTGCAATAAGCTACTACTGGAGCCAGGCATTTGGTAAAAACTCTGGGTGCAGTAGATAAGCCAAATGGCAGTACAGAGAATTGGAAGTGTCTCGAGCCTGCCTTGAATCTGAGGTACTTTCTGCAATGTTGCCTTATGGGGACGTGTAAGTAAGCCTCTTTTAAGTCCAATGTTACCATCCAAGAATCTTGTGCGAGCATTGGAAGAAGTTGTTGAAGTGTAAGCATCTTGAATTTTGGAATTTCCAAAAAGGTGTTTAATATAGAGAGGTCCAGAATAGGTCTCCAGGAGTTTTGCTTTCTTGGGACCAGAAAAAGTCCTGAATAAAAACCTTTCCCCACCTCTAGAGGTGGAACAGGTTCTATGGCCCTTAAGGCTAATAAGGCGTCCACTTGATTTAAGGCCTCTGTCCATTGATGTTTTGGCAGATCTGGCCAGCCTGAAGGCCTTGGCAGTGTGAGAAAGTGGAATCTGTAACCTTTCAAAATCACGTCTAACACCCATTTGTCCTGGGTAATGTGAGTCCAATTCTGGTAAAAAAGAGAAAGTTTTCCTCCGAGAGGGGCATCCAGGGAAGGAGGACCTGAAGCCCAACAGAGGGAGTCATTGAGTCTGTTTTCTTTGGGTTTGAGATCTGTCTTCTCCCCTTTTAGGTGAAGCAGTCCACTGTCTAGGTCTGTAGGAGGCCTGAGCCTGCGCCCTACCTCTGGAGCGTCTATATCTTCCTCTTTGAGGCCTGTCAGAGGTGGGAAAAGACCAATTTTTGGAGGGCCAATTCCTAGAGAATCTAGGAGGCTGAACTTGCTAGAAATCTTTTACAGTCTGCATAGACTTGGCTTTTTCTTCCATCTTTTTAATAACCTCCTCAGCCTTAGACCCAAAAAGGACATCATGCTGAACAGGGGCATCTAGCAATTTTGCCTTAACTTGTTCAGGTAGATTCTGCTCACGAAGCCAGGCATGTCTCCTGATAACAGTACCAGAGGCAGCCGCCCTGCAAGAAGCCTCTAAGGCATCAAACCCACAGTGTAAACTATGTTTGCTGACTTGTTCAGTAGCATGCAACACATCCTGTAATTCCTTGTCCTCAGCACATGCAGGAAAGGCAGAAATCCTGTGTTTTAAAACAGATAAAAGAAACTGCTGGTACTTAAACATATGAAACTGGCAGTTTAAAGCTCCAATAGAAAGGGTGGCTGAAGTATAAACCTTTTTGCCCCACCTGTCCAAGGCACGAGAATCCTTCTCAGAGGGGCTAGGATTCTTAAAGGAGGCAGCCTTAGCAGCCTTGGAACCTTGCGAAATAGTTTCAGGATCAGCAGAAGGGTTCTTGAATAAGAATTGATGAGAATCAGGGACCCTGTAAAATCTATCAGGCTTAGAAGGAGCAGGCGGCATGGAATCAGGATTCAAGTTAGCTTCAGAAAAGGCATCATCCACAATATCAAGTACAAGAGGAATAGCTAAAGGCCTGTGCTGAGGGAGAAGGAATTCCCCGAGTCTCTTTTTGGAAGCAGAATAATCCTGACCTTCCCAATGAAAATGCTCCCTCATCTCATGCAAGGTTTCCCCAAAAGAGAAATCTTCAGGGAGGAAGGCAGAGGGAACAGAAGCCTCTGCATCCGAATCCTCATAAGGAGGGAAGGAGTAATCCTGATCAGAGGAAGAAACAGAAGATACAGAAGCCTGATCAGAGGAGTCATAAGGGATATCCTGTCTAGGCCTTTTCTCAGGAGGAGGGCAAGAGCCTCTTATAGTCAATAAATCCTCAGCCATCCGGAGTAAATGTTTCTGAGTCTTAGGGGCTGAATCCAAAGAAGCTTGAGCAGAATGTCTGGGTTTAACAGGAGTCTTTGACTTAGCTTAAGGCCTGAAGAGCCCCTCAGAAGCCGGTACCTGCATAGCGGTTCCAGACCCATCCGAAGGTCCTGCAGCAGACAAATTACTAGGCCTAGTTGGCTCACCATGTGAGTCCGTGTCGGCCATCGGTTCTGAAGTGGCGGACGACAGGGGCTGCAAAAGCGCCTCACTGACGACCGCCGAACCCGAAGCTGGCTCCGGCTGCAACGTATCCTGTTTGGACCTCGGAGGCCTGTCCTTGTCTTTGCACTTCTTCTGTAATCCGGTAGTCTGTTCCGACGACATTCTATAATTAAATCGTCTACCGAACTAATTCAATGCCCAATCGTACCTACGCTTGATAGTGCGAGAATTAAACCTGGCACAGAACCGACAAGAAACGTCATGGTCAGGGCCTAAGCAAGGTAGACAGTAAGAGTGGAAATCTTTATGAGGTATTTGTTTTCCACACGATACACAATTAACATTTTCTGACATCGGAGGAGCAAGAAAAAGGTTTCCCAAACGGGGTACTTAGCTTTGAGAAGAGAAGTAGAAAACTTCGGACCGACGACAATCACACCACGTTGTCTTGAAAACGCCAACCAACAACTAGCGAACTGCTTTGCACCGCACGGCAAGAAAGACTGGAGAAGATGGCGTTGGCTGTCAGCCTTATACCCATACGCTCTGACGTCAGGGCTCTAGCTGAAACAGCCGACGCCGGACCCAGACTTTGATATTCTGGCTGACCTCGGGCTGCCTGCCGGCAGGAGTACCCTACAGTCATGACTGCAACAGTGAAACACGAAGAACATCCTGTAAGAAATCTTTCACAGTCTGCATAGATTTTGCTTTTTCTTCCATCTTTTTAATAACCTCCTCAGCCTTGGATCCAAATAAAACATGCTGAACAGGGGCATCTAACAGTTTAGCTTTAACCTGCTCAGGTAAATTCTGCTCACGAAGCCAAGCATGTCTCCTGATAACAGTACCAGAGGCTGCGGCCCTGCAAGAAGTTTCCAAGGCATCAAAACCACAATGTAAACTATGTTTGCTAACTTGTTCAGTTGCATGCAATACATCCTGTAATTCCTTGTCCAGTTGCATGCAATACATCCTGTAATTCCTTGTCCTCTGCACATGCAGGAAAGGTAGAAAGCCTTTGCTTTAAAACAGACAAAAGAAACTGCTGATACTTGAACATGTGAAACTGGCAATTTAAAGCTCTAATAGAAAGAGTAGCAGAAGTATAAACCTTTTTGCCCCACCTGTCCAAGGCACGAGAACCCTTTTCAGAGGGAATAGGATTTTTAGATGAAGCGGCCTTAGCAGCCTTAGAACCCTGAGAAATAGTTTCAGGATCTGCAGAAGGGTTCTTAAATAAGAATTGATGGGAATCAGGGACTCTGTAAAATCTATCAGGCTTAGAAGGAGCAGGCGGCAATGAATCAGGATTCAGGTTAGCTTCAGAGAAAGCATCATCCACAACATCAAGTACAGGAGGAATAGCCAAAGGCCTGTGCTGAGGGAGAAGGAGAAATTCCCCAAGTCTCTTCCTGGAAGCAGAGTAATCCTGACCTTCCCAATGAAAATGCTCTCTCATCTCATGTAAGTTTCCCCAAAAGAGAAATCTTCAGGGGGAGAAGCAGAGGGTATAGAGTCCTCTGCATCAGAATCCTCATAAGGAGGAAAAGAATAATCCTGTTCAGAGGAAGAGACAGAAGACACAGAAGCCTGATCAGAGGAATCATAAGGTATATCCTGTCTAGGCCTTTTTTCAGGAGGGTGAGAACCCCTAATCATTGTAAGCAAATCCTCAGCCATCCGTAGTAATTGCTTCTTGGTCTTGGGAGCTGTATCCGAAGCAGCTTGAGAAGAAACCCTTGGTTTAACAGGAGTCTTTGACTTTGCCTTTGTAGAAATAGTGATATGAGAAGGCCTGAAAACCCCCCTCAGAAGCCAGTACCTGCACAGCAGTTCCGGACCCATCTGAAGGAGCGACGTCCGAAGGTCCTGCAGCAGATAAAATACTCCCCATGGGAGTCCGTGTCGGCCATCGGTTCCGAAGTGGCAGACGACAGGGGCTGCAAAAGCGCCTCACTGACGACAGCCAAACCCGAAGCTAGCTCCGGCTGCAAAGTATCCTGTTTGGACCTCGGAAGCCTATCCTTGTCCTTGCGTTTCTTTTGAATTCCGGTTGTCGGTAAGGTATCCGACGACATCCTGTAATTGAATCGTCTACCGAAATAATTCAAGGCCCAATCATACCTACGCTTGATAGTGCGAGAATTAAACCTGGCACAGAACTGACAGCAAGAAATGTCGTGGTCAGGGCCTAAGCAAGGTAGACAGTAAGAAAGAGAGTGGAAATCTTTATGAGGTATTTGTTTTCCACACGATATACAATTAACTTTTTCTGACATCGGAGGAGCAAGAAAAAGATTCCCCAACGGGGTACTTAGCTTGAGAAGAGAAGTAAAAACTTCGGACCGACAACAATCAAAGCACGTTGTCCCGAATGCGCCAACCAATGACTTGCGAGCTGCTTTCCACCGCATGGCAAGAAAGACTGGAGAAGATGGCGTGGGCTGACTGCTTTATACCTCTGCGTTCTGACGTCAGGGTACTTGCTGGTACAGCCAACGCTGGACCCAGACTTTGGAATTCTGGCTGACCTCGGGCTGCCTGCTGGCAGGAACACCCTACAGTTATGACTGCAACAGTGAAACACGAAGAACATCACCCCCATCTGCAGTTGGGCCTGGAGAAACCTACGCATCATCCGGTCCATATCTGCATCGGATAAACTTCTAGTCTATCTAGACGAGGCTACTAAGGCTGGCCTGGAGTGCCGCCTCGAAGACCTTGAAGGCGATCGGTTCTCCTCCTCCTCCGGCTCCGGGGAAAAAACGAGGTGAATGGAGCCGAGAAGGAGAAGGCCCGGATGTCCTAGGAGAGGCTGTTTAGCCGGCGGAGCCGAAGAGGAAGCTTCAGCCCGCCGCTTGTGGAGTTTCTCCTTTTCTCCCTCCTGGATTCCCTCTCCTCCTGAGCCACGGTGGGAGGGTGAGTCCCGGCCAGGGGAGCAGGGATGGAAGGCGGAACCCACTGCGGTCGCAGCTGGTGCCGCCGAGGGAGTAGAGGACGAAGCCGGGTCCTTGGGCAGAAGTCCCGCCAGAATCAGCTTCGACCTCCTGTCCCTCAAAGCCCTGGGGTTGAAGGCTGCACAAATTGTGCAGCCAGAGGAGAGATGGTCAACACCAAGGCAGATAACACACAGTGTGGCCATCCGCTGGGGACAGCTTATGGCCACACTCGGTGCATTTGGAAAAAATTGCTTTAGGGCCTCAGACATGGTAACAAAAAAAGGCCCAACCTGCACACACCTTCACACACACGGGGGGAGGGAGGAGGGGGGGGGGGAGACCAAGCTAACTAAAAGATAGAAAATTTACCAACAAGTTTAGCAATTTAACAGAAAAGGAGAAACACTCACTCGTCTATGGATTAAACTAAAAAACTAGGTCAAAAAAGTTAATTTTTGGTATAACTCACGAAACCTTACACTTGGAAACTCGTTCCAGATGCTTGAATAAGCTGCGGCAAACAAGATCAGAGGACACAGAGGGGATGGCAGGGGGTTATGGGTAAGGGGGAGGAGCTTGGAGCTCATATCTTAGCTGGATAAAGCTGCCGGCTCGGATCTGATTCGGATCAGATACCCACAGGTTGATGAACAAATGAAGTTAACTACTTCAGATAATTTGTTTTTCTACTTCTGCCCTTTGGTTTGGAGGAGCATCCGGGAATCCTTTGGGTACTGGAAAGGTGTGGAAAGAAAATTTGTGTCCTAGGGATACAGTTCTGAATAACCATTTGTTGTCCATGATGGTGGCCCAGACATTTGCAAAAAAGGCCAACCTTCCCCCCAAAGGACTTTCCGGGCAGGCAAGAACAGGTAGAAGTTGGATACAGTCATTGAGAATGTTTGGAATGAGAAGCAAGCTTAGAACTTCCCGCCTTGGAAGTGGAAGCCTGCCAACGCTTAGACCTTTGAGGGGGTAGCCACCTGCCCCCTAGAAGATTTGTAACCTCTAGTCCTAGAACGGTTCTGTCTGCTATCAGGAAACATCCAACTCTTAGAAGGGTAATTCTTGCTAAAACGAGGAGGTTGAATTTGCAGAAAGTCCTTAACTGGATGCATAGACTTGGCCTTATCCTCCATCTTCTTGAGCACTTCCTCTGCTTTGCTGCCAAAAAGACTGTCCTTATGCAAAGGTACATCTAAAAGCTTAGCCTTGATAGGCTCATGTAGGGGCTGTTCCCCGAGCCAAGCATGCCTTCTAATAACGGATCCAATAGCTGTAGCCCTGCAGGAGGCTTCTAGAATGTCAAAACCACAATGTAATGAATGTTTATTGACAAGACTGGCAGAATTCAGCAAATCCTGCATATCCTTACACTCTGCCAAGAGGCACACTTGCTATCCTAGACTTAATAGCTTCCAAGGTGTGCTGCTGGTACTTCAGCATATGACAAAGACAATTAGTAGACCTAATAGTAAGAGTGGCAGAGGTATAAAGTTTTTTACCCCCACCTATCTAGGTTCCTAGATTCCCTGTCAGAAGGAACAGGATTTTTGGTAATGTGGCCTTAACTCCTTTAGGGCCTTGAGAAAGAACCTCTGGATCAGCCAACGGATTCCTGAAAAGAAACTGAGAATCAGGGACTCTATAGTACCAGTCAGGTTTCCTGGGAGCAGGAGGAACGGAATTTGGAGTCAAGGAATTTTCCAGAAAACATCAACCACTTCCAACACTGGGGGAATAGCCAGAGGCTTATGCTGAGGCAAATCCAAAAACTCCGTAATCATTTTCTTAGATTGGAGATAATCCTGACTTTCCCATTTAAAATGCTCCCCGAGAGTATTTATCACCAAAAGAGAAATCCTCTGGAGGAGAAGCAGAAGGGAAGGACTCCTCTGCGTCTGAATCCTCAAAAGGAGAAAAAACCTGAGAAACTTCCTCTTCATCAGCAGAAATGCTAGAAGTATCAGAACCAGAAAAAGACAAAGGCTCAGGAGAAACATCCCTAACCCTTTTAGGAGGAATCTGTGAACCCCTATTGAGTCAAAAGGTCATTAGCCATTTTAACCATTTGGGATTGAGGAGAACGAGAAGAAACTGGAACCTGCTTTTTCACAGGCTTACGACTGGAAGATTTACCTGCAAGTCTGAAGGACTCCGGAGGACTGGCAACCTCCGAAGTTGCAGCAGAGGTCGGCGGTATGAGCTTGTTGTCTAACGAAGAATGGAGGCCTCGGACACCGGAGTCACCTTAGCGGCTCCGGATCCAGCTGAAGAGGCGACAGGCGAAAGGTCAGAAGGCAAAATGGAAGCCGGAGGCCTGGGGGACTCTGAAATGGTCTCAACCAAGACCTGCGGTTGAAAATCTGCGAGCTGCAGGGGCTACATAAGTGCCTCACTGACTACCAACTTGACATCATCCGAGGACTTGACCCTCTGAAGCCTGTCGCAGTCCTTATCCTTACCCTTCTTGGGGATATCTGAACCCTGAAGACAAGCGGACGCCATACCGACAAACTTGGGCCAAATTCCAAAATGTTCAGCTAAAAGCTTAGCCCGATGACGAATAGTACGCGGATTAAAGGAAGCACAGAGATCACAATTAGAAATGAAAATCTCTATGGGGAATCTGCTTTCGACAAGCAAGACAATTATTAACCTTTTCTGACATTCGTTAAGGCAAGGAAAGAGGATCCCCAACAGGGTACTTAGCTGTAGTCGACTTCAACTTTGTAGTCTGAAACCAAAAAAGATAAACTGCCAACTGGCACTTGGGCAAGAAATGCTTCTGCTTCGGGCTCCGTGGCAAGGAAGACTGAGGAAGTGACGTTGGCTGCCTCCTTTTGTATCGGACATCCTGACGTCCTTTGCAACCGATGACAGCTGATGTCATATTTGCTTACCTTTGGTACTCTGGCCGATCGAGGGCTACAGAGAGCAGGATAACCCATTGGTTAGGACTGCAACAGTGAAACACAATGATCAGAGGGTGTACCAACTATGGTATAGAAAGACTAAACAACCGGGTAAGGGAAAAGTGCCAACAATGGTACAAGAATTACCAACTGGGAAAAAGAGATAAAAGGTGAAAATAGGGCACTAGCAATAAGGGTTCAACAAAAACAATAAGTATTGAAAAAGAAATTCCTCAGAACTTATCGAAAAAATGAACACTCAAGCTGAAAGGCTTGTCTGGCAAGTCTTATTTCATATGCAGCAAATGAGATCTGAGGTAATATGGAGAAGGGCACCATGGGTAAAGCTTGGATCGAGAGTTTTCTAGCTGGCATGAGCTTGGTAAATGGCCGACTCGGAACAGAGGATTGGTTTCAAACCAACGTGTAATGAATGAATGAATGAACGAACGAATGAGGATTAACATCAGATCAACTTTTAGACAGTCAAGAACAACATTGCACTCCAAAGTACACATAAATCGCATGACAGTAAAAAAAAACAAATTTTCCCAGCTTAAAAATACTTTCCTAATACAAAAGTAAATGTGGAATTCCCCCCCCCCAAAGGGAACTTATCTGCCCAGCAAAGGAATAACATTAATCAATAGCGGTTTCTTGAAAGCTCACAAAAGTGCTCTCTTTGGCAGCAGGAAAACTCAGATGGGCTTGGTGCCCAAACCTGTCTTTTTAGTCAACTCAGCTTGAGCTATCTGATGGGTTGGTTGTACAGAAGGTTCCCTGAAGCTCTGGAAGCTGGCTATTATATCCTTAGAATGATATAAACCCATATAAAACTTGGGCTACTGCAGCAGAGATAAGCAGGATGACCAGCACTTATTTCCAGAAAAATAACATCTCGTTTGTCTCAGAATGGAAATAAGTTGCAGCGCAAGACTAGACAGAAAGTAATGTCAAATGATGCTTATATGGAATTAGGAAAAATAGTGGACATGGTGTTTTCCTGCTTGTTACAAGGTGCAATAATTATCACAGCTCGTTCAGAAGCCCCACTCCAGTCAAAGTGCAGGTCAGGTGTTTCTAAACAGTGTTGTGTCTGTGCTCTACCTAATAAATTGCAAAGCATAATGTCACAACTCTTATCAGTTACATACTAAAATGCCAAATACTGCTTTCTGGAATCAGCTAAAAAGCTCACATGCATACACAGAGTCTCAAAATCAGATACACATATTTACTAAGCAGCATTTAAATATTTTAGGATAAACAAAATTGACTGCATTTTCTAAAAGCAAACAAACTTCCTTAAAAATATAGAAAAACAAGCAGAGAGTTTAAGTGCAATAAAGCTTTCTGGGAGATACTGATAAATAACACATACAAAGTTGTAGAGGCCCTCTAATGCTTCCTTATCATGCAGTGTTCTTAAATTATGCTGAATCAAGGATTACAAAATCGAATTGTGCAGGAACAGAAAGGACTAACATTCCAAAACTGGTAAAAAAGTAAAGGAGCTATACAACTCCTTCACATAATGTGCGCGCCTTAAGGTAATTTTTTCTCATTAGTAACCCTAATTGCTTCACAGCTGCAGACACTAGCTTGAACAAATCCTGAAAAAAGAATTATACCTAGATAGTTTTATTCCATCACCTCTAACAAACAGCAGTCATTCAACATCAACAATAATGGTTTCTTTGGAATATACTTACCAAAATATATAGTATTACACAAACTAAAAGTAATGCTACACCTCTTAGATCAATTTGCAATTTCAACCAGATAATATTGCCAAAATCATTTTCACCAGTAACAGTAAGGCCCAGTTTACAGTCATCAGAATATTTACTTAGCCAACTTCTGTTTTTTTTAGAAAAAGCAGCAAAAACAATATTGGGCGGCCACTGTGGTGCAGCAGTTAGTGTTGCCGCCTCACAGCAAGAGGTGCTCCGGTTCGAATCTTGGCTGGGGTGCCTTCTGTGCAGAGTCTGCATGTCCACCCTGTGGTCGTGTGGGTTTCCTCCCACAGACCAAAGACATGCTGTAGGTGGATTGAACACTATAAATTGGCCCTAGGTGTGAGTGTGTGCCTTCTGTGGAAGGTTGGGCGCCGGGCTGGCACCTCGACAATGTAAAACTCCACTGACAATTATGAGCAGACAGGTGATCCGCTGTGGCGACCCCTAACCGGGAAAAAGCTGAAAGAAGAAGCAAAAACAATATTAAAACAAAAGACCCGACATGGAGTCCTGTAGAACCCTATTCAGCACTGCTTCTAAACAATTACCCTGAAAAAAACGCCTACTGAGTTCTCCCAACTAACCAGTTTTATATCTAACTCACCAGGTTATAATTATCCGTTACCAAAAGATCCAATTCTTCAGTGTGGTAACATATCAAATGCTTTTGCTAAATCAAAAAATATTACCCTATGCCAACTAAAGATGTGAAATGATCATAGAATTCATAAGATTAGCAGGAGTCAACTGATCTAAGTTAAAGCCAAGCTGAAAAACATCACTTAACATTATTCTTAAACTTGTTCTCCATACATTTCAAAAAATTTCCTTAAAGTTGAAGTTGTGGTCACATGTTTTTAATTGCTTGTATACATCAGTTTACCCTTTATATACTGCAGTAATGCTTGACACTTTCCAGGAACAGGGTACGGTGTACTTGCACAACAAAGAATTTACAATTCTTACAAGCACACTTAAAACTCTCAAAATGACTGCTGGTATTTTAACTGATCCCATGCTCCGACATTTAGCTTACTTCCCAAATACACTCTCTGCAAAGGACTGTGTAATCTCTAGGCATAATGTTTGAGTAGTGTCCAAGCACTGTAGTGTTTACGAACTTAATCCTTTCACAGTAACTGACACTCACTGGCTGGTCTTCCTCACTATAAAAACACCCTAACACTGATTCTAGACATGAAGCAAGAGTAACAAAGAGGCTTTAAATGTAAAGGGCTGTGCAACCTAGAAGAAAAGATGTGTAGTAGTTTATTCTACAGCCAGTAACAATGCTGATAAAAAAAACAAAGCATAATTCATACCTTAGGTCTGAAGTTAGTAGTTGGTCCAATGTATTCATGCTGTGCCTTTGGAGTTCCCCAAGGATGATGTACCTTAAAGCATTCATTACAATAGCTTGCTTTGCAGTCTAAACAGCTCTTTGTTGCCTCCTGAGGTGGAGGTTTGCACAAGTCGCACATAATGGCTGTGGCTGCCCTGGCTGCTTGTCTGTATCTTTCCACAATGGTTTCTAGTGTAAAGTTACGAAACAAGCCATTGATGCCTCTCTCCCCCAAGTCAATATCATGACCACAGCCAGGGCAAGGAAAAATAGTCATCTTGGGTGTCAGAGAGTTACGCTTTCGACCTGCATGCAACAAAAAGACAAAATTATTTACGAATAACAAAGAGCGTTACAAAATACTGCTAAGGAATAAAGCATCGTGTGAACATAAGTGAACACATGCACATATACAACCCACATATGTATGTAAAGATGCATATACACAAGGACACACGTGCGTGCGCACACAAATATAAAATGACCACCTATAACACCAAAAAGTAACGAACATATGACATTTCTGAAAAACTGTAGTCCCACTGATCAAAACATCTCATGTTATCAAGATAAAATTCCATAACTCCACACCTACAAAAGCAGAGGGTTATAATCTAACAATGACAGCTAAACTGGAGTGATGGACTGGCATCCCGTCAGGATTATTTCTCTACTTTACACCCACTGTGTGTTGGAATATCTTCTGGTTTACATGTGCGCAGAAATGGAATAGAGAGAGTACTGGAAAATGAATTAAAAAAAAAGAAGTTATGTATTCACCATAACGTTTTGAATTGTTTCTTCAATTTGTCTTCAACCTGTGGGGTTCCTGGATCTGGCACAGACCCGACACGGCCACATATCCAGCATCTGATCAGATATCAAAGCTCCTCCTCTACCCATAATGCCCCTGTCTCCTTCCTCCCTTCAGATAGTTTGCTGCACAACTTAGCATCCACACCCGACCCAACACCTTGTCCCATACTAAATGTCTGCATAAGCAAAAAAAAAAAAAAAGGGAAGTGGAAGAGGCACCCTGGAGGTGACCATATCCTCTACTTGCCAGAGCACACCACAAGTCTGTGAAAGGCAGGGGGAAGGAGGGAGGGACGGCTGAAGACAAAATGAAGAACTCATCAGATGGAACGTTATGGTGAGTAACTTCTTTATCTGAAGTTGTTTTTTTCATTTGATCTTCAATCTGTGGGACAGAGGCGTCAGCTACAAAACACCTGGGAGGCCTTCATAGAAGGATAATGCGAAGCACGGCAGAGCAAGAGTGCCCTATTCCTGGACAGGATGTCCAACTTACAATGCGAGATAAAGGTACGAGATGAAGCCCAAGTAGCCGCAGAGCAGATATCATCTAACAAAACTTTGGACCAAAAGGTCACTGAAGTAGCCATAAATCTGGTGGAATGGCAGGGATAAACCCACAACAGAATACGCCAGAATAATACACTGGGAAATCAAACAGGCAGTGGTGACCTTAGATGCTGGTTTCCCTAAAAAGGGTTTAAAATAGGAAATGAAGAGCTGGTCAGACCTGCGAAAGGATTTAGTCCCGGGCAGGTAAAAACTCAACTGGCTGTGCACATCCAACAAAAGGAATTTATATTTTCCCTTGTTTTGAAAATTTGGTAAAAAGACTGGGAGATTAATCTGATTAATACTGGACTCCAAAGCCATCTTAGGAAGAAAAGATGGATTAGTATGCAAAGATACCCTGCCCTTATAAAAAATCATATAAGGAGGCAAAATCATATAAGGTGGCTTGACAGATAACCCTTGAAGTTCTGAAACCCTTCTGTTAGAAGTAATAGCAACCAAGGCGGCCATCTTCCAGGACAAAAATTGCAGATCCAGAAAGGCTGCAAGTTTGTAGGCACATATGCATGTGGTAAGTGCATTTCATGTAAACATGTGGTTCAGACTTTTGAAACAATAAATGGATATAAATTTAAAATTCTTGGTAAGTTTAGCTGTACTACAGAATGTATTGTTTATGCTCTTAAATTCCCATGTGGAAAATTTTGTGGGAGAAAGTACGAAGGCTTTTAAAATACAGTTGCAAGAGCACTTGAGGGATATTAAAAATAAGAAAATAAAAAGCTACTTAGTTCAATGTTTTTTGGAAAGTCATGGTGGGAACCCTGCAGGTATGTAGGGTACCATTTTGGAAAACAGAGAGAAAACATACATGTATGAATGTAAAAATAAACTTCTACATAAAAAAGCACTTTTCATATTAAAGTTCGACACTAAATCCAGGAGGAATAAATGTGGCTTGTAATTGGAAGGTTTTAACATAATTGATAAAATGAGTACCTTAATTAATATATTAATTGATTTAATTTAATGAGTAGTGAGGTATAAAATATGTGACTGAGCGTTTAGTTTTGTACTCCACTGAAGGCTGAGTGAGCCGAGGTGCCAGAGTTGGATATAAACAGTTTTTTATGGTCACTGGTTTGTTGTATTTTATCATCTAAAGAAACTCTGGACCAAAAGGTCAATGAAGTAGCCACAGATCTAGTGGAATGTGCCTTCACAAGAACTGCCGGGGATAAATCCCCAACAGCATACGCTGGAATAATACAGTGGGAAATCAAGTGGGCAGTGGCGACCTTAAGATACTGGTTTCCCTAAAAAGGGTTTAGAATAGGAAATGAAGAGCTGGTCAGACTTGCAAAAGGATTTATTCCTGGGCAGGTAGTTTGTGCACATCCAACAAGTGCAATTTATATTTTCCCTGGTTTTGAAAATTTGGGAAAAAGACTGGGAGAGATACCCTGCCCCTATGAAAAATCATAAGGGGGCTTGACAGATGACGCTTGAGGTTCTGAACCCCTCCTGGTAGAAGTAATAGCAACCAAGAAGGCTGCCTTCCAGGACAGAAATTGCAGATCCAGAGAGGCTGTAGGCTCAAAAGGGGACAAAACTAGAGCTTGCAGAACTAACGTAAGCTCCCATGACGGCGTTGGGTCCTTCACCAGGTGCCTTTTAGGAAGGTTTTGCAAAGCTTAGAAGATGCTAAGGAAGCCATCATCACCTACATGAAAATTAGGAATCGCTGCAAGTTGGACCTTGACCATAGAAGAACTGGCACCTTGCTGAAAGATCCCTGCCAAAAAATCCAAAACCACGGAATCCAGAGGAGTGAAGGGATCTAGGGGCACACTGCGAGGCCCAGATCGAAAAATGTCTCAATTTGCTGGAGTACACCTTTCTGGTGGAAGACTTGAGCCGCCACCAGGATCCTTTTGACAGGTGAAGATAATCCAGGAGTCCTGACTATCATGGGAACTGGAAGAGCCAAGCAGTGAGCTTCAGACTGCCCAGATCTGGATGGGGAATCCCTAAAGGATGAGAAATAAGATCAGGAAATGGATCCAACGTCATGGTGGAGCCAACAAATAAGACTAGAGAGAGAGGGGAACCAGACCTGAAGCCGCCAAAATGGGGTAAGGAGTATAATTAGGCTCCTTAGCCTGAGAGATTTCTGAAGGAATTTTGGAATCAAAGGAAAAGGAGGATAAGACAACAGAAGACAGGGGGGCCAAGCATGAATCAGAGAGTCTTTGGGGACTTGTCCGGGTGAGGGGTTCAGAGCAAAGAACTCACTGCATTTCATGTTGGAAGGAGAGGTGAAGAGATCACAGCAATGCTGACCCCATTTGAAAAATATCTGTTTCGCTACTGAAGGATTCAGAGACCACTTGTAAGGCATCAGAATAGACATGCTGAGCCTGTCTGCTAGAATGTTGGACCTTCCCAGGATGTGCGCTGCCACCAGGAAACGTCCGGTGGAGATCACCCACTCCCACAACTCATTGCTTCGGGACATTGAGGATAACACCTAGTTCTCCCCTGCTTGCTGATGTACCAGACCACAGATATATTGTCCGTCTGGATAGCATTCGTCCCTGGGAGAAGATGGGCATGGAGAGCCGCAATGCTAGAAGCACTGCCCTCATGTCCAGGACGTTGATATGCAATCTGGTATCGTAGGGGGACCCCATACCTTGAATTGTTCCATCCTGAGCAATGTCCCCACTCCCCCAGCAGGGAGGCATCTGTAGTCACAGTGGCAGAGGGGAAAGGCGGAAGAAAGGAGCAACCCCGAACAATGTCCGGGGTGAGACAACAGGTCTAACATGGACCACTGGAGCACAAGGGTCCACTGAAGAACCAGCTTGTGAAAATGTGCCATAGGTAAGAGACTGATCATGGCCGACATGGACCCCAACGCCCTTAACACCATTTCCGCTGTCGTTCACAGAGTTTGAAAAATGCAAAGGACATGCAGTGTCAGAGACTATATCCTCTCCAAGGTAAGTAAGACTTTGGTTTGAATTGTGTCCAATTGAGCCCCAACAAAATCTAACACTTGAAACAGGACCAGTGACGACTTGTTGAGACTGACGGTAATACCCAACCACTGGGCTAAGAGAAGAAAGGAATCTCACTTGACTGAACTGATGCCTGGAAGGAGCAGCAAGGAGCCAATCATCAGGGTAAGGGGAAGACCTCTACATCCTGGAGTATCACGTGAGCCGCTACCACTGCCATCACTTTGGTGAACACCGTGGGAGCTGTGGTGACACCAAAGGGAAGTGCTCTGAACTGAAGATTGGCCGTGGCCGGAAGCGGAGCAGCCCGGGGGACATTGGGTTAAAAAGGAGGAAGAGGC
>NC_056751.1:167869770-167872270 GCF_019279795.1 Protopterus annectens | reverse complement strand
CAGATCCAAGAAATTTATTTCTGTAGGGGATACCTCCATGGTAAATCTAAGGAAGCTGGTGGTACTTTCCATATATTGTAATAAAGTGAGGAAATGTTCCCTTTCTCCTTCCCAAATAATTATGATGTCATCTACAAATCTTGAATACAAGATAACATTCTTGAACATGGGATGGTTAAATAAATATTCTCTCTCCCACCTATTTACCACTAAGTTAGCGTAGGTGTTAGCACAGGGTGTGCCCATGGCAACACCCCATTTCTGAAGATATAATTGGTTCATAAATGAAAAAACATTATTTGAAAGAACCATATCTAACAACTGGCAGATTAATATACTTTTATTAGTGCTAATTTCAGGATAGAGTTGCAATAGCTCCCTAACGCTCTGTATTCCTTGCTCATTTGGAATACATGTGAAAAGATTTTTTATATCTAAAGTAATAAACAGATGAACCCCAGAAATTAATTTCACAGTAAGCTTATCTAGCATTTCCAACAGCTGATAGCTATCTCTTAATATAGTGGGGATTTGATTCATGATCGGTCTTAGACTTTTTTCTAAAAAAATAGAAATATTTTTAGTGGCCCATCCTTCCCCATCTACTATGGGTCTAAGTGGGGGTGGAGATATCCCTTTATGCATTTTGGGTAGTGCTTTTATATATGGTATCTTTGGTGACTCTATAGTAAAATAGTCATATAGTTGCTTACTAATTTGGCGACACATCAACATATCATATGTTTCATCCTTAATACGACTAAGTATTCTTTTCAATGATGTAGGAGAGATTTCTGTATATGTATCCTGATCACTCAACATTAATCGCATTAATGTATTATACTGTTTAGTATCAAGTATTACCAAACCTCCCCCTTTATCAGCAGGTCTCAAAGTAATGGAGGGTTCCCTTATCAGTGCTTGTAATGATAACCTCTCATCAGTTTTCATATTGAAATACATACATTTCCTGCTACCCTGATAAAAATAGTCATAGAAACTCTTTTCACACAGTTTGATGAAACATTCTATGTGGCTTGGCAATGGTGGACAATACATACTTTTCTTTCTATAGCATGTTACATCATTCTTATTCAACTGATTATTATTACCTTCATTATAAAACAACAATTTAAGTGCTATCTTGCGACTAAAAATTCTGAGATCAATTAAAATATCTTGGAGGTAGCTAGTTTGAGAAGGCACAAAAGATAAGCCTCTATTAAGTAGGCTTATGTCAGATTTACTCAATACATAACTAGACATGTTAAAAAATAAATGCATTGATGGAGAAGAAAAAAAGTCATTTACTGCCTCTGTCGTCGCCGTTCTTGTCCATTCTCTTCCGAGTGGGTTCTCTTCCTTTTCTCCCAACTTCTGTACCGTTCTCTGGATACCGCTGGTTTTTTGATCGAGTATGGTAAAAAAGGGGGGCCACAGCTTGTCGCTTTGAAACAGCCCCTGTACTCGTGTTGTTCATATCTGATTTCTCTTTATCAGCCTCTTGGTTCGGCAGAGGCGTAGAAGCAGAAACCTGCAGCACTGAGTCTATTGTTTCCGGCGGAGTAACAAAGGCACTATCTGAATTCCTAGTGCTGTCAACTTGTATTATCGTGGTATTATGTAGCCTACTTTCACAAATTTCAACATTTCGTTGGTCGGACTTGGGTTCCTTTCCCTTATGTGCATCCATGTCTTCCTGATTCGTGTAGCGTGGCCAAATGAACACGTGACCCTTTTCAAAGTCTGAATGGTCACGCTGTAATTTACGTTGTTTTACTGTTTGTAATTTATTGCTATAGGCTTCAATCTGGGTGTATAAAGCATTGATTTTCCGGTGCAAAATTCATTTTGTATGTTTCACATATTTCTTGGTTAATCTGGTTCGCAAGTGAAATCAATTCCTGCTCAATGGGAGTAAAATGTTCAATTAACAAGTGCATATATTGCCGGCTAGTATTGAGATTGATCTCCTGCCACTTTCTCAATAACTCCGGTTGGCTTTCGCCATAAGTTGGCATACATAAAACTCTCATACCTCTCGGTATGATGTTAAAGTGCAGTGATGCTTCAAGGTGCTTACGTTGCCAATTATAACGTTGTACTTTATATAAAGTGTTTTCTAGTTGCTTATACAGCGTATTGAACATGTCCATATTGCAGTTACCTTGCTCCATATTTGGTACGGATGTTCTCCCCAGCTCCAGACTCAATAAAGGGTTTGGACCGCTATTAACAATATTAGACCACCTTTTTGCTCCTACCCTCGATTCCGGAACATAATCCAACTCAATATTCGAATGAGCCATTGTGTCAGGTGAAACAGTTAAGGAAATGCAGCAGAAAAAAACACAGAAACTGTTCACCCAAAAACGGAACACTTGTCACGAACCAGAAATAGTAGATAAAAAACACAAGTGAACCAGGCACAACGACAACTGCAGTTCAATCTCCACAAAGGCAAAACTCAGTCCTGGATAAAATAACTCCTTCTTTATTC
>NC_056751.1:167839770-167864770 GCF_019279795.1 Protopterus annectens | reverse complement strand
CGAAGGGAGGTAGAGTCAATTTTTCTAGGACAAAATTGAGATCCCAAGCTGGTACTGGTACCTTTCTTGGGGGCTTTATATTCTTGATTCCTGTAAGAAATTGCCTTAAAGGATGTGAAAAGTCAGGTGGATCAGTGTTGTATCTAGCTGAGATAGCTGAAGCATGTATTTTTATGGAAGAGTATGAGAGTCCGTTATGTAGCATATCTGCCAAGTATTCCAGAATGAGTGGAATGTTCAAAATTGATGCATCATGACCCTTGTTGGTATTCCAAATGCTGAATCTCTTCCATTTGGCTGAGTAAGCCTTTCTGGTGGATGGTCTGCGGGCTTCTGTTAGTATCCGCTGAACTTCCTTGGAGAGAGGTAAATGGAGGTTATTTATGGGATCTCCCAAGCTGTTAGCTGTAGCGTCTGGATGTTGGGATGAACTGTACTGAACATGTGTTGAGTCAAAAGTTGGGGCCATTGGGGAAGGGCCCACATTTTGTTGCGACATATACTCCGTAGTAGTGGGTACCAGTGTTGTCTTGGCCAGTTTGGAGCTATTAGTATCCTCTTCGGCTGCTCTGCTTTGATCTTTAGTAACACTGTGGTCATCAGTGGCAGAGGTGGAAATGCATAGATTATTAGGGAGCTCCAGTTGAATAAGAGAGCATCTATTTTCCATGTTTGTGGATGATATGTCCTTGAGCAGAACTTTTGTAGGTGATGATTGAGGTGGGAGGCAAATAGGTCTGCGTCCGGCCTGCCCCATGTCGAGGTGAGTCGTATAAAGATGTCTGGATGTAGCCTCCATTCGTGGGGGGTCTAGGAAATTCCTGCTTAGACTGTTCCTGCTTAGACTGTCCGCCAGAACACTGTCTTTGCCTGGAACAAACTGGGATTGTAACTGTATGTTTAAACTCAGTGATTTTTCCCAAAGATTCATTGTCAGTCTGCAAAGGGGGTGAGTGCCCCCCTGCTTGTTTATGTACCACATCACAGTGGTGTTGTCTGCCCGTATTAGTAGGTGGCCTTGTTGAAGTTGTTGTCCGAAGGCCTCTATGGCATGCATTACTGCCAGCATTTCTTTTTGGTTGATATGCAGATGTGTTTCCTTTGGAGACCATTGCCCTTGAATACATCTGCCCTCCATGTGCGCCCCCCATCCAAGGTCTGAGGCGTCTGTGGTCATGGTCTGTGTTATCTGAGGTTTTTTGAACGACATATCTATGTTTGCCTGGCTTACTGTGGCCCACCATAGAAATTCCTTTTGAAGACATGGAATGAGCGGTATAGTTGCTTCTAGGTTGTTGCTGTGTTGAGACCATAAGCTTTTTAGGTACCATTGAAGCTTTCTCATGTGTAGTCTTGCTAGTAGAACCAGGAGAATGCAGGATGCCATGTAACCCAGGGCCTGTAGGAATCTCCTTGCAGTCATCTGGGTGGGTTTTGCTAAACTTTTGAAGTAATGAGTTAACTTCTTTTGCTTGTCTTCTGTCAGGTAAGCCATTTGAGAGGCTGTGTCTAGTTTGGCTCCTAAGAATGTTATTTGCTGGGATGGCTGAAGTCTTGACTTTTGAAAGTTGACTGTATCCCAGAGCCTGTAGCAAGTTTATGACATAATTCAAGTTTTTTGTCAAGGTTAGTTTGTTGTCTGCTTGTATGAGGCAATCGTCCAGGTACGGGTAGATTTGGATCCCCTGGAGCCTGCAATGAGCAATTACTGATGCCAGGCATTTCGTGAATACTCTGGGCGCAGTAGAGAAGCCAAATGGCAATGTTGAGAATTGATAATGCTCTGGCCCTGCAAGAAATCTGAGGTATCTTCTGCAACTGTGTCTGATAGGGACATGCAGGTATGCCTCCTTGAGGTCCAGAGTAATCAGCCAAGACCCCTTGCCCAGCATGGGAAGGAGTTGCTGTAGTCAGCATTTTGAACTTTGGTACTATGAGAAAAGTGTTTAAAGCGGATAAATCCAGTATTGGTCTCCACTGAGTTTCTTTTCTTGGAACAAGGAACAGTCTTGAATAAAACCCCTGACCTTGTTCTTGTAGTGGAACTTTTTCTATTGCTTTGATCTGAGCAAGCAAAGAAATTTGCTTGATAGCCTCTGTCCTCCGATTTTGTGGAAGGTTTGGCATGCCCTGTTTTCTTGGCAAGGTATGAAAATGGAACCTGTAACCGTGGTCTATAATGTCCAAAATCCATTCGTCTTTTGTCAGTTTGTGCCAATTGTTTGAAAACAAAGATAATTTTCCGCCCAAGGGAGCTTCCGTTTGCTCCTTGGTCAGTGGAACTAGAGGAAAGTCATTGAGATTGTCCCTGCGGGGCAGGAGAAACCCCTGTGTCACCTCTTTGGTTTGCTGGTTGCCATTGTCGTCCCCTGTAGGATCCTCTGTATTGCCCTCTTCCTCGGGCACGCCTGTTTTTGCCCTTTTGAAATCTTACAGGATTAGGAAAGGACCAGTTTTTAGAAGGCCAGTTCCTGCTGAATCTGGGCGGCTGAACCTGGAGGAAATCTTTGACTGTCTGAACTGACTTGGCTTTTTCCTCGATGGACTTTAACACATCTTTAGCATTAGCACCAAAGAGCTTGTTCTTTTCCAAGGGTGCATCAAGAAGTTTTGCCTTAACATGATCTGGTAAAGGTTGTTCTTTTAACCATGCATGGCTACGAATGACCGCCCCTGTCATAGCTGCCCTACATGAAGCTTCCAATGCATCATATCCACACTGTAGAAAGTGATTGCTAACCTGCTGAGAATTGTGAACAGCCTCTTGCAAAGACTTCCTATCTAAAGGTTCAGGAGAGGCCAATTTTTTCTGTAAATCATCCAACAGGAAATCCTGATATTGAAACATGTGAGAGAGACAATTGAGAGCTCTCATAGATAAAGTAGTGGAGGTGTAAACCTTCTTCCCCCATCTCTCTAAGGACCTTGCTTCCCTGTCGGAAGGCAAAGGATTTTTGGAGGTGGTAGCTGAAACCCCTTTAGGCCCCTGGGAAATGGTTTCTAAATCAACAGCATGGGCCCTAAAGAAATGAGAATGGGTTTCTGGGACCCTATAGTATCTGTCCGGCTTGACAGGAGCAGGAGGAAGAGTATCAGGGGTAACACTGGAGTCAGAGTATAGATCATCCAAAACATCAAGCACAGGAGGTATAGCTAAGGGCCTGTGCTGGGGTTTTTTAAGGAAAGTTCGAAGGCGCTTTCTGGAATCTGAATATTCCTGGCCTTGCCACTGAAAATGCTCCCTCATGGAATGCAGAACTTCCCCAAAAGAGATATCCTCAGGAGGAGAGGCCGAGGGAATGGAGTCCTCTGCATCTGAATCCTCATAGGTCTGGAAGGGCTCTTCCTGGCTTTCGGAGAGAACAGAGTCCTCAAAATCCTCATCTGAAGAGAGAGAGGGTCAGAGGGTTCAACCCTGGGCCTCTTATCAGGAGGAGGCTGGGATCCTCTCTCAGGATGGGCCTGGGAACCTCTGATCAGGGAAATTAAATCTGCGGCCAAAGACATGATTCGAGTATCAGGAGTGGGCTGAGGTAAGGTTTTAGCAGTAAGATGCTTGGTCTTGCTGTCTGCCTTAGCACATGTGTAGGCCTTGATAGACATGCACATGGGAGGCCTAGCCGCTCCACGTGCAGGAGTGACCTTATCAACAGCAATGGTCTCGGGCATTTCCTCGGTTTCAGTATCCGGAGGAAAATCAATAACTGGCGTCGGAATGACCTCCGGTATCGGTAATGCGGTGTCTTCGGTTCAAAGCGGTGGAATAACCGCCTCAGAGGGAACCGGGGCACTTGCAGTAAGTTTTGGCGTGGTGTCTGTGGAAGACGCGGACCGAGGATGTCGGTCCCGGTCTTTTCGTTTCTCAGGAGTATGCATTGTCGGTTGTTCCGACAGCGTTGTATAATCAAATTTTTCGCCGAAAAAGTCTTCAGCGAACTCCGCCCGGCGCCTGAGAGTGCTCTTGTTGAAGCGAGCACAGGCGGCACAGGCCAAGACGTCGTGGTCTGGGCCAAGGCAAGGGAGGCAGTAAGAATGGAAATCCTTATGAGGTATTTGTTTACCACAAGACAAACAATTATTTACTTTTTCAGTAGTTTCTGACATCGGCTGAAGCAAGAAAAGGTCCCCAACGGGGTACTTAGCTTTTTTGATGACTTCGGTTTCGAAGAATACAGGAGCTGACCGACCGGCACTTGCGAACTGCTTCTGCTTCGGGCACCGCCCGGCAAGAAAGACTGGAGAAGATGGCGTCGGCTGATGCTTATATACTCCAGCCGCTCTGACGGAGAGAAATGCGACATCAGCCGACGTCGGACCCAGACATTGGAATCCGGCCGACCGAGGGCTGCCTGAGACAGGACAACCCATATGTTATGACTGCAGTTGCATTCTTGAAGGACATCTGGGGAACCCTTCACCCCTCCATACAGAAGGCTGCATCCTAGACTTCCATTTTAAAAGAAAGGCCAGAGCACCTCCGACAAGGATGCAAGATTTGTTTTCAGTATAGTGACAGAATGCATCCTTTCTACCAGTTGGGGAACTTGCCAGAGTACCAGTACTGGCACTTGAGTTCTCATATGTAGAATGACCTAAAACCAAATGCAGCTTCTGCTACCACCAAATGCAGCTTCTGCTACCCCCAAAGGTTGTAAATTCCTAAAAAAATGTAGTGTAGTGGTAGATAAATGATTTTCCTACAGATGAATGGGCTGATGATAAAGGTACTGGGTAGATGGCAGAAATGTGGGTGTGGGTGCAAACTGGAATGTTGCCCCAGGGATCAAAATCTTACTAGAGCCTTAAAAAACGAGTCCAGTCTTGTCACAGAAGACAAACAGGCAGATTAACATTCACTAGCCATTTCTGCAATAACAAAGAGACTTGTACTACAAAAGAAGACAATGAAGCTCACCTGAACGAACAAGTCTGTCAAGTTTTTCAGTGCTAGGAGATTGAAGCCGTCCACTTCGTGGGCTTCCTGGAGATAAAGAAATTTCTGAACCCATGTCTGTGAGGGAGTCTTCAAGGTTGAAGAAAAGAAGTTCCTTTACACATTTGTGACATACACTGTGCTGGCACGGAAGGATCAGCGGGTGAGTGAAGAGTTCCTTGCATACAGGACACATCAACTCTCTTTCAATACTTCTAATGGGGACCTTTAAAGAAAAAGACAAAACTGTTGACTAACTGAATACCACACCTACTATACAAGAACTTAGATAAGCGAGGTCTACTGCAAGAGAATAAACACTGCTGTGAAGTAGTTATCGTATGCAAACATTCTAACCAACTATCTGTGTACTCTCATACTAATGTGGACAGCACTTTCACCAGAAAGGGTTAAGAGTTAGCACTAAATAACATAGCAGAGCCAGACACAAGAGCACCTCCTGATCAATGGAGATCCAATGCATGTTAGTATGGGACAAAATGGTCAGACCCCTTGGTTTTGCAAGACAGCCTGCACCTACCCACTCCTCACATCCGCTACTCCCTATACTGCCTTTTTTGGCAAAGGTCACCTGATGGCTATCCCATCATATTAAATTCCAGTCCAGGCAAATAATAGTACTGCTGAATGCCCTTAACAGCAAAAGCTGTCAACTTTAAAGTTTCCTTATCCCCACTCCCAATAAGACATTAGCATTTAACAGAGATACAGAAACGTTTTTATAATTTACTGTTAGCAGCCCCTCTATTCCAGGAGACCGTGCTTAAGCATTAAGATCCACATGCAACTGCCTACAGTAGCCACATTTATTTCTAATCTCATCAGTTGCCACCATCCAAATCTGAAACTTGCTAAAGTTCTTCTTTTGCTCAGTGAATTTATCAAGTTACAAGCAATTACAAAAACCTATCTAGGACCTACTCAGGACATAAAAAGACTAGAAAAGTTAATCGTGGAACCAAATGCATTTCGCACTGTTTTTTCACAATCCTAATAAATGAGAAGTTATGTACTTACCATAACTTGGCATCTGTTGTCCATTCTCCCTCACGAGTAGGTCTAGGATCCGATCCTCGGATTAGACTTTACTGCATATACGAGACTTTGGATCCTAATCTTGAGCTCCTCCCTCTACCCATAATGCTCTAGCCAATCCCCAACTCCTCAGACAGAGTTTGCTGCCTTCCTGGCTACTTTGTTAGAGAGACGGAACAGAATGAGGCTCAAACCAGGAGCAGGAGGGTTCCAATATCATCCAAAGATCTTATCATCCAAAGATCCTACTAGAAGCAACAGGGCCGGGGAATGGCTGGGAGAGAAAAAGTGAGGAAGAATGAAAATGGACAACACAGATGCCAAGTTATAACAAGTGCATAACGTCTAATCTGACTTTATCCTTTTCATTATTCCTCACAAATGTCCCAGCGCCCCAGTTTTTGTGCAGAAAAAAAAAGTAAAAAGCTTTAAAAATTTCAGAGTAAGTTAAGCAGCAGTGTCAAAATGTAGTAATCCGGGAACGTACAAATGTTTAATGTGCAATTTATGTGATTTGTGTTGACAGAAGTCAAAGATACCAAAGTGGGTACTGCATGGGTGCATATCAAAGGCAGATATACGTGCAAATCAAGATTTGTTGTTCATTTGATTGTATGTCATGCATTGCATTTTATGTGGGACAAACAAGAGAACTAAACAAAAGAATGTATGAGCACAAGTATGCTGTAAGTGTACAAGATGATAAAAATGCTGTAAGTAAGCATTATAAAGTGTAAAGTGGATTTTAAGTTTTGCGTTTTGGATGAAGTTTTGAATGCAGAAGAATAGAGTTGAGGAATATGAATGGCAAGTGAAACTGAACGCTTGTCGTCCACCTGGTTTTAATAGGAAGGAGTTTACCGCTTTCCTTAAAAGGAAAAAATTATGTCATGTGACCTCATAGATCATGTGATTGTATTTTTTGTAACACATAACACAGTCTGAAGAAGTCCTTGGTGGATGGAAGCTCTTCCTGTGGTTGTGTAAAATAAAAGTTCTCATTTTATTTGGCTCTGGTTCGATTTAATTTTATTTATAATCTGAAATATGCCAGACCGAATGATTCGTTTTCGGCATGGAAGTTGCATACGGCTGCCAACTGAAGTTTAACAGTAGAAAAACTAGTGCCTTCCTTAAAACGCTTTGTGAGAAAAAGAATGGCTGAAGTAGGTGCTGAAAGACTGTCAATATTATGCCTCAAAGCCCATGTGGTGAATCTTTGCCATTTTCTTCTGCAGACTTTTTGCTGGAGGCCTTCTGACAGGCCAAGATAATGTCACAAATTGAGGAAGTGAGCTTTGGCTATCTTACTATCACTGGAACTGGAAAAACCATGCAGTCAGCCTGAGGTCATGGAGATTGGGATGTTGAATTCTTGACGGATGAGACAGGAGATCCTGAGTGGGGTCCAGTATCCATGGAAGATACGTCAAGTGAGACCAGAGGAAGGGAACCAAAGCAGTCACAGCCAGAGGGAAGCAATGAGCTCTTTAGTCTGCTTGCTTTCTGTAAGAATGTGGGAATCTGAGGAAGGGGGGGGAGGGGGGTAAGCATAGAGGAAACTTTGGGGCGAATTGTGGCTAAGAGCATCTCCCTGACTCCAGCGGAATGGGGGAAAATCACAGAGAAACACTTGCTGCATTTGTTGAGGGGCAAGACAAATGGGGCTACCCTTGCTGCAACCTAACAGCTGAAGATCATGTTCGCTACTGACTGATGGAGACCACTTATGGGAAGCCAGAATTGACCTGCCGAGTCTGCTAGTGCGTTGGTTTTCCTCGGGATGTGTGTTGCAGTGAGAAAGCGGTCTGAAGAGATCGCCCATTCCCAAACCCTCATGGACTCTCTGCATAGCAGATGAGTGGGTTATTCCTTGTTTGTTGAATCAGACTACTGACATGTTATCTGTATGAATTGCTACAGTCCCCAGAGGAAGAACATCCTGAAATGCTTTCAATGATAGGACTGTTCTCACACCTAGGACATGCGTATGCACCTTGGCCTCTAGACAGGACCACGTGCCTTGGACCATCATCCCAAGAATGCCCCCCAAGCCAGCTGAAAAGCATCCGCAGTCACTCTGGTGACTGGGGGAGGAAGGGAGAACCATCTGCCCAGAAACAGGTCAGACTGGATCCACCAGCGAACACTACGTTTGTAGACTGGAGCAAGTTTTATGGGAAATGATAGCTAGTAAAGAACAGACCAGTGTACCACCAATGTCCATTGAAGGATCCGCATGAAGAATCTTGCTAGAGGAGCTAGAAGTATGGCATGGATCCAAGAGCTTGAATCACTAGTTCTGCTGGAGGGAACAAGTGTGACAATATGACACGTACCCAAATTCTCAATGTTGTGATACAATGAAGAGGTAATTATACCACTAGAGTCGCATACTCAGTTGAGTTCCTATAAATTCCAGAGCCTGTGCTGGAGTTGGATTTGATTTGGCATGATTCACTGAAATGCCTATGAAGTTGGAGATCTAAAGGAAGTAATCCCTGGCTTGTAGAAATTTATGCTTGGTTGGGGCGGTGAGGATACAAACAATCAGTGAGACAGGCAAACACCTGGTAACCTCGGCGTCTCAAGTGAGCTGCCACGACTGCAATGCACTTGGTTACCACCCTGGGAGCTGTGGCAATTTGAAAGGGCAGTGCCCTGAACTGGTAACGATTGGCTACCAGCCAAAAACACAGATGTCTCCTGGATCACCCGTCTATTCTGATGTGATAGTATGCATAACTGAGATCTACAGAACACATCCAGTCATCCTGGAGCAGAAGAGGCAGGATGGACTGAACTGTAATTATTTTCGGAACTTTGGACTAGTTTGCCAAGATCCAAAATTGGTCTCTGGTCCCCTATTTTTTTTGGCACTCAAAAGTAGTGGGAATAAGTTCCAAATCCCATCTGTTCGGGTGGGACCTCCTGGAGGACTCTCGTAGCAGATTTTGAATTTCTTAACATATGTATTCCCTCTTACTGGGTGGAAAGTCTGGGAGTTTTGGTCCTTGGACAGGAGGTGGAAGGGAAAAAGGGTATGTAGTATCCTCTGAATAGGATTCTTCGCATCCATGCATTTTCTGTGATATTTGTTTAGGCATCCAGGTGAAAGGAAAAAAAAACCCCCCCGCCAGACTGCCTCCAGAGGTGAAAAGTAACAATGCTTCAGGAGCGTAGATCTGGCCTATCAGAGGAGTAGTCTATGAAGCCCTGGTTTTGAGGGCATCCTCTGCCTCTGGTGTGAAATTTGCCATTGAAACCTCCTCCTCTGCAAGAAGTGTCCCTGAACAAATCCTGAAAAGGTCCCAGAGATTTCTGGAACCACATTTTCTTACCACCTCTCCGATTCCTGGAAACTATACACTGAGGTGTTGAAAATTTGACTCCAGTGGCAGACAGTCTCTCTCCTGTTTGCTTTGGTTAAGCACATCTTTCACGGATGGCTCAAACAAAAGCCATCAAAATGGGCATTAATAAATAAAGCCTTGAAGGATTCAACAAAGTTGCATAGCCTCATCCAGGCACATCTTCTAATGGCTATGCCTGAATCAGTTGGTTGAGGAGCACCTCCACTGTATGGGAAATCAGCCTCACCGATGCAATGAAATGGACAAAAGAGTGGCCAGTTGAGGAGATACCTTCTCGAGAGCCTCTGCAAACATGGAGTTTGAAAGCTTTTTGATCAAATCTCAATGTAAACAAGTAAAATGCGCCAATGACCTCAGCACAAATGTAGCCGAGGCGTACATGCACTTTTCAAATCTGTCATTGCTCTGGATTCCCTGTTTGGTGCATAGACAGAAAAGCTTAGTTCCGCCAGCTCCTTCTTTGTGCCTGCCAGCACAACTATGGCATCAACAAAGATTCCCTTGCTCCAGTGAGGTCTAGCTGAAGGGGGAATTAAGAATTTAACCGGATGCTTGGGGATGGGCTTGGCAGTGCCCCGTTCCTTCAGAGCCTGGTGGAAAAACAGGTCAATAAGTTCATCCAACAGGGGGAGTCACCCAAGACATAGATGGGCCAGCCCCAAAAGCCTCCAGGAACACCAGTACCTCAGGAGACAGAGCCTGGGACAGCCAGCCAGATTTCCAGGATGTCCCCAAAGGAGACATAATCAGGTGGCAATCAGGGGGGGGGGGTCCTTCTCCCTCATAAAAATCAGTATTCATGTGCCTCCTCTGTGTGTTCCCTTCCAAGGTACCTCTTCTGTGGGGTGTTCGGAAAAGGGAGGGATCCCTCTGGGGAACGTATATGAAGGCGGATAGCAGTGCCATGTTTAGTAAGCACTAGGAAAGAATCCCAAAGTAATCCAGAACATTGCCCAAGTAACATTAGCTTTGAACGAAGATATGGGATAAACTGTTCAGCTTGTCCTGCCTCACAAATATATTCAAAAAAAAAAAAAAAACAGGTAATAGTATCAACTCCACCATCATCATAATGTAATTTGTAAGTCACTGACTTAGAAGAATGAGCTACAGGAGTTGCAGGTATAGCTTTTTTTTTCATTTTTGTAAGAAATGAGAACTACCTAGAAAAGATGTGCTTGCTAATCTGGTTCTGTTCCTACAGTAATGAACCTGCCTATGGACATCCACGCAACAAAGATGTTCAACACAGATAAATACTCCGGGAAGGATGCATGCAAAATAATACTGTCAGACTAACCCACTTTTATGCCTAACACTAGGTTTAGTTGCAGTGGCGGCTGGTGACTTCAAATCAAAGGGGGGCTGCAGGAGACAGCTAAATGGGTGGGGCCAATGGGAAGGGGTGTGGCCAACTAGAAAGGGGAGGAGCTATGCTCAAAACCACAAAAACTAAATATACTGCCCTGGGTGCCAAACCGTCATTACGAGAGTCCAATCAAGACAAAATGAAGTGTAGAAGAAAAAAAAATATTTCAATGCATTGGCTGCATGACAGCTTAATATCTAGATGGAAAAAAAAGGTTGTGAGGCATGAAAAAATAAATTACTTTTTTTAAATACATTAATGGAATGCCAGTCAAAATCAAGTACAAGAAAAACAAGCAGCACTCAACTAAAACCACTTCTTACACTGCAGTTCTAATTATAATTTATATTCAGCTTTATTAAAGTACCAAGTAACATGCTGAAAGTAGAAATCTCTGATGCCCCCACTTGTAAAAATATTCCTTATCCAAAAAAAAAAAGACCTGCTGTCTGACATCTACTTGTTTCATGGGGAAAACATGATCAAAGTAAAAAATGAAAAGCAAACAAGAAATAAGCTCAAGATACATTGCTTAAAAGGATTACTGTACAGGTTATGGACCACACGATTAGCATTCTGTTTACAGGTAAAGCCTGCAGAGATGACTGAAGTCTCCAAGTGTAATGAGACTCTTAAAATAATGTAATCCTGTCCTTTATTACAAATATTGTCATATGCATTTCAATACCCAAGGCTTATACATTATCTAGTTAAGTATGCTCTACATGGCAACAGAAAGTCTTTCAATGTTGGCAATTCTTTAACAGTATGCTTATTAAAGCTTACTTGCATCTTGCAATCTCAGCCAAGCTTAACTGATGGTCATTAAAGTATTGCTACTTAAACACAGAGCAACAGGCACTTTGAGTAATAAGCATAAATCAACAGTACAAAAAATATGACAGAAACCAGACCATTCTGCAAAAATCAAGGACAGATTAAGCCACTCTAGTACTTGTGTCTACTTTGGATGGGGGGGGGGGGGGATACTCTACGCATTTAGACTGCATAACTACTACTTGCCTTGCTTCGACACATCCAGAGTCACTACATGTGGGAGCGGGGTGCAACAAGTATGTCACAGTTTGAAATGTCTCTGGCTGACTTGTGATGGCCCGGACACATTTTGTCATAGCTCTCAACCTCAGAGCAAGAAATCTGGACAAAGGCCCAAAAATAAGGACAATTTTTAAAATAATGCTCTTATAAACTTAGAAAGATAAAAGTGGTCTTGCATTAGTATAAATTTTCTGAAGGGTATGAAATCTGAAACTCAAATGTTTGTCATTATTTTCTAACTTCAGTGTTTAATGATTTGTCACTAATTTGCCAAAAAAAATGAAAAATGGACCAAAAATGTGGATGTAAAAATATAAAATAGCAACACAATACAGCTGGGAACCTGTCAAAGAAGGGACACTTTAATATTAGTACTGCTAACTTGAGCAGCTTAGCAAATAAAATAACCTACATGCATTTCTGAAATAAAAGCAATCTGATTAGTTATTTCTTAATTATAAACCCTCCATGTTTTCTTCCAAAATTGCTATTTTGCGGAGGGATCATTAGGGGAAGAGCAACATTTTGAGCCAAAATCAGGGACAGTTGAGAGGTTTGGCTATGCCTAATTCTATAAAGCAATTTATTTGCATGTACCTCTCAACCTGTAATGCAATAAATCTGGACAAGGCCAAATATATTGAGGGAACATATAAACAGTACTAAAAATTGCTCTTATATAAACTGAGACAGTTGATAGAACAGGTCTTACTTTACCATGCATTTTTCTGAAGGTTATGAAGTCTGAAACGTCTGTCATTATTTAGTGACTTAATTCCTAAATGATTTGCCAGAAAAAGCATAAATTTTATGAGGAACAAACCAAAAATAAGAAGCAAAAAATCTATTCATTCTTTGTTGGGAGGTATAGTTCAGCCGGGGCTGCCTAAGTTTGCCACCCTTCCCCCTCACAAAACCATGGTCGAATGGAGCCTCCCCCTGCAGCCATTACTTGGCTACTTCACTCCATTTACCATAAACACTAGTGTGCATACTGATTTACTTCTATGATGATTTGAACTTCATTTGAAAGTTTATTTTGCATTTTACAGCACAAACAAAGACATCTGCTAAACAAACTTGGCATTAAAACTTCTCTGACCTTGAAACTCACATTAATTGAAACCCACATTCAAAGAAAATACATTTTACCCGTGGCAGATAAAGATCAATTCTAGGCTGTTTTCAAATCATAGGCCCCTTGCATATGAAACATACATGTGCTCTTTGATACACATTCCTATTGCTTTGAACATTTTTCCAGTAAAGAATGAAACAAAATGCATGCACCAATGACAAAACTGCCCAATTCCCCCTCTGTTTGGGGAGCTCAAGGATGTCTGAAAAGGAGATATCCTCAGAGGGGGATCGTGGGGAACCCTCTGACTCATCTAAGTCGGTATCAGATGTAGTAGACTCAGGGGATTCTGTGTGTTTCCTGTTACACGTCCCCTTCCGAGGGGGTTCCCCTGCAGGGTCAGGAGAAACCTCGGAAGAGGAAGATATTCCCAATGGGGAAACCTGGGGCGATGGATCCCTGGGCCTGAGAGCAAGAGGCTGGCAAGAGGCGTCTACAGGCACCGAAGAGGGAGGAGCTAGAGGGATGGACCGTTGACCTGGCTCAGGTGCCAGGACACTCCTCATCACCTCAAAGGCTCCCTCCCAGGAGACGAATATTCCGTTCGAGGAAATAGGAATTCCGGCTCCACTGAGAGGAAGGCTCCGAGGCGATGTCGGTGCCGAGCTTACCAAAGCGAAGCCCGAGAGGGAGAGCGGTCGGACAAGGGTCCGATGCCACTAGCCCCTCGAGCCGACAAGGGAAACTCGGCGACGGATCCCGACAAGGAAGGTCTCAAGGAGGAGATCGAGCAAGACGAGGAGCCGAAAAAGGATGCATCGGTTCCGCCGACATAGTCGCTGTCCCGAAGCTCCGGCTCGAACTCTGGTGGGGAGTCGGAGGAGGAAGTTCAAGGTGAAGCAATAGCCGGTCTGCTGAGACGGGCTATGGAGCATTTGGGCCAGTGCCTGCGACTTTAACAGCCTGCTTACCACCCTCTCTAAATTGTGGTCAGACCGCCTGGAAGATCTCGAAGATCGGCTCCGATGACTCCGCTCCGACAAAAGGAGACCCGGCCGAGTGGATAGATTCAAAGAAGGGACAGAGATCTCTTCTTGGATGAAGTCATCGGAGCCGTCCTATGGGTTCCAGATGGAGCCAAAGGCTTCGGCTCGATACTGGATAATGTCGGCTCCAGCCGGAGCCGACAAGGCAACAGCAGATTGGGTGTCGGAGCCGATCGGAACCGACCCCACCTGAGAAGAAAGATCGGCTCCGGCCGGAGCCGATCTCGACTCCGAAGGAGTCGGAGCCACCAGGGAAGGCTTGGAAGCTGTAGCCTGACCCTTAGATGGCTTGGAAGGCTTACTGGACCCAGGTTTAGTGGGTGAACCTTCCGGCTTTAGCAAGCCACGGAGGATTAATTTATTCCTCCTTTCCTGCAGGACTTGCTGGCAAAAAGAGTGACACAAAGCACAGGAGTCCTGCAGGTGTAAAGGCCCCAGGCAGTAAACACAAGAAGTGTGACCGTCTGTCAGAGACATTTTCTGACAGCACGAGTCACACTTCTTGAAGCCCGAGACCTTTATCTCCTTAGACATAGTCTAAGAAAAGAGTAACAAAAATACTCGCACACACACCCCAAAACAGTCACACAATTAATCCCACAAACACAGACACACAGATAGGGATTAATAAGGGAGGCCTAGGCCTGACTGAAAATTTTTAAACTTTTTATAAAAAGTACAAAATTTTTTTAACTATAAGGGGAATAGGGTGATTGAATGGACACTACACACTAAAAAATAGGAAAAGGGTAAGATAAACCCTGACTTAAGCTGTTTGAAAAACTCAAACTTACCTCAGCTGGCAAAAAAGGAGACCTCTTCGCAAAGCGGCAAACGAGATCTGAGGTAGTCCCACCTTGCATCATGGGATATAGGGTTGCCTCGAGCTGGTAAAAGGAGTTCTCAAGCTAAGCAAGTGCCGAGTCGGAGCTGAGGATCGGCTCCGAACCCATCCAGCAAGAATGAAGGCGAGATTGACAACTTAACATTGCATGCACCAATGACAAAACTGCCCAATATAGAACATTTCCATCAAAAAAGTCTACTCAAACTTCTACAGTCCACTATTATCAGTAAATATGCACAACTCTACAGTTCACCATTATCAGTAAATATGCACAATCTCTGAAGTAGTAAAAAAGTCATCTAAATAATTCCACGTTAAATAAATCTGTAATGAAGAGGTTGCTGCTAGCAAACACCTTTATATTTCATGGTTTCATCGAAAAATAAAGTGTCTGATGCCCCTGAGGAATAAATTGCCTAAATTACATTAAAAATAAACTAGTAATATTGCAATAGGAAATAGATGGCAAACTGATAACAGGCTCATAGTTAGTATCTTAACTTTCAGTACGACAGCATTCACCCCTTATGGGAGTAGAACCAACAACCTTCTGCATCAAAAGCAAGTACACAACCTGTTGTGCTATTAGCAATGAGAGCTGATTTAGCATAATCAACACTAAACTTCTCTTCCCCTGCAGCTCTCGGCTCCTTGTAAAATCTACTCAATACTACTCTGCATCTCAACTTTGCAGCACAAGAAATCTGGGAAAAGCCAAATTTATTGGGGTGGGTCAAAAGGGCAAAAACCAGGGATACATTAAACATTGCTTGTATAATCTTGGAAAGCTGCTAGAATAAAATGCTGCGTTACCACCATACATTTTACTGCCAAGGTCCCTGTGAAAAACAGTCAGAGCAACATACCACTACGCCAAATCAGCTGCTTTGTGAAAGAGAGGAAGACTGAAACTTAAATGGCTATCATTTAATGAATTCAGTTCTCACCATAGCTGTCAATCTCTTAGCACAAAACACCTGGACAAACCCAGTAATGAGAGAATACAGCCCTCAAACATATTCAGTGAATTCAGTTCTTGCCATAGCGGTCAACCTTAGCACAAAAAACCTGGACAAAGCCAATAACGGTAATGCAGTCCCAAAATAAGGACACATTTCAAATAGTCATCTTATAAACTTAGAAAATTGCTAGAATGAAAGGTTGTGTTACTATATATTTATTGCTAGAATAAAAGGTTGTTTTACTATGTATTTTCTGAAGAATATGAAGTCTGAAATTCAAATGCCTGTCAATTTTACTTCTGATGGAACAAAAACAATTTTCAGCAGAGGCCCAGGGAGAAATACTGTAGACACATGTCTTTGTAAAATGGCAGGACACCAGAGCAAATCCACACAAACACAGGGATAAGATGCAGACTCCACACAGAAGGCACCCCAGCCAAGAATCAAACCAGAAAACTTATAGCTGTGAGGCAACAATATTACCACTGCACCATCAAATATGTAAGGAATTAAACATTCAGAAACCTGAAGTCTATAATTCAAATGCCTGTCAATTTTATTTAACATTTGTTAATCAGGACAGTCCAACTTGGAACAGAAAAACAATTTTCAGCAGAGGCCCAGGAAGAAATAATGCAGACATGTCTTTGTAACATGGGAGGACACAAAAGCAAACCCACACAAACACAGGGAGAAGATACAGACCCCACAAAGGCGGCACCCCAGCCAAGAATTAAACCAGAGAACCTGCAGCTGTGAGGCAACAATGCTACCACTGCACCATCAAATACAAAGCATTGCAACATTTACAAAATCACAGACATTATGAGGAACAGATCAGATCAAATGAGGCAAAAATCTGCAATTTTTTTACAAATGGTGGTGGGTAGGGAATTCAGGTCTTTAACACCTGCATACAAGGTACAGGGTTCAAGCCTGAGATATTCCCTACCACACCACCATGAGTGTAACCACCAGTATAGGGCATTTTCTCACACACTCGCACCCTGTAGCTGAAACACCAGACCCCATAAATCCACATCCATGTAGCTGCAGATAATATAACGATAAAATGCTATAACACCACCTTCCTGCTGCAGGACTGATGGTAGAGCCCACTCTGGTAATTTGGTATTTTCACATTAGCCACAATGAGTCTGATTTTGTGTAAATCACAGATGTGCAATTTGACATAGTAGAATAGAATCATGTGTGTGCATAACTATTGTTAAACACCTTCAAAACCCACAGCTGACTCAGATTATCTGTGGCTATGTGGCACCTCATAATGACTGAATTCTATCAGCTGAGTTGTAAGGCAAAAAGAAGAGGATGAAACTTTATTTCTCATGCTAAAAAATCATATAGTACATTGATGTGAACATTTTTATGTTAGCTGTATTAGTTCAGACAATGTCTTATCTCCCATCATTAGAACAACCACCAGCCTGTCTTTATTGCGGTACCATGCTGCCCGAGTTCCTTCTCAACTTCTCATCTTTCCTGAGTTTTTTTTTTTTTATTTTCTTAAATTTGACCTACTAAAGTCTTTAGTTTCTTATGAGATCCATATCTATAAACAGTGCTTCTAATTAGGCAATTAAAAGCTTGCACTTTTCCAAGAAATATAGCAATGTTGTACCCAGCAATTAATTTGGGGTACAATGCAGACTCCATACAAAGGCATTTCATCTAGAAACCTTATAAGAGAACCAGTAGCTGTGAGGCAGCAATGCTAGCCTCTAATATTTCCCTGCCATTTAGCTTACCCTTAGCTTACCCTTCCTACTTACCAGGTATACTTCTGCACCTTCGCTCTGTTCTTCTTCTAACTTCTTTCTTCTTCTACTTCTTTCTTCTGTTCTTCAGCAAAACAAAAAAAAAAAAATCCAATGGCAAATTAATAAGTATCGGCATTAAAATCCTTCCTGTGTGACTGACTAGTCACGATCGAATCAATCCCACAACTGGCTTACTGTTTTATTCTTGCTCTTTTCCCAGCACATAAAGCCCGGGAAGAGAGCGACAACCAATCAGCAGCCTTTAGCCCAGCAACCACGTCATGTACGTGCCTGCGGACATCGCAGTCAGAGCCCCTTCCAATTCTATGCGGTTTGGAACCGCCTAGACTGCTGGGCATCACAATGATGCCTTAATTAGTCCCCCGGGCTGCAATGAAAACAAAAAAAATCTTTATTTAAAACCGCCGCAACCCGAAGCGGTTAAAGTGCGCATGCTTCAGAGTCACGGACTCTGAGACAAACTGTCACAAAGAAAGTAATTTTTAAGTAAAAGTAAACCAAAAAAAAAAATACTGTGCTACACAAAAAGGTACATTTTCTTTTTTTTTTTAGCTGAGGGGGTTGCAGTCCGATGCCACGAGCCCCCCTGTTTAGTTGCATGGAAAACCTTTTCCCACTGTGAGAACTACAGAAGTAATTTAACGGAAAGAACTGCAACTCCGATAGCTTCTATGAAAAAGGTCTTACAAGACAAAACTTGAGAACAGCACAAGCTACAAGACCAAATAGCAGATGTTTAAGCTTCTGACTCTAACCCAGCTAGAAATCAGCTAGTAAAAAAGGCACTGCAAAGCTTTCAAATGATGCAGAGTCAAGAGAAGAATGAAAAATAGTTTACTGGGCATTTCGGCTTTTTTTTCCATCTCTTTCAACTTTCAGGTTCAAAAGCCCACATTTGCACTCGTTTCCCGCTTTTCCTGCAACCAGTCTAGTCCAGATACAGATTTGCTGTATCCAGGACTGTTTGTATGCTTCTGAGCAGTGCCAAAAAGTCTGTTCTTCAATTTTCCCATAGATCTGGTAGTTATCTCCTCTTCTGCACTTTTACTAGCTTATTAGTATACCTAGCTTATTAGTATACCACTTTACCAGACTTTTTGTAGCAATTATTGTAGCACACAAAAGTGCTACCAGCACTAAACATTCTACAAGGAAACAGCTCCAGTACTTAGTATTAATACCCACCCCTCCAGGCATGTCTAAAAAGTCAGTTTCCTGTGCTTTCTCCCATTAACCTGGTGAACTTGGGCATCCTGAGGCAATGCAGAAACTGCCTCATGTACCCAGAGAACCCTCTCCTCTTACCCAATACTCAGACTTGCGAGACATACACTTGTGTATCCAAAATGAAAGCCACGCACTCCCCAGCCAAGACCAGAATAGTTAGTCAAGAGGAGAAGGTCAACACTTGAACCACACCACATAGAACACATAGCCCTCCAGAACACACACGAGCACTGCCTTCACCTAAAAACACAAAACCACACACCCACCTTCGCAGAGGGTCTCAATAAGAGTCTACCCAAACAGCAGAGACCTCCAAGGCAGAAATGCACTCATCCACCACAACACTAATCATGAGACAACTCTGCTAAACAGTGTGCCACTCAAACAACGTCCCTAAAGGCAAAACAGCATGCCCAGTACACTAGTCATAGGTGATCCGATAGTGAGGCACACTGATGCCCCACTCACTAGGCTGAATAAGAAGAACGTAACAGTCAGCTGCCTGTCAGGTGCCAGGATCCCACACAACACACAAACTCAGGTCCCTCTACAACAGGTACAAGTATGACCTGTCATTGTACATGTGGGTGCGAATGATCAGAGACGTACCTCCCTGGACTACAAGAAGAGACATGGAGGGGCTGATTATGTAGCCCAGGGGGGGGTATGACTCTAGGCCTGAGCAGCCTCCTATGACCACCCAGAATGATATAATTTTCTCCTTCTACTGCGGTAACAACTGGCTAAGTTTCTGGTGTCATTCTAAGGGGATCCAGTATCGATCTGCCTGGGATGACATGATCGACAGACCCCGATGCTTTGCCAGAGATAGCCTGCATCGGTCACTCCTGGGCTTCCGGGTACTGGCCAAGCCTCTTGCCACCCCTATAGTGCCTTTTTAAACAGTACTCCAAAGACCAAATTATCACTGCAACAGCTACAAACAAATGCAATGCTGCTTAGTGCTAGAAGTCTAAATCTCAAAATGCACACACTTGAAGCACTCCTTGAAATGGAGAACATAGACATTTGTGCTGTAACAGAGACCTGGTTCAAGGCAGCAGAAAGCACCCCTGCACTACCAGCTATAACTCATTCCACACCTTTCGGTCCCAGAACTTGAACTGAAGCTCCAAAGGCAGTGGTGTTTCCATACTCATAAAGAATGCTCACACCTCCAGATTGGTAGCCCAATATAATGCAGAGATACTTCAGGTGCAGCTAACACTGGGTAAGACAGCGATTCAGGTCGTAGCCTGCTATAGGTCCCCATGTCCCAAGACTCTCACTCTACGTTCCTAAACACCCTGGAGAATATTGTGGTCCAACCTAACACTCTCATACTGGGGGACTTCAACTACCCCTCCATTAACTGGAAAAACTACTCATGTACCAAATGCACTTGCCCATCGTTTCCTGGAAATGATCAATTCCAATGCCTTGGACCAGCTCGTTCTTACCCCACTAGAGATGGCAATATCCTTGACCTGATCATTACTAACATGGGCGACAGTTGGTCTACAGCAATAGTCAACTCCTCCCTGGTTACATGTGACCACAAACTAATAACCTTGGAAATACACATCCCTCCCACCCATCCTCCCTGGCAAAGGTAACTTCTCCAAAGCTAACTTTGGAGCTCTTAAAAACAGAGGTGGCCAACTTCATGGCATCCATGTAAACAGAGAATAGTTGCATGACTGCTGAATCATATGCCATTGCACTGTATAAACACGTACACAAATGCATGGATCTCACCATATTCAATAGAACCAAGACAGTCTCCTCCAAAAAAAAAAAAAAGGAAGCTGATCTCTAGACGTAGCTATGAAAACAGAATTGCAGCAGATAGTAAAGACAACAAGGCCTTCTAGTCATGTAAAATATCCACGGCGGCGATACCCAGATTTGCTCTGAACTACTGCACAATGGCACCTCCTATACAGAGCAAACATATTGCCAATATACTGGCAGACAAGATTCAGTGCTAACTTTACCCTTCTCTCCCC
Source organism: Protopterus annectens (assembly GCF_019279795.1). Lineage (NCBI taxonomy): Eukaryota > Metazoa > Chordata > Ceratodontiformes > Protopteridae > Protopterus > Protopterus annectens. The sequence continues at coordinate 167,844,005 of NC_056751.1, read as the reverse complement.
CACCAAATGACCAATCACAATACTAGTACATTGCCAGGCACCCAGGATTACTGCTGCACAGGTACAAACACCACTGTCCAAAGCCAAGAATACAGCTTCTATGGGACCTGACAATATCCCTAGATGTGTTCTACATGAACTACAGAGTGAACTGGCACCTGACCTGTGTGCCCTGTTCAATCACAGCCTCACCTCAGGCCTTGTCCCTACCGAATGGCACACTGCTACAGTCCTTCTCCACAAAGGAATGACTACAGACCCTGGGAACGATCTCCCCATTAGCCTGACTAATCTGATATGCAAAGCTATGGAACACATCATGGACCTAATAAACAAGGATATAGGAAATCTCCAAACTCTGGATCCCACAGAGTTTGGTGTTGTGAAGGGTAGATCATGCCTTCTCAACTTGGTCAACTTCTATGAGTTAGTCACCAGAGCTGTGGATGAAGGCAAAGTGGTTCATACAGCCTTCCTTGATCTGGCTAAGGCCTTTGATACCATTCCCCACTCAGGAATCATAGATAAACTCACTAAGCTAGGCATCAGCCCCTATATCGCTAGGTGGGTTGCAAACTGGCTCACAGATAGAACCCACAGTGTGAAACTAGCTGACTCCAAGTAAGATTGCAGACCAGTCACAAGTGGAGTCCCACAGGGTTCGATCCTGGGTCCTCTCCTGTTTGGTATCTACTTCTCCGAAGTCCAGGCCAACATGAAGGGACTCTGTCTGATAAAGTTTGCAGATGATTGCAAGTTGGGAGCTATTAACTCCCCAAGTGATGACATTCTACAGAGAGGCTTCACTGTGACCAACAACTAGTGTCAGAACCATGGCCTTAAGCTCAACGCCAAAAAATGTGTCATCATACCCTTTGGAAAACCCAGTTCCCATGAATGACCATAATCTATGGTAGTCCACTGAACATAGAAGGTGTTAGAAGAGATCTGGGAACACAGGCTGACAGCAACCTCTCTTTTGAGCACCACATTGCCACTGTGGTCAGAAAGTCCTATGTGGCAGATCTCATTACTAAGGGTTTTGCATCCAGGAAGAAAGGAGGTCACTGTCTCCCTCTACTCTTCTCTTATTAGGCCAAATAGAGTAGAGTACAATGCCCCATTTAGCATGTACCTCACTAGACACCTGCAACAACTGGAGAGGCCGCAAACGTACCTCACAAAGAGAATCCTAGGTCTTAAACACTTGTCTTATATGGACAGACTCAAAAACTCCAACTATTCTCCGTCTATTGCCTACTTAGAGGTGATCTCTGCTTGACTTACAAAGCCATGTCTGACCCAGCTCTGTTAGAAATGCTACAGCTAAAGAAATCCCAATCCCTCCGCACCACACATTACCACAATCAACAGAACAAGCTGGAGGGACAGGTTCATAACCCATAGACTGCCCATGTTACAGAATAGACTTCCCATACATGTCAAACAAACAGAGCACCTCACTGGCCCTCTTCAAGAGAGATCTTGATGAGTGGACGGGAAATGGAAAATTCACCCCGGGGATCACTCCAGTGACTCTACTTGACAAAGGCACTGGGAACTAAGGTCAGGTGGCATGATGCCAGGGTAATCCTATGGGTTAGACTTGTAAAGGCTCCAGGGCCATTAACCTAGTACACACCTATGAACCTGTTAGGAAGCTTTTCTTAAATTATGCTTAGTTTCAATTTCTCTGAATGTTACTTCCTTTCATTTCATAACCTCTATATTAGAGCTTCTTGATGTTTCTTTTGCTCTCCTCTCCATTCAGCATCTTTATGTTAAACAGGCTCTCAAAATAATTCTCCAAAATGTAGCTAATTAATTGAGGATGCTTATATTGCTTGGTTTCCTCAATTTTCAAACTTTTTGGTCATCAATGAATTGCATTTTTATCTGTGTACCTTCAAATTTATCCTGCTTGTGTTGATAGTTGAAGTTTATTGAAAATACACTTCAATGTAGAGTGCTACTTATTTTCTGAGGATTTGTGCTCCTTACAACACAGACACTTACGGTCTTAGTTGCTTTATATTTTTTCTACTCTATGCTTCCCTTGCAGCATTCTACTTCTTCCTCTCCTTTGTTACTTTACATTTTTATGGAACTTTACATTTTTATGGAACTGTATCACATGAATTTCTTTTATAAGTCCCAACTAACGTGAAAATATGTTTTACCAGTGCAACATTTTTGGTCTTATTTACTTGATGTAAAGTAGTTCTTTCATCTTCATTAATGTTTCTCTTTCTTTATTAACTCAAGCAGTCCTCCCTTAGATCTTTTTTTTCTGGGCAGACAGCAGAGGATGCTCTCAGGTTTCCTCCCCTTCCTTTGTTGTCCAGTTCTAACTAGACTTCAGGTGCCTTCTGTTGGAGAGTTCCACAAACATTCCACTGTGGCATATCTTCTTCAGATACACCTCTTGCTCTGTCTGGTGTTTCTGCATTTGGAGTCACAGGTCCACTGTGTTGCAATATTATCTGTATCAGAGTTTCCTCTCTAAATCATTCACTTCATTGACAGTATATTTCATCAATTTCCATTTGTTTAATTTCAGACTCGCTAAGCTTAATTCCATTATATTTTAAATAATTGTGACAGTTACCCTATCCAGAAAATCCCTGCCTGAAATGATTCACATACTTTTGTAAACTTATTAGTTTGGTTTTCTCCTATGCATAAATATTTCACCATATCACCCCACCCCCCACCCCCAATATATATAATATATATTTTTAATCCTCATCTTGTCACACTTACTCCGTTTTTTCTTTTCCAGGACAGGTGGCCCAATCTTTCTTCATCAAGGTAATATTTTGTTCTGATGTGGTGCATATCTATGGATTTTACTTTTTCTACAAACATACTAATCTAGAATTTTTGTTTTTGGTCTGCACAACAGTAACAGTGCACAAATCGCTTCTTTATTCTTAGTCCACTTAGAAATGATGTGAAAATGTCATGTTAAGAGGAAAAAAGGGATGAGGCATACATATATTCATAAACAGGAAAACAAAATATGGATGTGTTAGACATATCCCATGTATAGATATTATGCATATAAAAATTATATATATATATATATATATATATATATATATATATATATATTAAAATGCCAGGTTTTTGAGATAGAAAAAAGAAAAAAACAAGACCACAATAAATCATTTCAAAACTTTTCCCATGTTTAATGTGACCTATAACCTGTACAATTCAAATGAAACACAAATGTTAGGGCAACAAATATAAAAAAAATTATAGAATGATTGGTCATAAACATTGTAAAATGAGCACGCCGATTGGCCAGCCCAACCATCGTGACCGGTCACCCGGACGTTTTTCCATTGACATATTCGATACTTACGTATTATCGCAACCACATCTGTTCCGTTGTGTAACTCATTATGTTTACAAGACAGGGCTGTATGTGTAAGTGCAACGGGCTATGTAAACTCCGAATTACCTTTGTTTTGGTTTTCTTGTGCAAGTGGACCAGGAAGAAGAAAGGAAAGCGGACCTCTTGCAAACGAGTGGGAGAGGGATGCCATTTGTCATAGATCTTTGTAAAAAAAAAAAAAAAAAAAATGAATGACAACATTCAACCATGTGCTGTGCCAAACTGACCAGTACAGCGGGGGAACTGCAATCCTCCTTCATGTTGGAAGGAGGATCTCTAAAATGAAGCTCCTTGTAACCCTTTGTGATACTTACTACTGCAAAAGTTGGTGGTGTACTTTCCAAACACTTATGCTGTTAATTGAAAAGAGGAATACTTTTCCCGTTGTTGTCATAGGCGGTCCGTGCTCCGCAGTGTCGTTTCACTTTCACAACTGAAAACAGAGTGCCCGAAACACTTCCAAATGCTGCTGATAATCCTTAGAAATGGGCCAAAAAGTTTACATTACTTTCAGAAATGGCATACACTGCAACATGACAATGCCAAAAGAAGTGTAAATCCTTGATTCTCAATGCAGATTCGTAACCTGAAGACAGCTATGCACAAGAGATGTCCTCACAATCTGACAGATTTGGAGTGCTTTTCCAATCAAGAGAGGGCAAATGAAGTCAAGATGTGCCATGGTGATACTCCTACCCAAGAAGACTTGAATTTTGTAATTAAATCAAAAGGTACTTCAAAGTACTAATTTAAAGGTGTGCACACTTTTGCAACCACCTTATTCTAAGTTTTGTTATTTCTTTTATATATATATATATATATATATATATATATA